>NW_027180359.1:0-341506 GCF_040956055.1 Brachionichthys hirsutus | reverse complement strand
ATGAATTAAAGTGGACATAGCTGACTCAGATCGATCGATAACCGGTCCCCTGTGAAGCCCTCTGCTCTGTGTGCCAGAGACGGCACAGAAGAGGAGCTGGAAAGACAGCGATAGAGCAACACAGAAACAAACAGAGGGAAAAATGAAAGAGAGCAGAAAAGAGCATGCATGGGAGAAAAAGAGGAGGGACTTCACCTCGGAAGAGAGAAGATGTGAAGGGGGAGGGGGGAACTGGTGATGGAGCAGAATACAAAATTGAACGGGGCGATGAATGGGGGTCCGTCTCATGAAAGGGACGGACCCCCACAGTAATGGCTCCTGTGGCTTCTCCTTCAGAATGCTGGTTTGTCCTATGTCCTCTGAAGATGCACAATAGGTTCCTGTTTATTTCTTTGTCTTTTCTTCTCTCATCCGAATAGCGGCCTGTTTGTTCTTTACGCCACAAACAAACTGGGACTTCATAACACATGTGGCCTCATTCAGTCCAGAACTCTGTGAACAACATTTGTCTTGCTCTTCATTGTTGCGGCAAAATCATAACTGTTGTGGCCTTTTTTGAGCAATAAACTGTTTTCACTGGTGTGCTTTGTTGTTCCGATGCCGTCTGGCATCAAGCAAAAAAAAAAAAGTGAGTTGTGTTTTGTGTAAGAAAGAGATGAAATGAAACCATTGTCCATGGAAATAGAATTACATAAAATGAAATGCAGAATATAACCATCTTCCTGGGATGAATGAACTCGATCTCCTGAGGACACACGGGTTTATGTCAAGGATTCCAATCACCCACTGTTTAATAGATTTTGGCTGCTTTATATTTCACTGGTATTTTACATATTTCATATGTGAGAATAAGTGAAACATGGTATCCAGCAGAGCCCGCTCTTGAAATAAATAACAGGGTTTATCATTCGCTCACTCCACTTGAAACAAACTAGGCTTTTGGTGGAATACCTGAACAGGGACCTGCATTTCTCACAGAACATGAGGAGGATGGAAAATTGAAATAAAACAGAGAACTCTCGATTGGTTGATGTCGATGATGTGGGTCGGTTTGTCTGATTGTCAGAAGGGTTACAAATTCCGATGCAAATCATGAAACGTGGAGCAACGGATTAGCATGTGCCAAGGAGGAACACGATTTTAGATCAGATCTGAGTCCCCAGCGATCGCCGTCTTCAGCTGAAGCGCGAATTAAGAGAGGAAGTGACATTAACCACGAGAAAGCATTGATTCAAGGGGGAGAAAAAATAAAAAAATATTTGATCTCTATATAGTGCTTACGTTTCAAAGCACCTCCACTCATCCCTGCTAGCAGAAAATAGCAGAAAAAAGTAAATGCGTGTGCCTTTTCTGAGAGATGGTCTAGATTTCTCACGAAGACGGTACGGCTAATGCATTTGCAGTGTGACTGTTTGTTCTCCTCGTTGCCCTTCTGTGTTCTCCATTACATCCTTGTTTGTTGCCTGAAGGCCGCTGCTGAAAACAAGGTTGACGTGTGGGCTCTGTCTGACCATGTAGTTAATGTGCCAGCCCATTTAAAAAAAACTGCTTTTAATGAGCATTGACCTACCAAAAAAAAAGTTATTGTTTGATGGAACAAATTAGAAAAAATAAAGTATTGCAATAATATATCATGATACATCATGTCAGTTTGGACAGTTTGGAACGATTGTCTCTGTCTGGCCTTTTCTCAGCATCTCTCCTGCTTTCAATCATGGCCCCCCCGCCCCTCCCACCCCCTCAATATTCTATTATTTTTGTTTTAGCTTACCTACCCTGTGCTCTCGTGGATTTTTCTGTCTTGACAGGGCACCATTTCGCCTGTCATGTCACACTTGTGACTGCCTGCATGATGAATGGTATTCTGTTTAGAGCTCTGCTCTGGGTAAGGCACACAGCGAAAACAGAAACCGCGTGCCTCCTCCTCCTCCTCCTCCTCCGCCTGTCATGCAACGCACCCTGCTCACGCCGCCCAGCATTACTTTGAATGTTTCCCTTGCCTTTACAAAACAACTTTGCTCTTGCTTTTCACTGTCATCAGGTATTATTTGTCTTCCCGTTGTGAATGCTTCTGCTGCACAGAGATTAACAGTCCAGGTCCTCATCATATTTGGATTTTGAGAACGTTAATCATAATTTAGTTATCTTTACCTCTGCTGAGGCGGGGGGGTTATTAAATCACCGGCGTTGGTTTGTATTTCTGTCTGTCTGTCAGCAACATAACTCAAAAAGTTACAGACGGATCTTGATGACATTTTCTAGAAATATTAGGAATGTTACCAGGAACAGATGGCTACATTTTGGTGCTGATCCAGAAGAGATCCTGGATTAAGAATCACATTGAAATATTTGTTAATATTGCAGTCAATGTAGCTTCAAAATTTGTTCCTGAATATATTTGTTGATTATTGACTGATGTTTATGGATGTTTTATTTACATCCAATCAAATTTTGAGCGTGATCTGGATATAATCCAGATCTTCCCATTTCCTTATAATGGAGTTTTTTTTTCAAAAAAATGATACCTTGTAAAATATGTATTCAATTCACTCACCAACAATCACAGTCATAAAGTGGTCCGATGTGAACTATCATGCAAAATGTCTTCTGGCACCATTGATATCAGGAAATATAAAATGTTAACATTGAAAACCCAATTTATGGATTCAAAAATCAGTTAAAAATTCATATTCACTTATCATGTTTGGTGTACAAAGGTACCAAGAACAATTTAGAACCTTTTTGTGATGATCCAGATCACCATGTGGACGGTGTAGATCCAATTATGAGGGGAATGAGCTACTTGGCAGAGGTCTGTGCTCTCAGAGTGCTTTACTAGTTTTTTTTATTTTTATTATGACACATTTCTGTATTTTCACAGCACTCCAACAAGTATACAATTTAATTTTCCATTAGGGCTTCTATTCTAACATCTTTTTCATCCCTATTATTCCACTGCAGTACCCCCAATAATAGTGTTTACATGTGTACAAAGTGCTAAAATGTAGTTATGCTAACATGGAGTGGAACAAACAGCGTTTTTAGGCATTACTTTGCTAATGGATCCTTGACTGATTGACAGACCCATTCTCTGCTCCTCCTGAGTGACAAGTCTGCAGTCACCACTGCAACATAATGAGAGTGGAATTACAATACCAACCATGTCACCTCCTCAGGGGACAGGAGAAAGGAAAATACAATCAAAGTCCCCATCAAGCGTACACACACACACAGAGAGAAAGAGAGAAAGAGGGAGAGAGAGAGAGAAAGCAATATGTTTACCTGCTATAGTGGTTTTATACTTGGGCTTAAAATGACATCCATCTTCACTGCAGGTCCAAGCCAAGCTTCTGAATCATGGTAAACATTTAAATAATTTAATTCTGTAAATCGTGGAACCAGTTTTTAAAGTTAACACATTATGACTTTTAATACTTTTCTTTTTAAAAATGTAACGGTTTCATAATGAAATGTCAGAGACAATGCCATGAGGCTCAAGCACCACAGCTCCATTGACACAGTGGTTCAACATCCTTGCTCAGGAAGCCTTTTGATTTATTTATTTTTCTCGACTTGATGATCATTTTCTACATTATGGCTGTGAAAACATTTTTATTTTTTAGATTGTCCCAGGGCTATATTTCAGAAAACTTTGAGACAGACGAAAAAAAAAAATCTTTATGCATGTGTCTGTTTCCATAACAATAAAAAAAAAAAATCTGTTTGTAATACAGCTGAGGTGACGATAAAATGCACATTTAAATCACCAGCTAGCATAATTGTGGAGGAGCTTTGAGGCCTTGGTCCAGATGATGGGTTACCAGGCATGGGTTACAATAACGATTGTGTAGAATAAATCAAAATGGGGATATTTCTTATTAAAATCTTTCTGCTATGTTGACTTTTACTTGGGGGACAGACACCATCCTGCAGTCTGTTTGTGCTGCATTTACTTCCATCCCCCTGCCGTATTACCTTTACTGCCTGTGGTGCAAGTGGGGGTGTTTATGAGTTTATAAAGGCTCATGATGCATCATCATGCTTTAATAAATCCTGACATGAAACTCAGCCCACATGCCTTCTTCCTTTTGCTTCCCATCGTCAAGCCCCGTCCCCGAGTCCCGAGCCATCCCAGCACACTCATTTAACCTTGTTAAACCCTCTAAACCAAGACACTCAGCGGCTGTTACATGCCATAGCAATCTCAAACAGGGGATTTACTTCCGTCACTGTTAAATGGGGGAAATCTTTTCACGTCCACCATATATAATTTACGGCAAGCTTTAAAGTACAAAGGAAATGGCTGTAGTGATGTGACACATGGCCTTGGGAGCAGGCATAGAGACAAGAGAGGCATACCACTTAGTGCCGCAGAATAACGAGGCATTGTGTGGCATGACGGGCCAACACAAGGGCTTGGGTTAAGGGCGATGAGAGCAAAGGAGAGTCCGCGGGTGCAGGCAGAGAGATCCATGCCTTAAGAGTAAAGCAGCAGCTGGAAGGTGTGCACAGCCACCATAATGAATTCTATTGAAGGGCAGCAGGAATCAGGTGACCAACCTTTCAGGTGTGGACAAAAGTCAATCTGCAGTAGGTCCCCTTTGGTTTATTGTTTGTTTGCTTTGTGTCTGTGTGCGTGTGTGTGTGTGTGCGCGCGCGCGTGCATGACGTATACGTTTCTGTGCATGTGAAACAGGGATCGGTCTTGAGAGTGGGATTGAGAATTGCTTTCAGGGGAACTGAAGTGTGGTGTGTTAGATGAACTGGCATCACAGCCTCAGCAGACATCTATTGAAAAATCCCCTTGGAATTTGTTGTGGTTGGGATCAAGTCTTCGTGTCAAGCACAAGCCTGTTCAATAATTCTTCACTCTAAATTGATAACTTTGATTGTGTAACGTATCTCTTGTTACGATACACTACGGATTTTTTTTTTTCCCATTGAGCTATACATTGCCAATTTGGACTTAACAATACTTGTCTTTTATTCTTTCAACCGCAGCCATCTGTATTCTTGCATTTCATACAGGGCTCATGAGGACACCTGTTAGAATGAATAATGGCTTGCGGATTATTGTCCTTTATTAAGGACCTTCAGATGGGGAAAGAAATGATGATTGCTTCCTTCTTGGAATTGTTTTGGCAGCCACAGCATGATGCCCATTCCGTAGATAAACCACCAGATGTTTCAGCGCTCTATAGATTTGGCGATGAATCTTCTTAACTGCAGCTCAGCTCCAGAATGACAGAACAAGTATATGGTCAAATCACAGTCTGCTGCAACATCCCACAATTTCTGCTCCTCAACAGCTACTATTGACAGTATCCCTTCAGTCATCCCCTCCCCTCAATGCTACGCTCACCTTGCATGTTCTGCCGGCTTCAGCACCCGTGGCATATGGCTATATGTCTAACCACACTGTTCATTGGTGCTAATGCATTTAGCATCAATGGTTAAGTAAATGTTTAAGATCATTTTGCAAAAAGAGACAAAAAAGTTCAAACAAATAGCTGTTCCCTTCTTAATAGATAGAGCTGTCGTGAAGTGTTACTGATTCTCATTAAGTGCTAATAAGATGATGCTTCCTGGTCAGTGCTGGTAAATGATGCTGGATGGCGATCAGTGCATGTTTGCAATACAAATATATATGCATAGCCATTAATCAATTTGTCTACTGTGCACTTATTCTTGAATGTGTTTCATTGGTCTACAGCTCGCTATTGCCATGCTATTTGTCTTGATTTGGTCAAATATAATTTATTTGTAAATTTTTGCGGGTGATTTCATTTTTTTTTTTCTTCTCCGTGGTATCAGTTCAGTTCAAAGAAGCATGTGTGTTTTGTTTGGTTTATTTCCAGTTTTCCGTTATTTCAAATTGTTGGTTGTTATTATCGTGACTGGCTCCTCATCGATGTGTGCTATTAGCCCAGAGGTAATAAAGGAAAGAAGAAAAAACCTTTGCCAAGCCTTAATATATGTGAATACGTGTTTTGTTTTGTTGGTAGTAGTTTCGTTATTTCATTCAGACTGAATGTTTAAGACTGTACTGGTCATAGGTGACAATGCAATTGGTGACAATATACCTCTTTATCAAGTTTAACCTTAAACATTAGGTTTCTTACCTCTTTTTCATTGTCTTAACAGTGAATGAATCCATTTCTTCAATATCTTCAGCATCGATTTACATGGATGCATCTCAGAAAAACAGAAAGGAAACAAAATAACTTGGACTCATAAGACCAAAATAGAGATCTCACTGGTTGACTGTCCAATTCTTGTGCTTCCTGGTTTGGACAATTTTTTTCTTGTCATTGTTCTCCCTCAGAAGTGATGCCTTTGCAGCAATTTGACCAGGAGGGCCTGATTCACACTCTGTCCTCTGAGCGCTTGATGTTAAGGATAAATTCTTTCAATTCTCTGCCCTGCCTGACCTTCATATCTCAAAATAATGTTGCAATGTAGTTTATCTCCTACGTATTTGAGCAGTTGTTGACATAATATGAATTGCTATAGATGTCAAGGTGAGATTTCCTGGGGAGAAACACCGCCTTATCTCAACATGATGCACAACTAAATTAAGAGGGAAATAATGTCCAATAATGAGCTTTAAATTAGCAAGGCTCATCTGTTAATTGATACTATTTGCCTCATGAAACTCATTGAAATAATTATCATTATTTGCAAAGCTGTCATCAAGATAAACATTCAAAGAATGTATACCGTGAAGCATGTGATATGTCACTATGTGTGTTGTGATGTAAAACACAAGTCCATTTTCCTTTGCTCTCGTCTCCATTGCACCACCGTCCCTGAGACCCTCCATTCTGAATTACTGTATTTAGTTTTATCTGTGTTAGTTTTATCAAGTGTTCTGTCACTTGTCCAGATATAATGTACGAAAGGATGCATTCCTAGTTGCATTGTATATAGCATTGGTGTGCATTGCTGAACTAATGGCTTTTACAACGTCAAAGGGAAATGTAGCACGCAGAAAAAGAAAACGCTTGGCCCTGCGTGGGTTTTCATCTAAAATTGGTTCCTGTGCTCTGTGCACTCTGACTGCTGCCATCCATTCTCTGTCCCATTCCCCCCCCCCCCCCCCCCCCCCACCCTCTCTCTCTCTCTCTGTAAATAATGCTTAATAGCACCAAGTGGATACATATTACATTTTATGTGACTCCTTTTTTTTCAGCGTGCATCTTTTCATTTTACTCACGGATGTGACACTCTCTGTTAAAATGTGATCTCCTGCACATTAAACTGGCAGAGGTATGGGTTGCATCCCTTTACTTTCAGCCTGTCTTGTAAAAACAGTGCCGAGCCTGCTGTCGGTTAAGCAAAGGAATATCGCATCCGCTGCAATACTATAGAAGCCATCGGCGTATACAATGCCTCTTTGCTCTGGTAATCTCTCGGCCGGCAAATAACAGGGCCCTGTGAGTTTTATCAGCATTGAAACGTTCCTTCTGAAGGCTTCCTCTCAGGAAATGCTGAGGGAAGTGAGGGGTTGTGCACCGTCAGTTATCAGATACACAGTGGTTGCTCTGGGATATTACCCACTGATAGGTTGGGAATAAGACATCTGCCAAAATGCTTGAAGAGTCATTTCTTCCATAGGTACTTCACAGGAGAGCAGATGTTTGATCTCAAGATTGGGAAAAATGGAAGTCACCCATGTCCCTTTTCTTTTTCCTTTTTTTTAATCCAGGCAACATGACAAAAACTTCATTTGGCAGCACACCTTCTGTAATGTAGCAAGCCATACGGGAGGATGGATAAGCAAGGATGGTGTCCTTGATGCTTGATGCTTCTGAGGCAGGCGGCACGGTGGTGTAGTAGTTAGCGCTCTCCCGTCACAGCAAGATTGTACTGGGTTCGAATCCTACCTGTGCGGCTGATCTCCCCGTGTCTGCATTGGTTTTCTCTATTTCATGTTATTTGTTTAGTTTTGTTTGCCTTGCAGCTTTGAGAACTCTTTTCTGAAGCCTGCCTTTTTCTTCCCCCCCGCAGTCTCTTCCCCTCCTTTTTTTCCCAGGAGATTTTAGCAGTAAATAGATAAAACTTTCCCCATAGCAAAGTCTTTACCTTTTACTTTCCTCATCAAGCCTTTCATCTCTGTCCATCAGACTGACTTGACACTAAACTAAGAGGACAAATTGATTCAAGGTGTCACATGAATAACTGTCACTCCTCTAGCATCTCAGTGTTTCAATTAAGTTTGGTTCCACTTATATTTTTGCACCTTTGAGCACCAAAAATGGACAAATTGCTCTATCTATGACGACTCAATTGTGCATTATGTTATTATGTGCTTCTTTAGAAAGCAAAGTAAAGCGCTCTTCAGATGACACATCATACATCTAATGACAATTTATTTTCTTTTTTAAATAGCGCAGTTAAATTTTTTTTAGCACAATTATGTAATAGTGAGTGTCTGACTAATCGGATGATGTAACCTTTTCTATCCAGAACACTTAAATAATCATGCAGAAACAATGCAGGAGTGGCTTCCAACATCCACAATACTTTATCTTCTTAGTGACTATCACATTAAGAACTGGCACTTAACTGCTTGTGACAGCCAACATGAAACACAGAGACAAACGCCATAAGTTATTGTCGTTGGCAGTCGAGAGGCATTATGCAACTTTAATGGTGACTTTCATCAAGCTTCACAAATCCCTGTCAGCTCCGAATGAGGCTGCTGTTTCGTTCATTGTGTGATGTCTCTCCAACTCCTAATTTTATCATCCAGGAGTGTAAGCGGCAACAAGAAGAGCAGCGCTCTGAAAACACTTACTGGAGCATGGCCTCGAGCGACCTGGAACTATACCACTGCTCCATATAACTCAAATGCAGGTCATTTTTGCTGAGTGAAGTTACTGTAAGCACAATAGATGTACTCGGATTGCAGCAATGGCCTGAGGAGCTGGAAAGCATAAATGAGACCTATATTATATTCCAATCTCTTCTTATTCCACTCTACAGTTTGTGCACACATGCACAATATTCTATATCTTTGCATTGCTCGTTCTCTTATCCAGCTTTGGTTCTCCTAACGGTGATGGTGGCACAAATCACAACTCCTACTCACATTCCTAAGCGTGTTAACATTCATACACAGCAGTTTTGAGTTCTGGCTCTTTTTTAGTACTTGTTTTCAACCCTATTTCCCAACACCTAAACCCATCTCTGTAGGTCTAGCATGTCCCACTGTCACACATTACCCTCAGTTACCCCAGCCATGTAAGGAGCAGCATCAGGAAAAGCCACTAATCTAGAAAGCATCTTTTTTTTTTACACACTGTTACCAGCCGAGCCGCTGAGATCCAACACTCTGCCTGACTTATCAAGCTATTTGTAATGGTAACCATCCAAAAGAATCCGAAAAGCATAAACATGAGCAATGAGTGTAGGTCTGGATCAGAGGAGACATTGAGGTGAAGAGGCACATGTTTTATATTATCTGGCTTCTGTGCTTAAAAAAAAAATAGATACCATGCATCCCTGATTCATGGGAATAGCAAATGAGAAACTGGGATATACAAACACTGACTGTCTGAATAATTCCATTAGAAAACAGTCAATGGTTATTTAGGCCGTAATTAGGCCCCTTCTGCCAGAGATATCCCGGCCTGATTGATAGGCAAATTGCAGGAGATTGTGTTTACTTTTTCATCCTATCTGGTTAGGGTTCTCTCTTCCATCCCTTCCCCAACCGTCCAATGAATGAGCCAACAGAGTGGCTGGAGGTTGATTCTTGGAAACACAATGCAATTACTGTAAACTCAACACAACCTCACTAAAGGCACAATGGCAGCAAAGCAGATTTATCTCATCGCTCTGGGTTTGTTATTGGCCGTGTTAAGTCTGCTTGCGCTGAACACGCCTTAAAAAACATCTGCCGTTTCTCACAAAAGGGAAATCCTAATCCTTTAAAAAAATGTAAACATCCCAGAATCCCCTGCCTGTTTGAGACATTTTTAAACAAAGCTTTTGATTATATATATATATATATATTTATACCTCAGGGCATCATATAGTGCTTGCTGTGTTACCTCTTGTTGTGACACATTCGCATTCAAACGACTGTGATAAGCTCCTGTTTCCCAGGTCACTGCAGAAAATGAACCCATCTCACCTAATATCGAACTGTTGTTCTCCCGGATCACTGCTGTTTCCCCCATTCATGCAAGAAGGAAGAATGACAACAAGAAGACAACAAGAAGAGGATGACTTAGCATCTGTCCTTTATTTCGACTCCCACTGCCTGTGTATTTTGCAAGTGCCCATGACAGCAGACTTCTCTTCTTTATTGTTCACTCGGGGGACTGCGGATGGAAAAACACAGTCCGCATGATCCATTGGCAGCACACTCATCCTGGCAATCGGAGTGCGCTGGCAATGCGCGCAAGTAATGACTTAATATCAGTCCTCCCACGATGTCGCAGATGAGAGCACAGGTGTGCAAATTGTCCCTTGTCACATGGCTCTGCAGGGCCCCACACTCGATATTCTCCATTAGTTAACCCGGGAACAGCCTGTTAATATAAACACTGACGCCAACACGCACACACACACACACACATACCCATACTGGATGCACATCACACTCTATAGTTCAGTTTTACTCCCTCACTAACCCTCGTCGGCTCTTCTTCATATGAGGCATGTGCAGCATGTTGCTTATAAATGACATTAAATGGAATTCGGAAAACTTGCACAGAGTGTCTATACCTTTAGCTATCTCTCTGACACTCTGCACACTTACAAGCGCTTATATAACCGCAATGTCACATTGTCACCACCAACACAGCAGGGGATAGGACAGGGGAATGGTCATGCCTCATGATGGAATATGCTTCAGCTTGAATCTCATTCCAGTACCTCCTAGCTGCATGTGGCAGGCATTCCCAGCTGGTATCACGGCCACACACGTGTGTGTGTGTGTGTGTGTGTGTGTGTGTGTGTCTCAGTCGACAGGTTGGAATGTGTTTCATGGTTTTCCTCGCTCTTCCTCTCTTCCCTACTGTAGCATTTAGTGCTTTGAAACCAAATGTTCCACCTTGATTCAGTTCCATTCTGCTCTGATATACTTTAACAGGCTAGTGAAACACAGGTAGGTAGCAGCTACATTTTTATGGTTAGAGGAATTTGAGAAATCACTAATTTAAACATAATAGATCGAACATAAAGCAATTGAATGTAATGATGATTGGAAATGATCATTTAAGTTTTATTGGAACAATTCTATCAATTTTCTTTTTATCTAAAGGTATTTAGGTTGTCAAATATTCAAAATGATTTATTGATTTTTTGTGAGTAAAGTTATATAAGTGGTGGAATACTCAAATACAGTATTATGATTAGCCTTCATTTTCAGAAGTATCACACATAATTCTACACACTGCAGGTGAGACATTAAATTAAGATAATATATGTTTTTTTTTCATCTATGGTTTCTCAGTGGTATATTTCTGCATGAAATCACTTCCATAATCTACCATACATGTCAAAATAGAATGTTTAAAGCCCGTCTAGCTGATGTGACTAGATATGAGCCACTTGCACTGAGTAATATAATGCAAAATTTCAAATGAACCCAAGCTGCATCTTAACGTGGATGTCTCATTTATATAGCCTTAAGTATCTCCCCACTGGAAAATAAATGTATACCTTTTAGTTTTTTTATTATTAGGATTTTACTTCACCTTCCATGCAACTCCTGGAAGCAACCACAACACGCTGAAGATGTGTATCTGGCTTCACAGCAAGAAAGCACTTCTATAGATGAGATGGAATATAAATGAAAAGTAGGAATTTAGAGAGACGCTGCTGAAAATATTGTGACACTAACATTGAAACCAATCGCTAATTGGCTTCTAGCAGGTTAAACAATTTTCTGTATTAGAAATAAGGCAATAAGAGGGGCAGTGAAGGTTAGACGTTTTGGAGACAAGGTCAGAGAGACCAGACTTTGATGGTTTGGACATGTCCAGAGGAGAGACAGGGACTATATCGGTAGAAGGATGCTGAGGATGGAACTGCCAGGGAACAGAGCTAGAGGTCGACCCAGGAGAAGATACGTGGACGTAGTGAGGGAGGACATGAGAGAGGCTGGTGTTGTCCCCAATGTTGTCCCGATGCAAAGGACAGGGTGAAGTGGAAAACATTGATTTGCTGTGGCGACCCCTCATGGGACAAGCTGAAAGTACAGTGGTAGCTTGTAGTCCTGCACTTACCATGAACTTAAAACATGATTTGTAGGTAAAAGAAATAGCCAAACATAAGTACCTTAAAATATTAAACATAATAAACAACCACGCACCACAATCTACCTTAACAGGCACACAATGCTGCATAGAGCCTCTTCAAATGCATAATTCAATGTTAGTTAATCCACAGGAAAATTAAACAGAAGAGGACGCTCGCTCAAGCCTTTTTCTTTTGCTAAGACTGAAGGTTTAATTTCAGATGCTTCTGAAGACAATCCAAAGCTTCGTTGAGAAATAGCTTTGTTAATGAGAGAGAAAATAGAAAACCCAAGGGAAAGTCTCACACTCATCCCATTTATGGTGCCATGCTCCCGGCTGCTTAGAGGCCTAAATGCACACCTGCAAATGAATTACCAAGCAGGCTCTGGAGAGGTATGACTTCCTTCCACACTTCCAACACAAACCGCTGTGATATTTTGAGACGTACCTGTTTTGGTGCTCACTTGGTCCTGCGTACTCAAATAGTCAATGGGGATTCGGGACAGGGGGGTCTGTAATGGTGGAAACCTGAAACCAGCTGAAACCTTGTTCATCTCCCGGTTACATTTTTTTAACAATCATTCCGAAACAACCGTTTTTATGCATTCGGCGGGCTGTGATTAGTAAATTAAGCTCATGGCCCGCCTTCTTGCTCGGGTCTGTTTGCTTTAGCCTGCATTGTGTAGGAGTTTGCATTAGCCTTTTAACCTTTCCTTTGTAAGTTAAATCCTCCAACAGCAGACTTTGTTTGCCTGAAGCTAATCATTCTTCCACGCATCTGGACCGATGTCGAATCTTAAATAGTCTGAAGAATAGCATGTCCTTTCATGATATGGGGGTAACAGAAGATAGGCAGCAGCCCATTTGGTTTTTTTCCTCTCCTTTTCAGTCAATTATTTCTCTCCTTTGTTTTGGCTAGGATTTTTTATTCTAAACTAGCATGAATATACCACATTATATACATTTGAACGTTCCTATTTTCATTTGGTATTTTGCTTTGACATGCTGTGTAGAGGAGAGCTATACGTTGCATTTATCCCTGTCTGATGTGAGATCCGGGTGACACATTCACTTCATCAGACTAATTGCCCCTTCTTATAACTAAATAACGGGGGTATTTGAGAACCCATGGGAGATCAAAGACAAGCACCATATGTTCATATTTATATGCCCCCGTCTGTATTACATCCCATTTTGTTTTGAAAACATAGGTTTGTCTGAATTGGTTTGGCCCCATCCGGAAGAAATTGTCCACATTGCTGGAATTTATTCTCCTTGTGAGTGTCATGAGGAGAAGCCAATGAGGCCAGGATGAACTAATCTATCTTGTTTTTCCAACAGTGCCATTGGCTGAGAATGGAACATTTGGATGACTAAAGGCTTTTGGTGATGAGCTGTGTCATAATTCCTGTAATCTCTCAGATGATGGATTAGAGGTCTTCTCTGTCATACTCCCCAAATATGGTCCCTGTGATGAATATGTGTGATTTCCATTGCCTTATTGTCCAATGCCTCCTTTTAAAAGGTCTGTGTTGCCTTAGCGGAGCGTCCTATACCCTGGCTTACTCCTACTGTGGAGCTGTCCGTGGTGCTGAAACGTGCCGCTTTGTTTTGGAGGGCCCCATGAAACAACGCTTCCCCCCACGACAAAACAAAAGTGGCGCGTTTCAGCACCACGGACAGCTCCACAGTGGGAGTACGCCAGGGTATATATCCTGATATGTGAGGAATAAAATCAGTAAGTGTGCATTACGTATCTAAAACTATTACTGTACTTCCATTTGTCCCGTGAGGGGGTCGCCACAGCAAATCAATGTTCTCCACTTCACCCTGTCATTTGCATCGTCCTCCTCAATTATTACTTTATTACTTATAAGCAGTTCTTAAATATAGACATAACATCGCAAATATTTTCCTTGTTTTCTTTTCACTTCTTTTTTTTGACATAAGGAAAAAGATGGTCGACAGAGCAAGGTAATTGCTATTCCTAACATTTTATACCCCAGGGACTGTCACATTTTCCAGCTGTCGGAATGCATACCTTAACCTGACACCAATAAGTTGGATGGAATGTCTCAAAGGATTTTAAAATAGAATGAAATGTCAAATGTTGAAATTAACAAGGTGAAATAGACATGTGAGCCTTGGACTTTGCCTTTTAAGTGACTGTAATATCTTGTTGAAAGGCTTCATTAGAAGAAAGAAAGTTACCAAGAGACAGAAAGAATAGAGAGAGAGGGGCTGAGGCAATAGAATAGCTCTTCACTCCGGCCACCCCTAACAATAGCCCTGTCATTTCCTGCCTAAGAGCAGATGCCCAGGTTCCCAGTGGCATCTCTGGGGAGAACGTCAGGCGAGAAATAAATCTCTCAGCCAATTTATGAGGAAGGTGAACTTTTTTTTTACTAGTTTTCCATAGTAAAGGCAAGATGGGAAAATCACTGACAGCTCTGAGTGGAGATTTTCTTTCTTTTTTCCTAGTGGGCATGGCATTTTTATTCATTGCCCAACCAGAATGCACTCTTGAGCAACATGGGGGGTGAAAATGAGTTTAAAAAAACAGCCTAAGTGAAAGTCTCAAGTCAGTACGATGATGGGAAGTGAATACTGTTTTAAAATAGAGCCCAAAGCCCCACTGATCACTTGGCAGCATATTTTGTATTGAGATCCTATTAAAAGACACCTGCACATAAGATAAGTTGAAAGAAATTAGTGCATGTTTACTGAGCCAACTTGTGACATCCATGCTATCTTTTTCCATTGGACATGTGTAGCTCACTCAGCACTTTGGCACAGTGGTACGCAACATTGCCTCGCAGCTAGAAGGTTGCAGGTTCAACTTGCAGCTTTTCTGTGAGGAGATTGCATGTTGTCTGCGTGGTTTCTCCCTGTGTTCTTTGGCTTCCTCCCACCACTAAAAACATGCAAGGGTGAAATAAAGTTTAAGTAAAAATGTGAAGCGGCATTGAGCTAATGGCTAATTAAATTCAAACATGTAAAAGTAACCACAGAGGTCTTCTTTAACGGCTCTTATGTGGGTACAAAGTACTCAGAATTCACACCCACAATCTCACTCAATGTGATGCTGAAAAAAATGGGAAATATTGACACTCAGCCAATTGGATTACTGAGGTGAAACGCCAACTTGTGTGCTGCGTGTCCAAATGACTTAGTCATGTCTGGATTCTAACAGAGAGAGCGCTTGGAATTCGGTGCACGTGCAACTTATTGACATTCCCATTTCACGCCAAACTAAGCGGTTAATACTCTCTTGGAAAGAAAAGCGATAACTGAAAACTATATGGATGTAATTTATAGGATGAGACAAGGAACACTTCCAGAATTGTACTGCTTTTTCACATAAGAGACCCCTCAACACCAAAAACACGCTCCCAATGCAACAAGCATGTGAGTAACTAAGTGCCAGAGCAATTCCTCCATGAGGCTGTGGATCCTCAACAGCCATGCTAATACGCTGAAGTGTCATTCACTTCACACGTTACCATGCTAACATGTGGGAAACTGTTATTAGCACAAAGTGAAGCTTGGATTGATGGGAATGATTTGACAACATACATATTATTTATTTCATTAGAAATAACTATGAATTTATTCATAAATATGGATGTGCATATTAAAATGTCATAATGCACAATACTTCCACACGGCAGATATACCGGTACATCTATTTGTAGACTGTGTGTGTGTGTGCATCAGCTTTTATTATAAAAATACGCATATCTGGATTTTGGAAATGCTCTGGCATTTTGTTTTGACGTGAGAATGAACTGAAAAAGTTTGAAGAAATTCCAAACTTTTTGTAAACTTCTCTCTAACAATGGCGTTGAGAGATGTGTGTGCGTTGTGCATTTTAGTGTGTGCGTGTCTGCTTCCTGACAGCCCTGTACTGTACTGAATGGGATCACACTACAGTGGTCAGTGACGACTTCTATTCATTCGGCATTGACAAGAGTTTGCACTTAGGAGCAGAACTTACAGGTCTCAGAGGGCATTGCAGTGACAATACTACATGATTTAGTGAATGTTTGTGGGAAAAGTTAATTAAAAAAAAATCATAATAAAGTTTCCCTTCTGCTGATTGGCATTCAATGTTCCAGAATATGCTATTTGATTTAAAGCTGCTGGGAACAGACGGGAAAGGAGTGCTGAAATTGCCTAAATTTTATTATTTATTTTTTAACACAGAATAATCAATAGCATTTAATAATAAAAGTCAGGAATAATCCAGAAATATAAATAATCTCCTTCTCCATTCAGAGAGTATTTTCATTGTGGGCTGAATGTGGCTTTATTCATTTGAATGCAATGGCAGCATAATGGAGTTTCAGTTTGCTCCACTTGTGTGATGCCGGTGGCGGAGGAAGTAACGGCGCCTAAACAGAGAGTGAAATGCACCGGTGTGAGAATGGGTGTGATGTTGTAACATGTTCAGGTGTGCACCAAATCCGGAGAGAATTTAAGATGGGGTAGCAACATGTTTTGTGAAAAACAAGCATAGAAGATGAGTGTTAACACACACACACACACACACACACACCACGTGGGGTACTGATGCCTTGGATTGGTCCAGTTTGAACATGCCAAAGTCAATTCACTTCGGCACTGGTGGGCGCTTGCTTGTTTGAAAGAAGCTTCCGTGACCCTCAAGCTTAAAAGAGGTCTTCTTTACACCTATACCATTTAATCTTTCCTGTTTGGTGGAATCCTGTCAGCCCACTAGCATGGCAGCTACTTGCCAGGAGGATCTGCAAGCGTCGGCTCGCCTGCTGGTCAGAGTTCAAATCTAGTTTTGTCTCTTGAAGCACCTTTTTTTTGGGATGACACTTTCCTGCACGTTCAAATCTATTCTTGTCTGTCACAAGACATTTTGGTTTGGCACCTCCTCAAGAAGGATGTCAGCTACACCGGTAAGAGAGTAGAGGAATGCAACAGAAGCTGCCAGGGTGTTACCAGAAAAGTCCTTTCACCTTCCGTTTTAATGAGTCCAGTCCATAGACTGACACATCACCTGCGCTGCTGCCTCGACACAAGGAAGCTCATTAGTAAGTGCATAGAACACACCGTGGAAGGGAGATGCACAAATGGTATGCTGTATCATTATGTGCATATCGTTCCTCCACAACCAATACGTCCATTGTATAATATTTATATATAGGTGAACCTAACTTAACATAGATTCCCCTCACCTTGTGTATCCATGTAAAGCAGGTTATATGTTTTGGCTTTTTCTGTTGAACATCATGGCAGCATACTTAGAGTGAGACAGCGGCTGTTTCTTATGCCTTAATAAGGCTTATACTGTTTGCATGGACGTCAGGATTATTCTGCTGTTGCGCCGCTATTTATTTAATTTTTTTTATTTCTACACTGTGACATTTGTTTGCATCATATTAAAAGAAGATTAGATGGAATATAGAAATCTGTCTTTATTCTGCATTGAGTTCTGCTTTTATCAACGACTCTTCGTACCTCAAATATGACTTAAATTGGTGACTTCCAAAGTTGTCCACAAAGATCATTTTAATGGCTTAAAAGAGGTTGGTATTAGCAGATGGCATGAGACAAATCGTTGCTGGTGTTAGTTGGATGAAATGTGCAGGGTTTGTTCTATTTCTCTCTATTGATATTTCTTGCCGTTAAGAACAGTGCATCAGCTTTTTCACATTCTTCTGCATCAAATTCACTTTGTGCACAAGGGACCACACGGCACTAAACATGTATATGGAGAGGCATGTCAGCATACCTGTGGTAATATATTGAATGCATTTTGTGCAGTGAGCCAATATGCTATTTTGAGGCCTATGCACAGGCTTGTTCTCTCTGACGTTGCTTCTTTCTATGCTGTGCTTGCAAAATGCTGCAACCATGGAACTGAAAATCTAATATTTATTCAACAACGGAGAAACATTACGAAATGTTATTAAAAACATTAAGCCTAACAAATTTGCTGGACTCACATGCGAAGTTTAGCTTTCTTGCTCACTTACCAGTGTTTCACTTGTCTTGCCAATTTATCTATATCTCTTTTTCTAATCCACCCTCTCTCTCTCTCCCCACCCCCTCCCTCTCTCTCTCCTCTGGACACAGACTTGTGATAGGATACACTGGTGCTCTTGGCCATCCTTCTGAGATAATGTCATAATGGGGGGGGACAGCTGGCAGCTTCATTTCCTGTCGGCACAAATATTCTCCGACATCAATAATGAGTGCCACAGCCCAGCCATGAGCGCTATATGGCTCAGTAGATGCATGACTGTATTCTCATGTGTTCCCGCTGTCTCCTTCTCTCTACATCTTTTCTCTCTCTCATTCTTTTTTTAACCTCCTTGTCCAGATTATCTTTATTCAATTTAATTTTTACAGTTTGCAATCTCATTTTTACGTGAGTTTGTCCTACATCCATGTATTTGTCCTTGTTTTTTTCCAGATGCCTTTACATGCTAAATGAAGCATAACAGCAAGCAAGGTTCACCATATCTGAGAACATGTGCACGGCTGATATTAGGTTTTCAGCAACGCTCGAGTACATGACTGGTAAACATTAGGATATTTCAGGACACGTTCCCTGAAATCTCATTAATTCAATTCATATGACATGTGTTTCGCAGCTAAACAGATCCTCTCAATCTCTAAATTAAGTGGGAAAATATATCCAAAGGGGGATTATTCATATAATAAATGGCAAATATTATACAACACCATTCAGAAAGTGAAACAAATTATCTTGACATTCTTGTAAAATATGCACTTCTTAATAATAAACAATAAAATCATGCTTCCTTTTAAGGTGCCAAGGTTCACGGTGTATTATCACAGGCTATTGAAATCAGAGCAAAGCCAAGTCAGGGTAGGTGCAGACATCAAGCCCAAAGGATGACATGATAAGCTGACACTTAAATGCAATTCAGACCCATAAAAGTGACATTATGTCGCTTTGTAATTAAGTAAGTAGCTTTGTTACTAGAAGCAGGAAAATAATACAGCGTGTGCAGTGTTATCATTATATTTTATTTATAGATAAATCCTTCACTCTCATTGCAACAACCAAAAACAGCTTAATTGACTGCATGTGTTTCGTAGTAAATTGTGTAAAGTGGAATTACACATCAACTTGATTATCAGCATGCAAAACAATTTATAATGGTTCACAGCATCAGCATATGACCATTACTGTTTAACGTGTCACGTTTGAGCTTAAACCCTTTGATTATAAGCTTTGGTACACGGAGACGGGAAAATGGTGAGGGCTAGACCGACGGTGATGCAACAGTGAGAAGAGAAAAGCATCCTTCCATTTCAGACATGAATTGTAATGGTGAATATC
Source organism: Brachionichthys hirsutus (assembly GCF_040956055.1). Taxonomy (NCBI): domain Eukaryota; kingdom Metazoa; phylum Chordata; class Actinopteri; order Lophiiformes; family Brachionichthyidae; genus Brachionichthys; species Brachionichthys hirsutus. Next base: position 321,907 of record NW_027180359.1, on the reverse strand, counting down.
ATATCACATATGTATCACAATTGATGATTGAACCAGTTGTAATCAGTGTGTGTTGAACAAGACACACCATATATGTCCCACTTGGTATATGTATATTTTCCTTCGGCAGGATTTATGCATTAAGGAAGGCATCATTCTATTTATTATACATATTATTATAATTAATGATAATATGTTATGCTTCCAAACTGCAAGTTATTTTTTTCATTATTGTCATGAATTGGTTCCATAGCAGGATCTGTGCACATGATTCTGCCTCCTCCTACGTTTTCTTTTCCACCACGGCAGTGAAATAGCTCTTATGCACACTTAGATGTCTCAACAATTATTTAATTGGATGTTTTGAAATATTGAACCGACATCCATTCTCCCCAGGGAATGACTGAAATATCAGCATTTAATTTGGGCTTTGTTTCTCCTGTTACAGCGATTCATCAGTTCTGTGTTTATTCAGTAAAGGTTAACTCTTTCGGTAGTAATTGTGATTTATTTCCATTTTATGAGTATTGGCTGCTTTTTAGTATCTTCTAGTCTTTAATCTCAACATGCAAAACAATTTGTAATTTTTTTTTTAAACCTTAAATAAAGTTAGCCTGTTCATTATCTTCTGGTTTATTTAGAACTAGGACAATATGTCTAGAACTCATTTCAAATGTAAGCAAGATAATATAATGTATTTAGCGTGGGTCTCTGCAAACAATCAATTTCAGAGCAATTAGCCAACAACTGCATGAGCATCATAGACTATCGGCATTAGATCACGTGGTCCCAATTAAGCTAAAGGTAACATTATCTTATTAGATTGTTAGTGGCGGAAATGCTTCAGCACGTGTGTTGCCGACCACAACGGAAGTGTAAAGTGATAACATTTCCTTTTGCGGCTTCGTTTTTCATTTTGCCCCGGTATTTTCAGAATCCCTGTTTTATTTTACATTTTCCCGTATTTACAGTTTTCCCCGTACTAATTTCCACAGTACGCCATACTGCCTAAAAAAAACAGAATTCCCATACGAAAATACGGCGAAACTGTATTAGTTGACAGGCGCCGTGCAAAAAGAAGGATAAGGAGCCATTAAAGTCTACTGGAGCGCATGATGGCAATATCATAAATCAAACACATGATCACTTAAAGCATATTTAGCCTGCCGATGTATTTGACTGTTGTTCTGCAATCACTGAATATTGGACATTGGGCAGTCATTCGAATCATGATAAAGGGACATTTAAGGGCCTGCAGTAACATTTATCACCTAGTTTACTGTAATAAAAGTTCAAAATCAGATTTGTGGTTGAACTAGAGCACAGTGAATTCCATAGTCATCAAAGATATCAAATTGCTTATCATTCTCAAGCATTTTATTAGTTTTAATATTAATTTAATTAAATGCCACCTGGTGACTTAGTTGCTGTTTCACTAATTCATTAACTTCATTATCTTGCATTTGTGATTTTGCTTTTGATGAAGCATGACTCCCAAAAAATACCGATAGATTAATCGAAACATACTAAATAATAACTACTGCCGTGAAGCCCAATAAATATGATGGTTATCCATTCCTGAGTAGTAAAAAAAACCAAAAGGCAAATCATCGCAGTTGTGCCAAAATGAAGACCCAGCGTCTCATATTAAATTCAGTGAGCTCTAGCTGTGGAGAAATTTGAACATTTCCATAACTTACTATTCAGAAACAGTGTAATAATGACAGCTACTCCAGGGCGTCACATTCTCTGATTTCTAACGGCATTTCACAGCCACAAATGAGACAAATCGTCACAGTAAGAAGGAAGTGAACATATTGTTTCTTGTCATCTATTATTGCAAGAACATACTCTTGAGTTTCTTCACATCTTTGAAATATTGTAAAACTGATAAGTGGAAGTTAATGTGTTACATTGATTTCTGGTGATTCAACAATCACCGGAAATCAGTGTAACGGCTGAAAAAAAAAGGATACTGAGGATTAATTGGCCTGAAGTCCGCATTCGACTTTGTAATGTGTCTGTTGAATTTGCCGCAGAAATGTCATTTTGATTGGTCTTGACTTGAACACGTAATCAGATCACTTAGCAAGGTTGCAAGAGAGCTGTGATTCTTGGCTCCAGCGCCTTCCTGTAATTCGATGAGGTCATCCTTTGGTTTGGGCTGACAGATGGTTTTGAAAGTAAGGAAAAGACTGCAATTACACAGAAAGAAATACGGTTAAAAGGCTACAGTCATCAGGCCTTTTTGTTTCTACCTCATTACACAGGGCATGAAGGAATGGCTCCATCTGATACATCAGCTCAAGCTAAAGAAAGTGACCTTTCTCTTGTCCCCCGTACAGCTCGATGCGCTGCATTTAAGGCTTTTAGATAAGACTATTATAGCATCATCAGTAAACCACGTTGATGTGCTGCAGTCAAATGCTGTCACTATCTGAGATCTGAGAACAAGTTGTCTGCTGTTGAAAATATCTATTGGAACAATCTGAAGAACAAATTATATATATTTTTAATCACTTGAGTCAGTATTACATATCAGTGTTTTATGTTTTTAATCATGTCTGTCCTTCTCTGAAGTCTTTTCATGAATCAACTAATGAAAGCTTGGATATTTCTGAAATAAATCAATCATGATTGAGAAGATCAAACCTCCACAAAATTGTCAATTATCAACATTAAGCTACTTAAAATACTTTGCATTGGGAGAGATTGAAGTTCCGCTCCGCTGATGTGATTTTACCTGTACAGGCCAAAACAGAATAGTAATGTGAAAACCAAGAAAAAATGCTCTTGAAAGCATAGATTAAGGCACAGGTTTTGCTTGTTACAAACTCAGACTCCAATAGCATCCTGTAACAGCTCTAAGTTTGCTTTTGCATCATCAGAGCCCGAGCGGCCAGCATATCAGCAGTGAAAAAGCGATATATTAGCAGTCACGTGGATTTGATGAAAACAGGAAAGGACATGGTAAGCCACTAAAGTCCAATAATAAGTCACATATCAAGTTAATTTCTAAAAGGAAATTAAATTATATAGAAAGTTTATATTAATAAGTATTGTTTTTACTGCATCTCATTTGTACCACCTGAAACAAAAAAGAGAAGATATGAGATGTCGAGGCAGATAGAGATGAGATCACATTCATAGGCAGTAACGGCTTGGAGGACATCTGCTCTGCACCAGGTTGGGGTACTTTGGCGTTAACAGATCTGTCAGGTTTGAACAACCCCCGTGGGCCTCCCTGTTCTAGCTGTCCCGCCCGCATCGGCAGACACTCTGAAAAACCTGCAGTGTCGCTTGCGTAAAACTCTTCAGGTGGTACAAGAGTCATTTTATGGTTTGGAGCCTGGAGCTCCGATGTAGTATTAAAAAGTAATGTGGATCTAAGAGGATAATCCTTCAAAGTGAAATTTAGAAAGTAGACCTTTCAGTCACTGACATTTCTTTTCTTTTTAATTTCCAAATGTTGGCGTGACATGCACAGATCGCTTTTCCTACATTATCCGTGTCATTAAGACATAAGGACGCCCCCCTTTTCCTAGAATGCCTCAGACAACAAACATGGGATGTCAATGATGTGTATGTATATAAGTTTTATTTTACATAAATTGGTAAGAATTTGCAATGCAAATGTTTTCAATTTTTTATTTAATCCCTTCACAACAATTTATATTGCACATTAAATATTAATTTAGTTCTCTTGTTGGATTTTACCATATTATTTATCCATTATTGTTTATTTCATACCACAATTTTAGATGTTTGATTATTATTTAACCAAAATATGGACTTAATGGCTCTGAATGCTTTATTTAAGCATGTGTCACTGTTTTGTGTGAATGCAACGTATTTTGTAAAATGCAGCTATGTGTGTGTGTGTGTATTAGTGAAAGGAAAAGTGGGTGGGTGGATCGTGGTAGTAAGGGGGATAGCTGTGCTACAATAATTTTAATGAAGGCAATATGAATATTGTTGCTGCCTCAAAAGAGACAAGAGCCACCTGATGAAATATTTATCAAGGGTTTGAGGATTCGGGCTTTTTAATTACCATTTGCTAAACATGCATCTCACAAGATTTGCTTTGGTGTCATCAGTCCCCACATTTAATGTTTGTCTGTCTCTGATTGCTATGACATTATTTCCTGTTTATGGTGTCTTACATTGCACTAATAAACCCAAACATCTTGGTTTTTCCAAATGCATGCATTTGATGCTTCTAATTTGTCTGAATAAAACATACCAGTTTGGAGGTAGACCATTAATTTCTTACTCAAACTAATATTAAAACTGCAAAAAAGATCTGTCTGAATCCACTTCTCAGTAGGAGTGTTATGCTGTCAATTTTAGGATTGTTGAGACTTTTTTCAAACTAGGAAAAAAAAAAAACATGTACAACATGTCAAACATTTCACATTTGTTCGTGCCAGCGGGATAACTTTGCCCCCGGGAAGAAGAGAGCAGTTACTAGAACATTTTAATGTGGAAATTCAGTCTAGAGCGCAAAGGTACAGATCTCATCATAGCTTTTGGTCGTGTACTGGGATAAGAAACGTAGTCCTTAAATTATTCACTGGGACCGTTCCGGGGCGGGGGGCAGGGAGTAAATGATTAGTGCCATTACATCAAGAAAGGTAATAGAGGTTTTGGAATTTAATGTGAGTGCTTCACAACAAATGTTGACCAATCAGATGTGCAGCCATGGTGAAACTTCATATAATGAGTTTATGACATTTTTGTTATTATTTATTCTACTTTTTCCAGTTAATTACATGACCTTTTAGTGTCAAGCCGGGAAGGATGGGAAATAAGTCTGTTTAAACTCAGTTTACTTTACCAGTTAATTTATAATGTCTATAGGTTACCGTGCACCGTCCCCGTATCATGATTGCACAATGTTAACTTAGCAACTCCATTGGCCAAAAATAAAAGAATAAAGTATAAACCTGCTGTAGCATATGTAGTAGACCTTTGGTGGAACTGAGGTATTGTCGCTTATTCACAATTTAGGGTTAATTTAAAAGTTACAAATTAAACTGACAATGCTGTTGCTGCAGTATTTTTCAGGTGTAAGATTTCTGAATTTAATAACATTAATCTAAGAAAGCATTAACACTGACCATTGGTAAACCAAAGCCAACAATCTCTATGTGAAATCAGACCCAGCGGGTTATATAAACTCGACTCCAACGGCTTAATACAAGTGTGACATATTTTATCCATCAAGCCGTGATTCAGAGACGTAAAATGCACAAAAGATATCAGCTTTTCTCCTGGACAAACAAACATGCATCAACTGCCAACTTTCAAGATAAGGCAGAGGCAATAGTTGTCGGTTTACAGTGCAGAGAGACACACAATATACAGCCAGGAATGCAGCAATGCAATGCTGTAAGGTACAAGAAAGACGAAATGAGAATCACACTGTGTAGCCAGAAACGTCCAGATAGCAGCACTGAATGACGCTGCAGATCAAAACTGAAGGGAATGACAGGATATAAGGTATGTTTGTAAAAGATTTATGGGCTACAATAAAGACGGTGTTAATTATTTAGGTGGGTATGCAGTGCAATACATTGAAACTGTTGGATACATCGTGTGAGTCATTTGATAGAACCATAGATAGACACGGGTTATTTCAGAGTCTTACATGAGGAATTACATTTCCTGTATCATAGTAAATTACGAGCAGTGAAACAGACTCCAGACAACACTTTTTATAAAACAGCGCTGTCGACTTCGGTCCTATTTGCATCGGTGCTTATTAAAATTCAGACTCGACATGTTCTAGCCTCAAAGGAACTGTGTGGTCAAGGTTTCTCAGCGAGTAGGTTGTCTCTTACGGGATTCGCTCTGCCATGATAATATGCAAAGCTATCCCCTCTGGGACTGCATGTAACGACCTGGATTTTTCCGCGATTACTTAAGCCTGATGGCTAATTACCTTTTCGGATGATAACATACGCCTCCTCATTAATTCAGCACGCCACAATCTATCATAATTATAGCCAAATAAGTTGTTGTTACCACTTTAATTGAATTCACAGGCAGTTGGTCGACCTCAAAAGAATATTAAGGAGTAAAAAAAACAAAAAAACAATTGGTAAAATACACCAATACAAACTTTTTTTTACATAAAAGCACATAAAGGCTTCTCGCAGCCACATTGCCATTTATCATCCCACCTAAATGATATGCTTTCTTTTCATTATACATATTATGTCAATTATTTTAAAAGTATGCAATCTTCTGCAGTCACTCTTTGGAATAAGTGTTCCTGTTTTATGTATCATGTAACCTGCCACTCATTGCTGTACACACAATGGTGTGTCAGTAAACTGCAGTCGTGCAGCGACTCTAAGGAGAAAGTAAGAGGCAGCAATAACAATGAGATTTCAAACATTTCATTATAAAACAGGCCAATTTAAAGAGCTGAGACTGAGATTAAAACTAAATAATACTGAATGGGAGAAACTCTTGCTTCTGATTTTATCCCAACTATCTAAAACAGATAGGAGTAAACGATAAGTCACGATGGCCACATGCTACTGTGAGATGCTCTTATTTGCTTGCTTGCATCAGTGAATATCTTGCTTTGATAAAATGCCATCTGTGCATGAATACCGTCTAAGCAGCATGTGATGAGTCCGGATGGGAAGCAGATAGGAAGAAGGTCTGCATATAATTTCTGGCTTTTGACCAGCTCCCTTTGACATGTCCTATTAGCCGGGTCTTTAAAAGCATCAGCCGGCCTTCTCAGGCAACATTCCTCCCCAATATCCCTGATTAAAGTGCGGCTGACGCTCCTTGTGTGGAGCCAAGTTGGCCACACAGCATTTACGTTGGGTCATGCTCATTACTCAGACCCACTGCCAGTGCCACCATGACTGCAAGTAGCACATAATGAAAGGACATCACCCGCCAAGAGAATGTGGAACTTGGAATTTGATGTAAGACTGCAGTAACGGAACTACAAATTGTTCTCCTTTGACACAAATCATCATTCTGCTTTCCTAATATGCATTTTGGCACTCGGCAATGGTTCCAGGTTATCTACTGTGGGAAAAAAGTAGAACTGGAGGCAAGATAAAATAGTTTATTAAGCTGTGAAAATAACCTCAGCGGGCTCTGTCTTTTGTCATTTGCATGAACACAGGTAGCATTATTATATAAAAACATTCAAAGTCTTTGCTGTAGGATAAATTTATATTTCACAACTTTGTTTTATTTCTGTGATTAAATATAATGTATCACATGAGTTGCAGCAATAAAGTAAAAAGCCAAAAAAACATTAATTCATTATGATGTATAATTTCTTGATAATCCGGCGCTTAATTTGAGAGTCAGTCTTTAATGCAGTGTATTGTGCTTTACTGCTTTACTTCAATCTGCCAGGTGTATGTGTACAGTACCTAAGTATTTTCTACAAGTATTAACACCCAGGGCAGCCAGCACATAGCGTGAAAGATTAAACCCCCAAAGCCTCAACAATTAGTCAAGTACTCATTTAGTTGATTAGTCTCTATACCCTGGCATACTCCTACTGTGGAGCTGTCCGTGGTTCTGAAACGCGCCGCTTTGTTTTGGAGGGCCCCCTGAAACAATGCTCCCCCCCACACAACAAAACAAAAGCGGTGCATTTCAGCACCACGGACAGCTCCGCAGTAGGAGTACGCCAGGGTATAGGATAGGTAGATGAATTAATCTGCAAAGTAAATTTAGAAAGGAAATGTCCTGATTCCAGATAATCAAATGTTAACATTTGCAGATCTGTGTTTTATATAACTGCATATTGAATATTTTTGCTTTGTTTCGTTGGACAAGCTATTTGAAAACCTCGTCATAGACATTGTCAAGTTGTACACTTTTCTAAGATTTCAAGAAATATGTGAACAAAAAAAAGAATGCGATGATAAAAAAAAAAAGAATCAAGAATTGCAGGAGATGATGTGCTATTCTGACTAACAATTATTAGCGCATCTCCTTTACATTGTTCTCCATCCCTGCTGTCACTCTGCCGTAGCTCCACGTCATGCTGGACGTTTGTGTGCAGAAAGTATTGTGGCCTGAACAATGTGTTGAGTGTTGAGCAACATTTCATGGCACATTTGCGACAGTCTGCAGAAGCTCCTCTGCTGTACATACCTTAGAGCGGGAGGAGGCTGGGACAAGTTGACGGAGCGACACTCATTGGTGCGTGAAGGGGGCCTTGATCTTTCTCTCTCCTTCCCTGTCTTTCCCCACTTTTCCTTGTTTTAGACCACCTTTGCAAATGAAGTGTAACCAGTGTGTGCGAATGTGTGCGTGTGTGTTTTGTGCCAGAGACCTGTAATCAAGAGTCACTGCACATAAAGGGACCTCTAGTCATTAAGGAATTAGTGGGAGGCTAACAGCTTGTTTAGAGAATCAATTAGTGTAAAATGTGGACGTGTGGGCTCATTTTCACACAGTGCCCGGAGAGGGAAAGTCAAGGGTGTGCCTTCTGCTTCTGAACTTAACTGACCCTTTAATAAGACAACAATCCCTAAAGGCCATTTTATCCTCATTTCATATTGTATTCTTAAATACACAGCAAAGCAATTTTATATCATATTTAGCTTCTGCGGTGTGTCAGATCCCCAGGAGACAGAGGTACAATGGTGCGATGACATACTTTTGCGACTTTTGATTATCTTAATCGCCACAGACAACGTATACTCTAGTAAAACAGATGTGCACTGGTACACATCTCTTACCCATGCAGCTGGGAAGTATTTCTCTTGAGATGCCTGGTCTGGAAAAAAAGAAAAGTGCTCTGCTAAAATAATTGACTGGTTGATTGTATGTCACTGAAGCCTGTCTGAAATAAATAAATACCTGTCCTGCATATCCCTGCATGCAGTATACATTTGTAATAAAATGTTGGCAGTACCCACGTGGGAATGCAACACCACAGATACACACACACACAGGTGTGCATGCATTCACGCAAGTTCACAGTTTGCTCAGCGGATATGGTAAATGGTAATTGCTGAAGCTGAAGCAATTACCATTTGCAATGATGGTTCTTAAGAGTTAATTTGTAGATTTACGACTCCACATGTTCACGTATTGTTTAAAATGTGTAATCACTCAAAGTGCCTAATGACACAGTTGCTGAACAATGATCTATCCTGGGAATTATTGTTTTATGTTCTGTTATTTTTATGTCTTCACCAAGCAATTTATTTTTCCATCAGTTAGTTAGATATTTTTATGACCTATTACTTCTGCTAGTATCGCATGCTTTCCTTCATTACCACAACTGCTACTGCTCCCACCAGCACTACTACACTTATTTGTACCACATGCTGACAGTAAATCCACCCTTACTATTAATATAACTGCTACAATATAAGAAATACCACTCTTGATACTCCTAACTTCATCACTTCCAATCCTATTGCTGATACTATTGCTACCACAGTGTGGTTTCTAAAGTTGCTCAATGATGTCATGCGGGTCTCCAGCACAGCAGGGAATCAAATTAATTGTGCCATCAATGCATTGAGCAAATGTATGTCTGTTTTAATCAGGGGTTTCATACACATCCTATAATAAAACATCTAAAAGCAAAATTAATGTCATCTTATCAAGCGGGGGTCTGTGGTTTAATTTGTTTCACTTTAGGGGTCCTCGATATTGAAAATCCCCAAAGCGCTGTCCTCTACTGTTATATCTACTCCTCCTTGCATGGGAAGCCGTGTCTCTAGCAACATAGAATTATGGGACATGGTTGTACTGATTGCTCTAAAAAAGGCTAAACGCTAGGCCATTACATCAAATATGTATCACGGCTTCCTTTAAAAATGAAGCAAAATTAATTTGGATAATAAATCCCTCTGCTTCCACAAAGAAGGCGAAAAGGATAAGAACTAAACAAAGTAAAGTGACTATATCATATTTGATGTAAATTAAATGTGAGTCCACAGAAACGTGCACAGAGATGAACATGCAAAACCTACTAGAAAAGGTTCTTAATCGGGGGATGTTGAAATGACTCAGAAATGATGATAGTAACACATCCAACTCAAGAAATAGAAAACTATATTTAAGTAGAACATTTGTGAAAACAAGAGAAATGACAGTCTGAACAATATTTTAGAAAGAACTCCACTTTCTCATAATTATGCTGATGTGTGCCGCGTCATGGTGGACTGAGAGGATCACACCTGGGAAGGCTGCAGACACCGGAGCCGCAATGCACCTAAATCCTATAGGAGGACGGCAAACGCTGAGGATGTTTGGCACTGATACCCTATCTGGTGGTAAAGGCATAAATAAATAAACCTGTTAGAAGTATGATTTATATATTATTATTATTTTTGCCTTTCTCTGGTCCAGTTTTTACAATCTCACAATGGACCGCTGACCATTGTTTTGGACACAGACGTGCTACTAAACTGGAGAATATGCTTACAATAGTGCAAAAAGAGATTTATTTGAACAGCATAAAAGGATCCCTTCCAACAAGTTGTAACGCAGCTGATATTAAAACCATGAAAGTACCAAAATGACAGCCAATAAAATACAATGTGGTAATCTGATAAAAGCCTCTTTAAGAAGAAAATTAAGAGATGAATCTGTCTTGATTTACTGAATGCCCTTGGGGGCAGGTTGTTTCAAACCTGCTTTGGTCATCTTACTTATGCTTGGGGGGGTGCGGAGATAAAGATCCGTGAACAGGAAGGATGCCCATCATTGTCAGATGAAGTACAGACAGGTACCCATTGCAGACATCCAATGGAAGAAGAAGACATATATCCAGACGTGCAGCTTTGGGTGGGGGGGGGGCTGCAGAATAAAATGATACACATGTAATATAGGATATGAGAATTGGCTGTACCGGTTCAACATCTCACATAATACACACATAAGCAGCCATACAAATGAATTACCTTGTGCTTTACATTGCAGGTGATTTACCTCAGGGCAGCACCAACTTACCCTTTGCTGGTGACCTTTCAGCACATTCTCACATTGGCAGATCTCCGTGGCACGTCATGCTTTCTTCTCACAAGGAAGCACCTCCTGCTACCATAGGCAAAATACACAGTACATTAAGGGTGGGGTCGTGGTTCCCCTTCTCAAATATCCAGACACTTCCCTGCTCCGCGCTGCACCTGACACCCCCCCCCCCCCACCTTGTACAGCACTTCAACATCTCACAATCAGTGCAGCTATACTTATCTAACACAGGTCTAGGTCTGTGGAGGTTCGATTCAACGATAAGAGATGAAGCAAATATTAAATGTCACAAAGAAAAAAGATGCCAGCATATTCAATTCAATTCAATTCAGTTTTATTTATATAGCGCCAGATCACAACATAAAGTTATCTCAAGGCATATGGAGTCATTCTGTCAAGCACCAGTAAATGTCAAGTTATATATATAAACTAAATATGTAGTCTTTTTTTCCTCTTCCTGTCTGTCCCTTTTGCAATCACGTACATTCACAGTGTGGGCAAGCTTGCAGAAATACAAGTCACACAACAGCATACACTCCGCAAAACAGATTTATGCTCTGACAGCTTGACATAATCCACTGAAATGGTTGAGCATTTAATATTGCTTAATGAATGTGTTGGACCTGAGCAGAGAGCTGCAAGTGGGGGCCGAGGTGGACTGGGGTGTGAGACTGAAGACGTGGTGGCGGTGGAGCGGTGTGGTTGGTGAAGGCTTTAAGCTCAAAGGGGAATGAGAGGAGTAATCCACTGAGTGCCTATAATGTAATGAATCAGCCTCACTTAATGGAGTCCATTTAAGGAGGGAGGTGGAGGTTCTAGTCGGGAGTCAATGAAGCTGTGAAAGGCTGGTTAAGCAACTGATATCCCTCCATTTTTTTATTCAAAAGAGAGTAGTCACACATGTGCAACACTGGTGAGAGCAGTTGCTGAATGTTGCACAGCATCTCGGTCGAGTAAAGCTGGAGGCAACAAATAACACTCCTTTTATTTTTTTGTCCAAAACAGAACTGGAGTTAAGGGTGTTCGTGTGCCTTGATCTAGGTTCCACGGCTGAGGATAATTCCTGAACTGCCAAAACTTGTTATCCCACACTGTTTCCTTTTGACTTTGAAAACTGTTCTCTCTCACACATGCAAAAGCAGACGACTCCCAGGCTGCATATATCTGCATTTATTTGACACAGACCTCCTTTAAAAAAAACAAAAAAAAACCTGACCTGAATTCTCTCACACTGATTCAGAATCCCTACAACTCCGAGTATGATAAATGTTCTTGGATATTGGGGACATGTTTTTTTTGAATTGCTTGCAATGAACAGTGTCTTATTTCTAAATCCACTTCCTTGCCTTTTACTCTGTCGGCTTCTCGTGACACAATAAATCTGCAAGGACGGTTATGTTTTCACTGTTTGCTTGCTTGTCCTTTAGCGAAATTAGACAATAACTTGATGGATTTTCAAGAAACCTGGAGGGAGGGGATTAGCATGAAACTCTGTGTTTGAGACTCTGATTTACATTGCATTTTTCCTGTTTATTTATTTATTGCAATGCAGATTTAGGTTAATTTAATTATAAAAGGCCATCAAGGCTTGGAGGAGGTATCAACTATGCCGAGTTTCCTTCTTTGAAAGCAGTTTAGGAACAGTCTCATTCATGTCGTATTTGCACCAGTTTCACTTATTTCCGACTTCAAAAATAAAGACTCTGCACCTGTGTGCAGGATGTAGTGCTTGGAGCTTTTGGAATGTCATTTTTAAGTGCTTGAGCAAAGGACACATGAAATGCAATTCACCTACATGGGAGTGACAACAAAAGATGAGGGAAGAAAACTTCTTGGTGCTTAACATCTTCATGGCCACTGTAGAGATGGGTAGAAAACACAGAATGTCCTTCAGTACATTCAAATAACTGAATTTTTGAAGAAGCAAAGCTGCTATGTTTTGTCTTGGATGTGTCTGTGTTGCTGTTTTTAAAAGTTCGGAAAGGAAAGACGACTCATGAAGACATGAGGCACAGCCGAGGTAACGCTCAGCTTTTAATATCACCATCAGCAGACATCAAAGGCAATGGTTTAAACTAGTCCAAAGAGGGAGGAGCTGATTAGGTGAGATGTGTAAGAGGTGCGTCTCGTTCAGTTCAACATAACCTCCGCAGCTGTCAGTCACCATAGCAACCCTCACTAATGGGGTTTTCAATGTTAAAATGTAAAACATTTTCCTGGCCTCATTCTGGATCAGATCCAGAAGACATTTTTCATGATAGTGCATATCGGGGACTTTTATGACTGTGATTTGTGGTGAGTGAATTGAATGCATATTTTACAAGACATGTTTTTTTTTAAAGCCTCCATTTTAAGTAAATGGGAAAATCCAGATTGTAACAGTGTCCACATTCCGGATCCAATCTGCAAGAAATTTGGTGGTAGCATAGAAGTCCCCGCCCCACGTGGCTGTGTCAAATTCCATAAACATCGGTCAATAATTAAAAGAGATGTTGAGGAACACTTTTTGAAGCTCCATTGACTGCAATGTTACCAAAAGTTTCAAAGTGATCCAGAATCCAGGAACTCTTCTGGGCCATATCCAAAATTTTATCAACTATTCCTGGTAAGATTCCCAACATTTCCTGAAAATTTCATCAAGATCCGTCCAGAACCTTTTTGCGTTGAACAGCTGCGGCTGTTTCATGATGCCTCCTGTGGAGTCCAGGCTTGTTTTATTCATGTCTTCAGTGATGATGTCATATGGGCCAATGACACTTGTGCGCTTCTTGTCTCCGGCTCGTACCGATCTGATGATCTGCCGCTGTGTTTTATTCAGGTCAGCTGCCATCTTACCCTCCTGTGCTCACATCCTGTTAGAAATCTCTTAATTGTCCTCCTTTTTTTTATGGCGAATAAGTGTGTGATAAATAAGCTGGAGAGACATAGTGTCACGAGAGTCTCATCTGTTTGTTTGGCACCGTTTTAAAGTTTGGGGGAGGAAGCATGAGACCAGACACACAGCCAGATGTGACGCGCGCTCCTGGCTGTCACACAGCAGACATAGCGCAGAACATGGCTTACTCGCTTGCACCATAGGTTGAGCAGGGAGCACCTGTGTGGTTTCACTATATGCAGTGTAGTTTATCATCCGTACATGCATGCCTGCATGTCCAAACATGCATATGCACATTTTCTTGTCCTTCCATCTGTGAAATTTAGTATTGCAGCAGGTTGTGGACAGGAAGCTTATTCAGACATGGTATGCTTCACACATCTGTAAGAAGCAGTTATATATTAAAGTGTGTAATATAATTTGAAAAGTACATGTTGTAATCACAGTACATGTTTTTTTATGTAGTTTTATTTGGACCAGTTTTAAATCGTTGTGCAACTTTGCAGGCTTGTTCACCACAATCACATAATAAACAACAACAAAAAATGATCACATATTAAACCAGACAGCCCCATGTGTTTTGTATTTTATTTATTTTTATTTTTTCTTTATATAGGTTTTTGTTTTACAGAACATTGTTTCCAGATGGACATAATGAAGCTTAGCTTTTCCAATATAATTTGTCAATGAAAACACATTATCTGTGTTGTCTTCAGTGAATTTGGATATAAAGCCTCTTTGGTGAGGGAGTCATATAAATGTAAAAAAAAAAGAAAAATAGATGTGCATATATGTGAGGGAAAAACATGAAACCTCTGTGAATGTACAATGGCAATCTAATTTCAAAAATGTGTACCATTATGGACACATATCGATTATCTTTATCTGTGTCCATCCTTGAAATGTGTGGTGCCTCTGGAAGAAGGGGGCTAGAATAAGTTCATTCTTCTGAGTTGATCACTTAGTACATTTAATATTTGTTGAACAACTTCAGGACTGAGTATCCGATTGTTAAACAGCTAAAAAAAAATCGGAACTATAGCTTTGGTAGTTCTAAAGTTTTTAAGACTAATATATTTTCTTTATGTCTCCTTTTGTTCCCTCTTCTTTGTGTTTTCATCACCCCACCACAACCTACCCACATTTATGTAACCCAACTTTACCCTCTTCATTAAATGTCCCTCATGTGTTTCTCTGTTTGCTCTGTCTGAACAGGTTCCCCACCAATTGGGTGCGCTGACCTTCTACCGCTATGAACAGCCAATTGTAGACTACTGCCAGGCCCATCAGCCCCTGCGGCTCAACCTGGGCTATGAGGGACCCCCACAGGGTCTGGAGGACCTGGGGCCATGTGATAGGAGCACCATACAGACAGTGGCGCTGCCTGCTGTGCCCACAACCACCAGCATAGGTGCCCCTGTGCCAGGGCCTCGCTCACCTCCGCCGCCCCTCAGACCACCCGCCGAAGGTCCAAGCAGCGGCCCTTTTCTTTGTGGCGAGCGCACCGGCACGCTCAAATTTGGACGCTAGCAGGCCATATTTCTTTGTTAGAAATAGAAAAAGGGCCTCAGATTAACCGTGACATTCAAATGAATGGGGCAGGCGAGCTGGTTCCTCAGTGGGGCTTTGTTTTGAGGATATAAGTGAACTAGAGGATAGCGTTTTCTAATTCTGCCCACAGGAATTCAACAACTGAAAAACACAGTCTCACTAGTATAAAATAGTGAGGAGACATCCTTGCAGATCATTTTGATTTCTTTTTCAAAAGGCACCTCATAGAAAAACTCATGTCAAAATCACAGGCTTTAATCCAGCACATGACAAAAAAAAGTGTTACCTTGATTCGTAATCCAGTCTGTGTCGTATCCCGCGAGAACATCACAATAGCTGTTCATGGCATAACCGCAGTTCGTTTGTGTCAGGAGTGAAAGGGAAAATGAAACAACTGCAACTTCCCACACACAGTGATAGTCATAAAAAAAAATAACACATGATGGTGTAGAGGAGGGCAATCCTTACTGTGACAAAATATATTTTATGTAGTAATTAACAAGAGCAAATCCATGTCGTTATTTTACCTACGTAATATGTCAAATTTATTTCTTATTATTTCTTTAGATGTGAGGTTTCTTGCTGAATTCCATTAAGGTGCATGTCAAACCAAAGAGGTAGGCCTATGTAGATTTTCTTTTACTTTTAATGCACACAAGCATTCTTAAATGACCTGTTGGTGTGCTAAACGAGCCTCATTCGCTAACACACACATGCACAGTCAACCAAATCACTCGGTGGTTCCAGATGAATCTGGGCTTGTCATTACAGTTCAGCGAAGTATTTGTGCAATACACACACATATGAAGTTGAAAACCTGAAAAGTAAGGATACTCATCATAATGATGCTTTACCTCATTCTCCTGTCAGTTCAATTCTTAGCCATCATTATCATAATGAACCATAGCACACACAAATACATGGAAGGACGTGTTATGTTATTGTTCCATAGTTCTCCCAAGCATACAGCGCCCTGTTAACACGCGAATGGCCGACATTTGCTCCAATTTAAAGATTCACTTAGGCTTTAAAGGGGAATTAATGTGCTTAAATAAGAACATTTTAATGCAAAGTATTGTAAATATTGATTTTTTTATTTTTTTTTTTTAATGTCCATTTTACTGAAGGTCAAACCTCTCTCACTGCCCCAAATAGTCATTTGAAACACTATCAAGTCAACGTTTGACTTTCATGCTGGACAATTGGGAGAGCACCATCTTGCCGGGTTGGCAAAGCTCTGGCCGTCTGGTACCTTCTTTCTCCAAGAGAGCTGTGCCTCGTGGGGCTGTGTGGAAGCAGCACACTGACTTCTCTTTGACCCTAGGCCATGCTGGGAATGTTCCCGGACAGCTCCTTTTTTCCTCCAAGAAGCCTGTCCACAGTGTGGGATTATAACATTCTGTAACCCTTTGGCTACCGTGCCAAGTTCCGTTACACAATGACTCATGGAGCTGATGAGGATGTCAAATATTATCTCTGGCCGAATCCAAGAAATGCCACCAACATGCACTGCATGTCAGCGGTCACACTCTCGGGACTTTGGGAAATGACACTCGGTCCTCTGACGGTGCAATAGATTGAATAACAGATGGATCTTTAAGGGGCCAAAATATCCCAATAAGTTGGGTATATATCATCAAGATAAGATCAATGTTTTTTTTTTATCATTTTATTTTGTTGCTTTGTTTTAGAGAATAAGAGACCGTTTTTGATACGTTCAAAGATGATGTCAAGAAATTATATGAGACGAATCAAAGGACAAAATCCAATGGAACTTATTTATCATGTAAATAGCAAATCTTTAAAGTTGAGGAAAAAACAAATGTAGGAACTTTTTCTGAAACGCAAACTGCTTGAGAAATGAAGAGGAGCCTTAATCATTCTCCAGTTCAAATCCGTTACCAAGACGACTCCGTGAGAAGGTTCCTACTGAGATGCTCCTGTTATTTCAATGATAATTATGTTTTTTTTTTTTATCTTCTCCCATCACTGTTGTGCCATTAAACACATTATCTTACAGGTTTTAATTCTCAAACCCAATAATTTCACATGAAGAACGGCAAATTGGAAATCCTGTCGCTTTGATGCACTTCACGCATGAAACTTCATAGAGATTCCAAATACATTCTATTTTTAAGGAAGTGGCCATGCAGCATCCCGTAACTTACATCCCAATACACTCCTACTGTATAAGAATATCAAAACTACCATGTTGTCTACTTATGAAGAGATGTGCTATTCTTTATACTGAGAGTTTATGTTGTGGGGGTGGGGGGTAATCTTTTGGATGTGACATTATTTTGTTTCATGTTTCACCAAACACCAACCCCACACAAGATTCTTCATGGTTTTCAAGACAAAGAAGGGGGAGTTTGCCCCCCCTTCGTGTACAGGACAATGCATAAGAAGCAGTTGATTCGCTAAGTGCGGTTGCTTAATAGTGCTGGTGGAGTTTACTTTGTAATAGCAGCTGTGCCAATGTCTTTATAACGGGAGCTCTCTCTCTCTCTCTCTCCATTCAATCCATGTATTGTCTTGCCTTGCTCTATACCATCCCTGCTAACTCTTTGGCCTGAATTTCATGTCTGCCTCTCGGTGACTGGGGTGAAACTGTTTAATGATGTTCTATTTCTGTCCGCATGCTGATATTTTGGGAAAGTGTGCCCAGTTAGGGAAGGGCACTGAACCAGAGACAAACACTGTGGGAGATATATCCCATCTGGTGTGCCCTAAAACCAGCAGCACGGTTTGCCATGGACAACTTCGCCATGTTTAAGAGCAACTGGTCCGCCGACCTATCCCTGCCACTGTCCCACCCTAGATGGAATTCCCTGGAAGTATATCGGCAGTTAAGAAAGAGGTTTGTGTTGGGCATTTGGGAACAGATGTCCCTTTATTCGTCTCCTGCTAAATCCTCATGTGCAGTAATCACATCAGTTTTCACAACAGTGATAATGGCTCATTTCAGTCTCAACACAATGATCGAAGCTAATTTGCCTTTTTTTCCCCTGTAATTGGGGGAATGCTGATAAAATAAATCTGTTTATGTTCACAATCAAATCAACTATTAAATAGTGATTAATCATGAAACCCTGATCAAATCTGATCTGTTCTGCAGAATGCCTGGATCCCACTTCCAGCAATTATTTAGCTTTTTTGTCCATTTATCTTGCCATCAGAAGGCTGGAAGCGTAGGCCCTGCACGCTAATGATGAATGTTTGAGCTCAACTCCAGGACCATCTGTACTCGCCCCACAATGCCAAAAGGTTTCTATGTTTCTCCCCCCTTCTGCATTGTTTGTTTATGGCGTTGAGCACCTCGAGCTCCCCACTCTCCTTCACTTTCACTTCAGCCCCAAATGGAAACATTTATTTTTCTTTTCTTCATTTCTTTTATTGTGTTTTGCCGTCGGGTGGGGGCGAATAAAGGGCTGAAGAATTGTGATGAAAACTTTCACCTATTGTGTTAATGCACAGACACAAAGCGACATGTAAATCTCTAAGGGACGGGACGTGCAGAGGAGACAGGAAGGGAGAGCCGAGGATGCTGTGCAATAGGGCGGATATAGAGGGAAAAGGACATTTTATGATTTCACAGTGAAAGCTTTGTGGTGTTTCTGAGTGTCCTATTTAGCTTTATTTCCACTGCAAGAGTTGTCAAGACTTACAACTCAGACTAAAGTATTTTCTAGTTCACTACAACACAAAACTGAAAGGTATTCAGAAATCATGCAAGTATTCAAAAACCAATTAGCATATGCTGAACTGTACTTTTTATGCATGCTCACTTGCAAAGGTAAACCATGCCATATCTCAAACACTTTATTTAAAACGGAACATCATCTGTTTTTGATTATTTATGATTTACACTAAGAACCATTTCAACTTGTCAGTGCTTAACTGCAGAATAAGTGTGAAGAAAAACCTACAAACACAGACCATGCACACGCCATGATAAATGATAATAAAGTAATCTGGCTTCTGATGCTCCAATCCATTCTGGTTCACCCGAGGCCATCTGCAGTTCAGAAGGTTCTAATCCATTACCAGATAAATAGATTAGGAAAATGAATTTCAAGAGAGACGTGGAGCTCCAGCTTTTCTTCCTCTACCATACATCTGTGTCTTACCCTCAGGCAGCGCTGGAGCATACCCATACAGCGCAGTCATGACTCCAGAGGATCAGTGGGAATTCTCACAGCTAGAGAGCCGAATCAAGGGGGGGAAAAAAGAAAAGAAAATCCTCCCCATCTGCTCCTTCACGGCTTCAAATGAGACTTTCTATTTTTGTTAGTGTCATTAGTGTGTGAACAGACAATGAGAATTAATAACTTTGTCAGGTAAGGTATGAAGACAGAATGGAAGCTTTGCTCGAGACGTTGTTAACTTGCATGCGCCCAGATGGCCTGTATCTGTGTGAATCTAGAGCAGCATCTTCTCCTCTACCTCATCTGAACCAACATCACCATTACTGGCGTGCAGGCCATTGATTGTTACTGTTCCACGCTGTTTCACATTAGCAGGAAGTCTTTAACCTTCTGACCGGCATTGTCCCGACTATTTCTCATGTCAGAGGGGACACGGATAGGACAGGCATGATCGTTAACCTCTGTCAACAAAACACACTTTTCTGTTTGTCTGACAAAGCCCGTTTACAGCCCCTAATTGGATTAAATGTGAACAGTGAAGAAAGGAAGCTTTTTTTATTTAAATGGCCTGCATTCTTCTCCTGCAACCAGCTATAACATGCAGTGAGTGAAAGAGAACAGAGAAAATCTGCTAGACAGCAATACCAGACTTTGCCGTTGTTTCCGAGCAGGCGCGTATCAACTTGCTGCTGCTGAACGCTTTCCATATAAAATAGGGGATCCCCACTGTGTCCCTCGCATTCATGTCCTGCAGAGAGCGTCGATTTCTGTAAGGTGTAAATATGCGCTACATTGTTTTCTTTGGTAGTTGGTTTGTTGTTGATTTTGTTTTGTTTTGTTGTTGTTTGTTTTGTTTTCTGATTTGAATTTTAGTTATTTTTACTGTATTAAAAACCTAAAGCATTTTTTGTGGAGACATGGTCCAAGCGCAAAAATATGGCTCTTCTTTTGAGTATATTATTGTCAGAAAATGTTTTGTAAAACTTTTGATGATGATATCTGAAATAAACATCTAAAATGGGAGTTGTGATGTCTTTGTTTATCTGGATGTATATTGTAATGTTATACCATTATTAGGATGAAATTCTGTATTTTGTTCTTGAAGGAATGAAGGATTTAAACAATGATCATCTCGCAGGTTGGACATGAAAACTACACATCTGCTGTAAAAAGGCACGGTGCAATTATGGAACATTGATTTTTTTACCCCAACCTCAACTTTTCTTCTACCACATTTTCAAGGTAAAATGTCTGCAACAATCAAACAAACCAACCAAGCAGCAAAAGTGCACTAACTGCACTGAATGCAACTGGACTTGGTTCTGCCATGAAGAATGCCAGATAATGTGATTTTACCCCAACTTTGAAAATGAGGCCAATAGATTAGGTTACCGGTAATAAGTAATAGTTTTTTTTTGCTGATCTCCAGATACACTAAAAAGCTAACTACGGCTGCTGTATTTTATTAATGTATAGACATATTTACTGCAATAATAATGTGAAATATCCCATAATGCTGCAATGGGTCACCCTGAGGGTCAACCCACAATACATCTATTTATGTCCTCCACTATAATCACACAGTATTCAGTGCAATGTGCTCGACGATATAGAGCACTGCCGTAGCAGACTGACTGTGAAGTGCTTTGTTGTTCAGGGATTCACTTTGGACTCGTGATGTTTGTACTGAATCCAATATGTACTAAATGCCTGCGGTTGCAACAAGCAGCATAAACACAAAGCCGACGATCGACATCACCACTGAGAGTTTAGCTGGCGCTCTGCTGCTCCTCCATTCATTAACCACGGCGTTGCTTCCTCGACGAGTCTGTTGGAGTTTAGGCTCGATGTGGTATTCTTGCAACATCAGCCTTTCACAGGGTTTGCCATTGGATTTTCATTCATTTAGGGTTAACAAATAGACAAACACACATTGTAAATCAAAGTACTTCAAGGGGGAGGGTTCATTTATTGTCTAATAGACGTATCACTGAACAGGTTTTACCTTACTGTCATCATTCTGGAGCAGCCGGTGTTGCTGCCAAGAAACAGAAACCACTCCATCCCTTGAGGCTAGCATTAGTTAGCGTGCTACTGAAATAGTTCTCGCTAAAGAATAGACGGTGGTGTCTCCCCAGGCGTTTTCTGTCGGCTCATTTGGCTTCTTGTTTTTTTTTTTTCTCGCTATAAAGCATGACTAAAACAAGCGTCTGCACCACGTCAATTCTTGTTGCGTTTACACCTTCCTCCCCTCGAGATCACATGAGCGTTAGGTGGTGCATTGTTCCCACTGGCACAGTAATCTTCTATATCCTGTTCTATTATTTTCAGACATTGTATTATGTTTGAGATAAGAGAGAAAGACAGTATGTGAAACTTATCTTTCAATACGTGATGCAACCTGTGTCCGAATCAGATGATATATTACACCTCCTGCAGTCCTGAGCTCGTCTTAATGTTAGACTGACAAACTGGGAATGTGTAACCTGCCAGTTGGGAAAATGGTGCAAGATACTCAAGCATCAGTTATTCCCAGCAAATCCCACATCTGTGATAAAAACACACACATTTATTTAATGTATACAGCTGGTGATGCTTTACGCTGAGGTAAATGTATTTCAGCAAAAACTTCACAGTTGGGCTCTGACTGTTTAGGAAAAGGCTTCCTAACTGTATTCACAATTTCTTGCTCTGATTCCAGGATCTTGCCAGCTGTCTTGGGTAACATTTATTTCAGTTAAAACAAGAAATCCAAAATTGAGCTCAGCATTAAAAAAAACTGACCAGCAAGATGTTCCAACTGTAATCTATAAATCAAAAATTCAAAGTAATGACTGTAATCTGTACTTTTCACCACCTGCAGGACTGAAATCCACAGAGCAAAAGGAAGAATATCACACTGGGGATTTGACAGCCTGTGGTGAGCATGACTGTTGTGTTCTCGAAATAGCATCATGGTCCACAAAGAGCACCATGACAACAAGAAACACACTATCTATCAACTATGCCATTTATGAAGATCTCATCCTTTTTTTTGCTTCTGAACAGTTCCACTTTTTGAAATCTGGTGTCATTGTGTAACAGTCCACTTTACAATAACACTCCAATGTATCAATAATTGAATTTTGAACATTCTTTGAACAACTTTGAATTACATATAATGACATTGGTAATGTAAATTGCAAGAATATGCATGGTGACTTGTTAGGTAAAATTAAAATTTCCACATCAACTTGGATTTAAATTACAGTTAATCACATTTACACAAGTTGAGTCATAAATATATATGTGATGTTTTTCCTAGTAAGACATTAATTGTTAAAATCAATAGAACATGTGTGTATATATCTTTGATTTGACTCACAAAGTATAAATGAAATGATGGATTGGAATTTTTCATTCATTCATCCTTTTTTTAACGAGTCAACATTTTTTGTCAAAAAGGAGTTGCTGTCACTGCAGCTGATTAAATGTAAGAGACAGCTTGTCATACTAGGGCCACAAGTGAAAGTGACTGAAGCCTAATGTGAAATTATCAGACTTTGTTCATGCAGCCATTAAATAAATAAAAAAACTGTTACATCCGAGATAGTTCACCATGATAATGAATAAAACCTTCAGGGCATCTTCAACATTTCTTTAACTGCATTCTTGTGATTTGTGCTTTATATTTTTGAGCAGTTACATCCGAACATAAATCCATGCAGATGATATGGAGTAATAAGATCTGCTCAGCCTCATGTTGATCGTATCCACAGACAATCGTAAAGTATGTATAGAAAGAGGTCACAACATCTTCTGAAACAGTAGTAATATATAATGACATCTTGCTTCTGAGCACGAACAAGATTGTTGAATTAAATCTGGGTTGAAAGGTCCTCAGATGTGGAGTGAGATCCAGAACGTTTACAGTCGAGACAAAGCCAAGCTTTCAGCTCAAACAAACACTGTCCCTATAGTCAGTAAAAAGTAAGCAAAAGGCTTTGTGCATTTTGCTTTTCACATTTGTAGCATGCAGTACTAACCAAGATGACTGTTTGAGATGCTTTTGGGGAAATATGACCAGTCTTTATGAGATTCCATTATACCACCTGATTGTCAATGACATTTCCACAGCTATCCCCCCCCCCCCCCCCACACACACACACATCCAATTGAGACTCAGTGACTCCTCAAAATACAGAAGAAACGTAGGTGGGCAAAAAAAATGTTGAATGAAATGCTAAAACAGTGGTTTTAGCATCCCCCCCATTCGTATTTTCCAAACTTTTGGGACAGGCACCCATCATGTAAACACTTAGGACGCAACTACATCTCTGGATGAACCAAATAACCTCAGCAGAGGAGTGTTGTCAGTGTCAGACTGCAGATCTATTTGCTTTAGTCTGCTGTCACTTCAGATGCACACATCATGTCGTGACTACCGAGAGTAACGTGGCAGGCCTGCTCAAAGTCCAGCTCACTGCAGCTTTCAGGACATGATGGCTGGCAATCGGTTGCTTTTCTCCTCCGGTGATCACACACCCTCTGGAGGAACTTCAACACCAACATTAAATCCAGTTCCTATGTATTAATATTTTACACCTATAGCTGTAGTATCCGTTTTGTGGCAAAGGCTTACAATCACTAACTTCTAATTTATACTTCCAGTGACATGGATCCTTTTACACCATCGTTTGATGAAATCAAACATTTATGAATATATATATATTATTTATAGCTCTTATAAGTCAGCACTGTTAATCAACGTGTTTGCATTATCATGCATGGCAAGATATACTGTAGTGTGGTGAGAAGCTTAATATCAGATGTTCTGCTTTTTAGGATTACAAAATGACCTTTTGAGGGGATGAAATTTCTGCCTTGAAAGGAGTAGTCAATCTCTCTCGCTCTCTCCCTCTCAGGAAGGAAGGTAGGGGAAATATTTATATGCCACTGTTATCTTCACATCCACTGTAATTAATGGATCTCCTCTGGGATGTAAAATGTCTTGTCCTTATGTAACCTGCATTGGCTTTCAGCTATGTCCTGCCACAGTCTGGAGATACCCAAAGTAAATCTCATCAGCGATTGTTGCCCTCTTTGGAAAGCCAGAGACAGCCACTTTCCTCTTCCCTTTGGCGCTTTCCTTTCTTCCATGTCTTCCCTTGACCTGGAAATGAGCAGCCAACATTTAAAAATAGAGTTTGCATTTTTCGACATTCCCGTCCATCCTTTCATTCATTATTTGCCTGTTTCCTTATACTGTGTGTTTTATGCTCAAACCAGTCACCAGGTAGAAGATGTGTGACAAAATGTTCTTGACAGAATGAGTCTGGCCTGCTAGTTCTGGAATGACTTTGGACTGAACTCAGTTGTAGTTTTCACAATGTTAATGCATCTATTTAAAATCACCATAAGACTTAAGCTGTCGTTCAGATTTTGTATTTGCAACACTCGATCTTGCTTTTTTCTTCACACAGAGAAAGGGGGTCAACTCTGAGTGTTTGATGCCAGTAGGGAAATGTTGAGTTTTCCATTAAACAGTCCACGGATAAAGGATTCGGAGGGAGGAGAGTAGACTTACCTGAACAAACCGGCTGCTGGGCCTCAGATGCAGACAGATTTGAAGATGAGTTTCCAAGATTACCAAGGTTTTGCTCCACAAAATGCTTGAGCACTCTGATAAATTGTTGGCAAGATAATAGCTTTTGGTCACAAATGAAATTATGGTTGATTAAAAAGAGCTGGATCTGGAAACCAAAGTCATTTCATCCACTTTAAGCAGCATTCAAATATTCAAATACAGTCGGTGGTATCTGTGACTAAAAATGTGTTTCACGAAAGCATGCAGAGAAAAAGGAGTTTCTCGCACGGAAAGCTGCTGTCATGCTCACACCGCTACAGCTAAATAAGGCCATGCTTTCGAAAGCTAGAAAGCCTTATAATACAGTGGAACCTCGGTTCTCGAACAAAGAAATTCAGTTTGAAATGCATCGGAAGTCAAACAGATTTTCGGAGTTCATTCCACATGAAAAGAGCCGAAGTGAACTGAAGACACGCGAACAAAGGTGGAGTCTACCCGAGTAGGTTCAGTTTGAGTCGACCTGCTGTGTGTGCAGATTTTTCGCTCCCCCCCACCCGTCTCTGCACAGACGGGGGGGGGGGGGGGGGCAATAGAAACAACTCGTCTAGTGCTGACCACTGACCTGACTGATGGCTCCCGATGGAGATAGTGTCTGCTCTCATCAGCTGATTGCATTTATCCATCAGCACAGAGACACGCCATCAGTTTGCATATTGTCTCGCGCTATATCTCATAAATTATATTATTTTCCTTCTTGTGCACCTCCACCTCCCATCAACACCCACTTGGTGGAGATTCATCACCTTCATTATTTCATCACTGTAGTCATTCCATCTGTCTCATCAGAGTCATCAGCCTTGATTCCATCAGTGGGTTTATTTTCCTTTTACTCGCCACGGCAGACATAATCTCACTTTATGATCTAAAGCTCTAAAAATAAATGGTTATAATAGACAATTGCCTGTACCTTGTTTATATGCTTCTTATGATTTAACTAGGGGAAAATAGTGGGATGTTGTGTAAAAAGAATAATATTTTTTTAAATTATATTACATTTATTTTGTCTGAATTGTTTTAATTTCACACCTGCAACAATTAAAACGTGGCATTTCGGCAAGGTTTCCTAAATACTCTTACATACAAACTTACATTTTCCAAACAGTTTGCACTTTTGAAAATACTTAATTATGACAGAACTACAAGCCAGGCAGAACGATAAATCAATACTATTTTCTACAACCTACATATTCAGAATTATTAAAAGAAAACTGAAAATATGTCAGGTCTAATGCCTAAAAATAGCAGCAGATTTAATTTCAAATATAAACTGTGAAGCATCCTCTCTTTGGATTATTTTACACAGCATCACAAATGGATTGATTAATTACAAATAAGAAATGCTAATTCAACCCATGGAATAATTTCATTTATTGTTTGTAACATCCTCCGTTTAATACTACGTTAATAAATATGAATTTGAATTATTTAAAACATATCATATATAAATATGAAGATATATTTTTTATGTGATGCTTAACCAAGCTAGAAAAAATGTCAGCTTGATATTTAATGTTATGGGGTTCAAAGTGTCACGTTTGTCCTTGCTGTATTTCGTAGAGCAGCCACATAACGGTGATACCTCAAAGGAGGTGAATTTTGTTTTGTGGAGGACATTATATTATTATATTATTTATATTATTATATTTGTACATTTCCTGTTTACCGTAGATTAAGGTCAACCACAAAACTTCCATTCTTATTTTGTCAAAATACACACACAAATCTGTGAACAACCTACTTAGACACTAAACTGCCCATATCGCCCAATCTTTCCACTAGCAAGAAAACATTTTTGCAGTCACAAAATAAACAAATATATACAAGTTAAACTGTGTTGTGACTTTCCATGGGACTTTCTTTATTTGTTGTTTAAGAAATAATATCTAGTGGATATTTATATAGCCTACTTTAGTCTAACACACGTAATTGAGAAGCATAAAGTGATGAATGCTGAAGAGCAGTAAAACACCCCACTAAAAACACAAAACCCTTTATTTATCCTCGATTTATATATGTTTCATTTCATCAGAGACACTACCACATAATCTTATTTCTCTCTAAGGGGCAATAGAGACCATTGTGCTGGGTAAAATTCAAGTACGATGATAAATGCGTAAATCTTACAAACACCATAGCAGCCTGCTCAGTCATGCTGAAATACTTTGCTTCAATCTCTATACATGGCTGAACATTACTTTACTTTTCAAGACTCATTTTCTTTTGAAAATGAGTCTTGAATGACTTCATTTTCTTTTGAAAATGAAGTCATTTCTGAAGTTATTCTGGTGAAAAGATATTTAGGCCAAGTAATGACAATCAGTTGTTTTACCACCGCCCAGACGAACGGTGATGTTCTGCAACAGGACACTGATTTTACCTGCATAATGGGATAAATTTGTCAAGGCACAGTGATCCCTGCACAGCAGGGTCTGAGTTGGTCTACGTTTGTCAGCATTTGATTGACAGGTGGGAGGAAATACTCAAATACATGGCAAGAGGATGCCCTGAATTCTTTACTTAAGAAAGGATTTGAGGAGAAACTTTACAATAGAATATGTCTAGAAAGGAAGGACAAGAATTATTCAGAAAATTCCAAAACATACTGTGTTATAACGTAACTTAATCTTGTAATCTTTGCCCCACAGTCCCTGAATGCACCGTGACACCTCAGCTGTTCTGAATTGCCAAATCACCAATTCAAAAGCCATCAACAAAGCTGCCTTGGCTTTACTCTCCTCAGTTGTGTGGGAAATAAGCCAAGAAGCAGCAGCAGCATTGTTCTATGTGTTTGGGACATATTACTCATGATAATTCAGTCCACTGCATTGGTGAGTTTGAACCATTTTTGTTGTCTGGTAGGAGGCTGTGCCTGTCTCCTACATATTCCTCCTCACCGTGAGCGGTTAATACACACCAAGAAATCTGGACAAAATTATTCATGTGCTTATCAATCACAAACTTTGAGTTCAATGAGTTGGGAATGCTTATGAAGTCTTTGTGCTGTATATACTGATTTCTGCACCCCACCCAGACAATGTGGTGTGTCTTTTCCAGAAACAAATGGGGAAACAAGAACTGTGATGTGTATAGATCTCATTGAGTAATGAAATACACATGGATGTTGAGCACAGACTCTGTGTGGAATGTGGCTCCTTTGTGACCCCTCAGAAAGAAATATCCTTCATCATCCCGTGAATCAAAGCCACATTTGAGATACTGGAGTTTGCGCTTGGGTTTGGGTTAAGTTGGAAAGACGTGGTTATTTTAATTATATTTATTTTGCTGAATTTGGTACACTTGCATATCAGATTGGAGATTCAAAGAGGAATTTGGGGAGGATGAGTATATATTGTGCGATATTTCAAATCCGGTCAGTTAGTATATTGCTGATATTCATTCACTCCCTTTCATGAAGGTGAGACACTCGGTAAATGTCTCGTCTTCAGCCACTTATCCGGGTTGCAGCTTTATGAATGATCCTAATTTACTGAGATGTGTTATTAATTTTGCGACTTAATGCCACATAGATTTTTCTTTTCTTTATAACATTAGAGACAATTTCCTTTCCTGTCTCATCTACTGTTGTGAATTAGTTGTGCGTAAATATAAATATAGTCCATTGCGTAATGTGTTTTCGGGTGAATCACTTGCTGCATTACATTTTTTAATTAGTGTCTGATAATACAATAGTCTCTCGTATAGTCAGTTGTCTTCTGCTGGCATGGATTTATTATTTTCAAGAATAAACACAATTAAGAGCAAGCACTGCTTAATAATACATAATGACAAACACAAACCAGATTAATCATATAATTAGATTTTGTTTCCGCTGAAGCTCTAACTATGTCTTCATTGTGGGGTTTTTTTCTTTCTGGAGCTGTGAGAGCTACAATTAAGAGTAACTCCTCAAATATACAGTTGTCTATCGACATTATAATACTGTGTGTCTATAGTGTAGGGTTTTACCAACAATAGACATGTTTTGTTTTTGCTCGAATGGCAGGACTGAAATGCTGAACTCAGACAACGGAGAAGTGGTTAACAATTTATTAGACATGTAAAGTAAAAAAAAATCAGTGCCAGAAAGAAGTTAAGAAACATCACCCGAGACGAGGCCTGCAAGGCAGAGATAAAGGCTGCGACACGACCTTAAATACTGCTGCAGGCTTGATTTGCAGGAGAGAGCTATGTGTGTTTACTGAGAACACACAAGGACACTCGCACTCAGAAAAGGGAGGTGAAGGCATGAGTAGGGAGGAACAAAAGTTAGGAGTAGCTAGTATCATAACGATGCTCCCAAGTTGAGACATGATACATCGAGGTTTTGGCCCCGCAGTGTTGGTGAAAGAAATTATTAGAAATCTGTGACAGGATGAAAAGTATTCCTGCACTGAAATTCAGAGGTAGACATGAAGAAGAGCCTCTGTAAGTAGTCCCTGAAGCAGAAGAGACAAAGCGAAAAGGAAGGATATAGTGAGGTGGAGAGAGGAGCTTGAGACTGAAAAAATACACACAAACAGCTCAACAAATTGAGTGGGGATGGAGGGATGGACGAAACCTGCAGTCAAAATTTATAATCTTGCCGTGCCACAGGGGATAGAAAATTACTTTCAAAGTTGATCATCTATAGCATGTGCGTCATTCCGATATTGATATGTGTCTCCCTTATTAGAAGGGCAAACAAACTGCTGGAATGAAAAAAAAAAAAGATACCTAATGCTAGGGATGTCCCGGTCAGGTTTTTTTTTTTGCCCCGGAGTCATTTGATTTTGAACCGATACCGACTTCCGATCCGATACTTCTATAAGGCATAAAAAAATATTAAGAAGTGTGTCTCAATTTCTGTCTGTAATCAGCCAGCAGTGTGGCTATCAGAATAGCTGCAAGTTCTATAGCAGGTATTTGTATTTTAAGTATAATTAATGAAAAAAAGGAACTTAAATTTATTTAGGCAACACACAATAACCTTATTCTTGTTTTGTTTTTTTTCCATTTGAGAAAAAAACATAAACGTTGCCATTTGAGAATTGTTGATAAGGTATGTGCCAGGCATGCTGAGTCCAACTCCAGTGGGACCACCTCGCAGGCAATATTAGCAATAAAATACGCCTGGATGAAAATCCCAACCCTCTAACAGCAATTCCAGTCGGCGCTCCACGTGGTACAGCACAGGGAGCGCACCTGTTCCTACCTTTTACCTACAGACAGGTAGAAGCCCCAGGGAGATAACAAAGGTCCAACACAGGGCTGTGAATCCTATAACCTGTTAGTTTTGTTGTTTGTCTCTTTCTGGGATGTCAATGGATTTAGATTATTAGTGGGAGCCAGGTGTTAATTAGCCAATGCAGGCCAGGATCGGTTTGGTTCCGATCCATACTGCTGTGTCTCAAAGAGCTCCAACTCTTTGATCTTCCCTGCAGGGCTGAATGTGCCACTGTGCTTGTCATTTCCAATTAGGAAGTTGAGCAGACTTTCCAGTGATATCCCCCCCCTCGTTACCCCCTTCCATTCACATCCCAGTCAGATGAGTAGAACAAGAAGGATGACAAATCAGCAGAGTGAATATTTCCTCTGTTCTCCATTCAGCTGTCTGACAAGAAGCTGTAGTACCAATACGCAAAGCATGCTGAGGAGGGCTTGAAGAGGAAATATGGAAAACAAAGTGAGGCGTTTTCTGTCTGTTTGGTCTGTCTTTTTCATTGTAGGTATTGTGTAAATGATGGGAGAATAGACACTTTGGCAGGACATTGTCCCTGAGCTTCAAGTTGGCAATAATCAGGCTGGATTTTCTAATTATACAATAAATACACTTAATGCTTCATCAAATCCAAATGTGTCAGCACTTAAAATGAGGAGTAATTTATGCCAATCGATTGCTCTCTTATGCTAATCAGGTATTTGTTTACTGCCAAGGATCTCATGAGATAATATCTATGCACACATTGCACGAGGTAAAACACGGTGAGTTGCCAACTACAGCTGTCAAGTCACCTCTTTACCAAATGCAAATTGTTACTACATACAATTATCACAATATCTTACAGAACATTAAAAAAACGTATCAAATCTTCATTGTCTCCTTGTTGGAAAATAAGATACATTCAAGATACAAGTATAGTGTGGCGGCAAGAAATTCTGTAACCATGTTTGTGCAAAGGTTCACAAAAAGAAGATAATTAAGATAATAGTTGGAAGAAACTGCCGAGTATTTGTTCTGAGTAATTTCCATAGCATAATTTGCATTCCACTATAAGAATGCAGTGACAGTGTTTTAAAGGTCACCAACAAGGTCCTGGGTTCAAATCAACCTGAGGAATCTTCTGTGTGGCGTTTGCATGTGCTCCTCTTGTCTATGGATTCTCAGATTCTCAAACGTTTGCGAACATCTTGGCAAATCTAGCGATTGATCATTTAATGTGGTTGAAACGGCGTCTCAGCCAGCTATGGCAGGAAAATTCACATTTATATTAATTATTAATATTAGTTTTATTTGTATTGTTAAATGTCGATGATTGATGTACTAAGGACTTTCAACGTTAACAAGACCACAAGGGCTTTTTTGAAATGCTCCTCTTAGACAGGATGTTTGACTGTACTTGTACTGTAATACATGCTACTGTGTGACTGTACCTGTACTCTAACATTCTATCTAATAAATATATTCATCAAACTCGTGTAGCATTAAAGTCATACAGGTACTTTCACTTTAACACTCGGCTAATAGAACTTTCCAGTAAAACTTAGAATGACTTCTGTTATTTGTAACGTGGTTGCATTTAAACTAAAACTGTGTGTTGCAGAGTGCATAGCTCTACCAAGGCCAAACAGTGCCTTGCAAGTATTCTTCTTTTCTTCGCTGACCCATGACACACATTAAGCAGTTTTGAGTTCAGTTTGTTTCTTGAATAAAAATGAACAGGTCAGTATTTTTTTTTCTTGATTTTACAAACCAACAAAGGCAAGTATTCATTTCATTTTTTTTTAAAGAGCTGACGTGTTGAACAAATTAGAGCCCGCAGATAATGAGAAAAAGTGAATGTTGTACCTTTTTTAAATGGTAAATAAATGTATTGCTCTCCTTATTGTCCCCTTTAATTAAAAGTAAAACATTAAAAGCAACAGTATTGATGATGTGGAAAAGGACTTCCCCATTTTAGAAATCCATCAAAATGATGCTTTAAATAACACAATATTCCAAAATGTTCTAAAAAATCTTGAAAACCTTCAAGGTAATAAACATCCACATGCAACAAAAACAATTTTGGACCAAAACATTCATACATTAAAATGCTGCTCCCTAACGCCATTTTCCAAACTTCATCCTCACTGGATTCACAATTTCTGGGTCATAAATGTAATTTAAAAATGGTCTGCAGGTATTTTGCTAACTAGTAGTTCAAAACTGCAGCTCCATGATGTGTAAATATTTTGCTGAGTGAAAACCCAATGCGAGCCTCAATATAAATTACTTTGTTTAATCACCTATCATTAATGCTGCACTTGCCTTTTCATTCCACAGGCATTTGTTCTTGCTGAAGACATCAGTTTGCCAAGGCCTGATCACATCTTGACATTTTATTCTGATTTCTGAAAGAGATGGCACAGAGTGAATATGCATGGAAAATGGATTAGTGGCTACACAGATTTTAGTGGTGTCTAATTTGCATCTCTGCAGCGCCTCAAACATCTTGCTGCAGTTTCAGCACTGATTTGTGTAAACACCTTTGTTTTGCATGGTGAAATGCAGGTGGGGGATGCAAATACAGAATAATAGAGGATTAGAAGGGTTGTATTTGCATAGAAGAAAAAAAAAAAGCATTCACTTATGGGGGATGCTGTATGAACACTGAGTAATGGGTCTTGTGGATGAGCTGTGCAGAAATAGCTCATGGGTTTTCTTTACAGTAGGATCCAATTGAATGGCTTACATAGAATTAGCCTGGCTCTAGAACTATAGCATTTGGCTGCACAGACACAGACGACAGGCCGTTTAACATGCTTTCTTCAATGGTTCTGGGTAATGTGGTAATTGTTTGCCAGTGTAAATATGAACCTGAGTGTTCTCATATTGAACTGCAAAATGTGTGTGAACAAACCTTAGTGGAAATGGACGATTAATTGCGTGGATAGCACATATACACTGTGAGAGTGAGATGGACTGTAACAGTAGGCAGATAAACTCCACTGTATAATGTGCATTCAAAGCTTTTAGGATGCACGAGAAAAAAGGAAATAGGGACAGAAGGTGAAGAAAACATTTCAGACTACTGAAGTATTTCGTTTAACAGAGAATCTCAGAGAGAGAGAAATTGAATGTCAAAATGTAACTGTAGATGAGATTTGAAAAAATGTTCTCGATTAGATTTTTTGGAAAAGTAGTTTCAAGGTTTGGAAGGGAGAAAAGGAAAGAAGGAAAATGTGACAATTGGGAATGTTAAAAACT
The DNA here is from genome assembly GCF_040956055.1 of Brachionichthys hirsutus. Classification (NCBI taxonomy): domain Eukaryota; kingdom Metazoa; phylum Chordata; class Actinopteri; order Lophiiformes; family Brachionichthyidae; genus Brachionichthys; species Brachionichthys hirsutus. The sequence continues at coordinate 288,299 of NW_027180359.1, read as the reverse complement.
TAACGGCGAGAGAGATGGATGAGGGGGGATAGAGAGAGGGATGAGTCAGAGAGTGACTGCCAAGAAGATGGGCCAGCATCGGCAGCAGGAACATTTTACCGCAATCTTGTCTTTCATATGAATTGCTGCATAAATGGTGATTTACGCAAACACAGAATATAAAACCCTCTGAATAAGAATGTGGTGACAGCTTACTGGTGGCTGCAGGATTTTAAGAATGAGGCTTGACCCTCCAGACTTTACATGAATGTGAATTATGTAGAATTAGGATGTTGAGGATCCCATTTTATTATCTTATTTGAATGATAGAGATGAGACTTAATAATAATTAACAAATTTAATTATATTATTTGTTAATAAACATATTATAATTGCTTTTAGTGACAAAGATGACAAAAGGGGAGCCTACAGTATCTTGAAAGGCAACCAGAAAAGCACTCAGGGAGCCCAAACTTCCACCAAGCAGCTCATTCCCTTTGCAATTGGATTTACACCGGTGATCTAGATCATCATCAAAAGGTTCTAAATTGTTCTTGGTATCTTTATACACCAACCATGAAAAGTAAAAGTGAATCAGAGTTGATTTTTGAACTGATTTTCGAATTCATAAATGGAGTTTTTAATGTTAAAATTGAATATTTGTTCCTGACCTCATTCTGGATCAGATCCAGAAGATATTTTGCATGATAGTGCACCCCTTTATCACTCTGTTTGGTGAATTAATTGATTGCATATTTTACAAAATAGGATTAAAAAAAAAAAGCCTCCATTAAAATTATTAGAAAAAGAGAAAATCCAGATTATTTATGTATCCAGGCGGCTATCGCTTTCAAAATGTAATGGGATTTAAATTAGACCAAGACCCATCTTCAGAATTTATTTCACTTAGATCCATATTCCTGCTGACAAACACAGACAGACAGACCAAAGCTGTAAAAAAACAAAAAGTTCCTCCCTGGGCGGAGATAATAATTGCCCCCACAGAGCACGGACCCTAATCCGTGCGGTCATTAGAAAAATACATGAAACACATGACCGGCAAGGAAGCTGCCATCGCATGGCATCACAACCAGAAACGGGCTCGTAATAGCCAACAAAAAAATAATGCAATAAGCATTGATGTTTTTCAAAGGTTGCCATGTCCCTGGTTTTTGCAGCACTTCTCATTCAATATCAGCCGGAGACCCTGAAGGCTTTTATTAATAGATGTCTCTGCAGAAGCAATTAAAAAAAAAAAAGATGCAGATTTGCAGTAAACCCAAATCATCTTCATGCGTTGCCTCTCAGTAAATGTTAAATGCCAAGGCAGCAGTAGATGGAAATTGAAAAGCACTGCACAGCTATGCTTCAAGGACTGTGAAGAGTTTTCATTCAATCAGGAAAAAAAAAGATGCTAATTGAGATGGCGTGAATAATGGCTCTGAGAAACATCTGAACCCTTATTCCAGTCAATGCACAAGTAATTGCCATGAACACAAATGTTTCCCATATTCCAAGATGATATTCACGCCTTTCCATCTCTCTTGCTTGTTTTCTTCCTCGGCCGTTTGTAGGATAGACTGACCTAGGAATACAAATGACATAAATTTCTATCTAGCATTTCTCCTTCAGTCTTTCCCCGTCTACTTCCCTTGTGCTTTGGAAATCAAGGGCTGCTGAGCCAAGGGAAAAAAAAAGATTCCATCAATCTTCGCCTCTCCCTAAGAGTAACGTTTACCTGGCAAGTTCCACAGCGCTCTGGAGACGCAGTCCCTTCCTTCCAGAGCTGTGGCTTATGCCCCTGAAATACTGTTTCTCTTTTTCTATTAAATTCCATTTATTGGTCCGCCTTGGTGTCTCAGCAGGTGTAGGTGCATAATGTGAACTTGCAAGATCATGAATTTTGTCTCATGACCTTTGTCATACATCTCCCTCTCTATTTTAAGCTTTATTTATTCCAGGGAGGTTTGCTGAGCATGCAGGCCTGCTTGCCATTCACATTGTAACACACATTCACTGGGATCACTGTCTCACAGCCTAAACGGTGAGACAGGGTGTTGCTCAGGTTCAGGAAAAGATATGTGATGCATATGTGTTTTAACACATGGTACGATCACCATGTTGCATGAAACTGTAACAGAATGGAAATAAGCTTGAATGCAAAATATGTTGAAGAATCTAAGCTCTGTTTAAACCAAGGAACATTGGCCTAAGATCAAAAGCATAACACCCTCCTACGAATGTGGTGTGAAAGCTTAATGAAGAGGCAAATGCACTCATGTAATGTTATCTGGCTACCATCGACTACTAACTAACAAATTCTGGGGAATGTTTCAAATTATAAAACAAGTCTCAGACTCACTTTTATTGTCATTCAGACCACTTGCGCAATTTGAACAAAACATTAGTCCGAAGCTTGGCCTCAGTGCACATTTAAATTGCAAGTAAATTATGAAATGGAAAATGAATAGGATGGTAGAAATGAATAAAACTAAGATAAGTGTAAGGTTAGGCAGGCAAGGACAATGGAAAAGAAGGTAGAGAATAAATAACAGCTATGGAAATGTTAATATTTACAAATGGCTACAGCCAAATGGGCAGTGTTGCAGATACAGCAGCATCATTTAGCAATAGCGGCATTATGGCGTGACAGAATCAGGTGCGTTCAAGGTGCAACCGTGCCTGCATTGAGAACAGTTCAGCAGTCTGACTGCATCTGGGGTGAAAATGCTTTTCAGTCGAGTTTTTTAGCCCGATGTAGCGCAGCCTCCTTCAAGAGGGCAGGGGGGTCGAAAGGTTCATTTGCTGGGTGGGTGGGGGTCACTGAGGATATAGGTGGCCCTTGCCTGCATCTGGTGGCGTAGATGTCCTTCGTGGGTGACAAGTTGCACCCGACGGTCTTTTGTGCGGACTTTATCCACCCTCTTTTCCTTGCACCACAGTGTCAGCTCCTGCACCTCCAGCCTGCACGCTGACGCGACCACCGCAGTCGTATGCCATCAGCGTTGAACACTAGTGGACTGGAGAGCACAGCCTTTGGTGGAGCTAGTGTTCATGTTGATGGTGGAAGATGACCCGTCATCGATCCTGAAGCTCTGAGGTCTGTCTCTCTCTCTCTCCTGTGGTTTGTCTCAATTTTTTGTCCAAATGACAAAGTTTCAAACTAATCTGGAAAAAAACACTTTTTAGAGTTTTCACTCCTACGGAATGATTTAAGTGGATTTATTTTAAGTAGTTATTCATTACATAACACTGAATGCCCACTGTACATGAGTAATTCTTCATACGGGGAAATGGAATTGTCTTGGGTTAGCCACGGAACAGAATATATGTAAAGGCAGATTTATTCAAAGATTGCTTTGCAGAGTCTCCAAAGCTGGAGAATATCAGTCCTCATTATTCTCTTATGATATTGCCCTGAGACGGATCAGACTGCAGATACTTACGACTCTGCTAAGCTTGAGTAACCTCTAAAATCTTTTCCCAGCTTTATCTGTCATTGCTGCATTGATAATGTTATTGCATGATATGCTTATGATGGGCTTTCTGCATATGGAAGGTTGTCTGGCTTTGGCTAAAAGCCTAGAGGATCAACAGAATCATTGTGTTCCAGAGGAGAGCAGACCAGAAGATTCTCACCAGAGACTGCTTATTAAGAGGACAGAGGGCAGGAAAGAGGAATTAAGCACTTAAGTGTTCTTTGCTTTCCTGCAGTGCCAGATTAGATCAGAAACTATTTCAATTTAGGTGTAGATGTAGCAAGATGATGTTATGACCTTGCTCTGCTTCTGCATCAGCTGGAGTCATTGTTTATCCAATGCATTAGCCCAGTAGCCACGGTGAGGGTGACTTAACATGAGACAATACATTGTTCGACTGCGAGGAAACTGGCCTTCTAGTACCCATTTATTGTATTTGTAGGACAATAGGAGACATCCAGTGTCCACCTCTGGAATAAAACATGGTGCGAGGCCGGCAGTAACTCAATCCATAAGGACTTGGCTTGGGAACCGGAGGGCGAGACCAATATGTGAACAGTGCCCTGTCCAAGACCAGAGTGGGGTGAGGTTCCCTTAAGCAAGGCACCAAACCACATGTTGCTCCCTGGCTTGTCCTTCAATCGACCACCTCTCTTTTCCCTAATTTGCATGTTTGTGTGCGCGTGTTTGTGTGGTCAAAGCCTGCATGTGTAAAAGTGTGTAGAGTGAAAAAATGATTTCTGAGTTAAATGTGTTTTTGAGTTACTGTATGATGGTTACCCTGTAAAATGTATTGCAACTACATATCAAAAACTGATGAAATTAGGAATTATATATTTAAAAAAACAACTTTGATCCTGGTAAACAGAAAAACAACAGAATGTGCAGATAGAAGTGTTTTTGAAGTCACTTGACTATAGTCATTGAGTTATCGCTGAGTGAAGACCCAAGGCACCTGGTGTTTGAAGCAACATATGAAAACTTTAATGCTGATCTCCATATTTGGAGCATTGGTCTCTGATCATTGTCAGCCAAGGCTTTTTGTGGAATCCACATTGTTGATGATAAAAAGAATATCTTGAATAGCCGGGTCTTCTCTTTGTGAGGAGGAGGAGCCATGTGACTCTTAGCATTATGCTATGAGGTGGACGGGTGAGAAAGAATAGGGAAAGTGCAGCTAGAGTTAGCTTCGGCCTTCTGTAACCTCCGCAGGAAATTATATTGCAATAATGGATGTGTCCTCATTTCCTAAATGAGAATATAAACAAATGATGGATAGCAATAATCTGAGCAGTCAACGGAGCGCATCAGCACCCACACCACCATGTGGAAATATTCACAGCAGAAAATAGAGCAGGGTTAAAATTGTGTACCAGGAAAAAGCAGGGGAAGGAAAAAAAATTGCATGGCAAATACTCAGCAATTGGAAACACAGTGGCAGGGAGCATCCTGTTTGCTGCTCCTGCACATCTACACAGTGTTTCCTGTGTGTGTCTGTGGCTGAGCCTTTGTGTTTTCTCACTCTCAGATGGTGGTCCAACACAATGATTGTACCTGGTGGTGGGTACAGGCGCATTTTAGCCTTGCTAAGTGCTTCTTTTTCTGTCTCATCGCTTTTCGTCTCACACTTTCATTATCCGTGCAACTATTTATTATTCTGGTTTATTCCAGCAGCCATTGAAGCTGCTTAGAATTGAGTTATTTCCACAGAAATGAACACAGATTGTTTTATCTATATTGTGTAAACGTAATAGATGTTTCATTTTTATAAAACTGAACGGCTATGATAGTGGATCTGTGAATCAAATAATTACTTTGGGGTAAATGGGAGCTTGCTACATGATCACAATGATATTTATAGCTCACCGATGTTGACCCACACTACTGCATTTAATCACGATGTCCATGTGACATGCACAGATGTAACAAAAGTAATGTACAGTTTTCATCATCGACTGTGTGATGGCTTACTCACTAACTTAACTGTTACTCTTAATAAATTTAATTGGGATAATAAGCATAATAATAATACAGGGTAACTCCATGTTTGAAGGCATGGAAGAGGGATGGTGAGCCCTTTAAATACATATCAGTTCCATGCATGGCAATACCTTTCCCTTTTAATCTCAATAGTCCACCAATGGTCATATTTCTGAGTGCAACTTTGAACTTTCTGGATGTCCATATGTCCATCTGACATCTGAAAATATGTCCTAATGTGTCAAAGGTCATAATTAGACATAACAATCAGGTAAATACCCTGTCCGACTGGACATTCAACCACTTTGACAGTGCTCAGTGAAGAACAGTCTTAGAGATGTACTCTGGCTGCTTGATGTAGATGCTCATTGAGTAGTTTGATCACAATTGCTGGGATTGTCCAAGAAAGTGTATATAATGCTTTATGATCGGCCTAAATGGTTTTATAGCTTACCTGAACAGAAAAAAAGATTCTGCTGCAGCTATAGGCCATAGGGTCAGTTGCACCCTCTCCTTCCAGCCCTTTAACACCACCCAAAAAGCATCAGTCTCACCTTGGAACAACCTCGTCATTATGTACAATCTGGTCGCAGACTGTGTAAGCCATGTCAGATGGCCTAAATAATGCCATCACCTGAACAAGCAGGACTCAGCTGAGAGATGAGGGGATTAGCCACAGTGTTGGCTGCTCACTGTCTCGCCTGCTGAAGGGCAGATGGAAATTATTTGGAAAAACAATCCTTTTATCAACAATATCAATATTAATATTAATCAACCAGGGAGAGATTTCGTGAAAAAAGAATATGAAAAAACAGGTGAAAAACTAAAAATCAATGGAAACAATAATAAATAAATTAAAAGTCAAGCGTATATTTATAGATAGACAAATGCACAAAGGTGGAATCAGGAAGAGTCTTGGGCCCTCACCAACACACATATTTACCAAAGAGAGAAAGGTCACTTAAGGACAAACCAATGCAAAGGCAATTGCTGCAAGAAAGCTGACCTCACAAATAATTTCCATTGCGGGTTTCTCAATAGTCACAACAAATATTTAAGAGCTTAACCTTTAAAACTAAATGCAATAAAACAGTAGGTACATGATTCGGATCGTGCCTAAGGTATTTTATTGTGTCTTTACCTTACTGTAATAAGGTTTCTGATATCATTAAAACTTATATGTGTCCAGGAGTAATTACATTGTTATACAAAATTACCACGTCAGATGAGACTTGCTGCTTTAAGTGTCCATGTTACTGTCAATCCACCATCGTCAAAAGATATAGACAGCAGAGAGCAGTCAATATATATTGAACAGTTTCCAAGCTGATTGCTTAGTAGCATCACTATATTCATAAATGTCTAAGGAAAATAATTATAATTTGCAGCACTGAATTGCAATGGACTGCAAGAAGGTATTGGGTTCAACTCTTGCTGGGACTTGTGTCTGTGGACGTGCATGTTCTCTCCATAATTCCAGAAGCATAATCAGTGCAAACTAATTTCTTAGAGTCCCATTTTTTGGGATGCTTAACCAGCTATTTTATGTTTGAAGTCAATAATTAAAAATCATGGCCAAGATCATCATTTCTGCTTCTAATTGCGAGTACCGCTTCAATGGGGAGTATTTTTTTAAGTTTAATATTTCAGCAAATAATGCAATACAAAGATATATTAAAAATATTAATTTTAAAATATGTTCCAACTGTATGAAGTTTTTTTTTTATAATCTGAAGTGTATGATTTAATGTATGCTGCATTGAAAGATGAAGGGCTTGTCCAATTCCTTTTTTTCTGCCTAAGGCTTAAAATCAAGACAAGAAATAAGACAAAAGACTCAAAGGGGTCATATCTTGATCCGTTGTGTAGGTGTTGAGGCGTAACGTGAATCATGCCAAAATGTCATCTCCTATTTGCTTTAAAAGTCAGGTACACGGACCTGCAGCAGCATTCCCCACAGACAGAGGTTGTACATAGCTACATGAAGCTCAGCTTCACCTCACTGATTATTTCAATCTGTTAATATTTTAACAGATATTATTTGTTCCTTTGTGCTGTACTGGTTATTTTTGAAATCAAATTGGCTCATGAATGAAACAAATGGACTCTGCAGAATCTGTGTTGTAGTGATTGTAGTCCTGAACCGGGATAACTCTCCAGCTCAACTGGAGAGTTATCTCAAGTGAGAAACCATTGCAGAAACATTGTTTTGGCATGTCGTACTGATCCGTCTATATGAGCTGAGGGGAAGAGTTGGATGTGAAGTACAAGTACAGGGAAATGGAAATCTGACACTGGGGGAAATAAATGCAGTCCCTCCTTGTTAATATCTTTCTCTGAGCTTGTGCATACTTGAGATAATGTCAGCTAGGAGGAGAAGATACACTTCCCAAATCATGCATGTATCTGATTTGCCTTTGGCAAGCAGGCAAGTTACATTTAGCTTCAGTGGCAGACTGAAAAGGAAAGAGAGAAGATTAGATGGTACAGAAGGAGAAGGCATCATCATGTCCACTTTATTCCCATCTTGTTTTAAAAGGCATCACGTCTGCATATGTATGCTGGCATAAGTCTTAAATAATTTCAGTTGCCTGTGGCACAGAATGCCGTCATTCTAATCTATCAGATCATCAGACAACAAGTTGAAGTTTTGAAGTTGAAACAGGGTTCGGCCATCAACCTTGGGGAATAGGGCCCCCTTCTATCTAATTATGCATCCTGCAAGAACATAAATTGTCTTCTACTTTTCAGTCGATCCCCTGCTGAGATAGTTTTACAAATAAATGCCATGTTGTGATGTATTTTTCAGCAAAATGTCATTTGCAAATTACAAGATCATAAAAAGAGGTGATACATTTTGTAAAAATATGTTCAAACAATGTGTCAAATGGGAATCACATAGCTCCTACATGCAGCAAGATGATTTCTGTCACTTCATTATTCATTTGGATTTCTTATCAAAGTGCATACTGCAGCCGTGATTCTCTGTTCTAGTCCATCACACCGCATAGACCAGCCTGAGATTCATGCCTAATTCCATTAATCATTGAAGTTCTGTAAGGGTTGGAAGAAGTGTAATACAAGGAGGGAAGACATGGTGGGATTCTTTTCTCTCTGCGAGTACTGCCGCCGACTCTAAACTCCCCCGTTCTCACTTTCCTTTTACTCTTTGTCTCGTATGTCTTCTCTTTTTTTTGTCTGTTGCGATCTTTCTATCTCATGTAGACAGAAACAGACGTCTCCTCCCCTTAACATTGTTAAAGTAAGTGATGGAATGATACCGATGGGTAAACATGTTCCCTAGTTCTCAAATTTGTAACCGCTGTTATAAGTTCGATGTCTTCCTCCGTCCCCTCTCTTTGGCATCTGTCGGCTGCGGCTGTGCCCGCAGGACACAAGAGGAGGCGACTGGCATCCTCAATGAGGAGGGAAGCGGTGCCCGCCTTCACGCTTCAGCGCCTGCACGCCTGAAGAGATGACAGGGAGAGGGAATGGTGTAGGCTGAGGAGCCAATTTTGCTTTTGCATGCGAACATATGAACAGATTCTCACCTATGCATGCTTTAGGAACAAGAACAAGGTTTGGGGGTAACAGCAACACCTGTATTCCAACAATGCATCTGCCTCCCACATGGTTGGCTATACACCCTTCAGTAAAGATTTATAACATAACATCACAAAGGTTTCTAAGCACACCAACTGCACAATTATCCATGAAACTAAGCACAAATGGAAGCATGGACACAACCAGAGCATGAATACATTTGTTAAGCATGCACTTATTGGCATCTAATATATGCTACATAGATTTATTCTTACACAATATACTAATAATAATATTAACACACTTTGAATGTAACCAAGTTGAATGTGGCACAGTGGTAAGCGGCCTTTCTGTGAGTAGTTTGCGTGTTCTTCCCGTGTTTGCGTGGGTTCTCTCCGGGTTCTCTGGCTTCCTCCCACCACCAAAATGCATGCAGTTTAGGTGGACTGGTGCCGCTAAATTGCCCGTAGGTGTGAGTGTGTCTGTGGCTGATTGTCTGTCTGTCTCTGTGTTGCCATACGATGGCCTGGTGGCTTGTCCAGGGTGTACCCCAAGATTTGTCAAAAGTACCCATTTCAAGGTTTCATAACACCTATACATACATAACCCTAACCCTGACATTGATGCACAAATAACATCTGTGAAAATAGTTTAATTACCCAAGTTCTCACATCTATTCATGTAGTGTGGGTTGCAACTTGAGTCACCCTAACTCAGCCATGTTCTTTTTCCCTTCAGGCATGGGAATCGTTTGAAATTGTACTTTAAATTTATATTAAAAAATTGTGATGTCAAACCTAAACATGTCTTGTGTGGATTTGGGATAATTTGATATTTTCTTAGAGAGGCTCAGCGCCATATAAAAGACAAAGACTAGCATTTGAGATTCATGAAGAAAAACAAAAACTTCACTAAGGCCAAAATGAATTCAATATTGTCATTTTATTAGGGCCATTTATTTGGCTGAATTTGGCTGCAGGGACCAGCATTCTGTCAATGAAGGAACAGATTGCTCATTCCTGATCCAGAATGTGAACTGCCTGTGCTAGTTGAAGGAATCTGGCTCCATGGTGTAGAAAACATGACAAATTGCCTCAGCAAAAGGTTGCATGGTAAGTAAAACAAATCTAATTAAATGTAGTTATATCCTCCACATTGTCAACACACAATCTACATAAATCACACATGCATCCAGCGTGCTTAAAATTATGAACTCAATTAGAAAAAATAGAAGTCAACAAGTAATGTAGTGATATAAAGGAGGTGTGAGGGGTTAAAGTTGCATGCCCAGTTGTATGTTGTAATTTGCTTCATATATAGCTCACACAGGGAAAGTGACTCGTGGTGACCTTTCTGTTCAAAATGTAATAGTAAAGAATAGTAAATAGTAAACCAGCAGACTTATGAGGTCTTCTTTGACTTCTCTGACTTAAAGCTTCATTTGTTTTTTGCTCTTACACTATCAAATATACCCCCATATTTAAGAGGGATCATTTGAAAATGTTCCACATAAGGGTTCTCAGATGATTAGTCTCTATGAACCTTTATGACCTTTCCTCCAGCATCACATTTCTATTTTTCACTGAAATACATATTGGATGGGCTACCAGTAAATTAGAAACATTCATGCTACCCTCAGGATGAACTGCAGTCACATGGGATTCCTTGATTATTATTTTTTTCACTAGGACCAATCTGATTTTCCCAAAATGTTGCCTCGAGACAAAGTCCCCTCATACATAATGGATGCTAATCTTGTTTAGCTTTACTTTGCTGAATGTCTTCGAAATTGTTAGCATTCTAACCCATTTAACGTCAATGGTGAATATCAGTGTTATCAGCACATTAGCATTCAGTTCAAAACCACACTGTGCTTATCCAGTGGCATGCAAAAGTATCCATACCCCTTGAACCTTTTTGTATTTTGTTAAGTTACGACGACCATCAAAGTTAGAATAAAACATATTTTGTGGGACACAATTATAAAAGTACAAAGAAAATTCTACATGATGCAAAGCTTCCCTGAGTCAATGTATTGTGCAATTACAGCTCAAGTATTTTGTATGTCTCTACCAGCTCTGAACATCTAGAAACTGACATTTGTTTGTCATTCTTCTTTGCAAAACAGCTCAATCTTAGAGTGTTTATTAATGGCATTGTTCATATTTTGCCAGAGATTCTTGATTCTTGAATATGTTTAGTTAAAGACCCTTCTGTTGTAGCCCTGGCTTTATGTGTAGGATTGTTGTCCTGCTGAAGGGTCTCAAGCCATTTGTAGACTCCCAACATATTTTCTTCCACGATTGCCCTGTATTTGGCTCCATCCATCCTCACATCAACTTTGACCAACTTCCCTCTCCCTGCTGAAGAGACGCACCCCCAGATCAGGATCCTGCCACCACCGTGTTTAAGAGTGGGGGTGGTGCATTCAGAGTGATGTGTGGTGTTAGTTTTGTGTTTATGCCAAAAGGTTCAATTACAGTCTCATCCGATCAGATTCTTCCACATTCCACCTTCTTGGATGCTGTGTTCCCCCCCATGGCTTCTGTCAACAGGACTTTTTCTTTTCTAAAATAATGGCTTTCTTCTTGCCACTCTTTCATAAAGGCAAGATTTTTGCAGTGCACAAACAATAGTTGTCCTGTGAACAGCGACCCATTTTCAAGCATATAACAAGAATGGAACAAAACAAAATATTTTACATAAATTGCAATTCTGATCGCTGTGGAGGAAGATAATTGCAGCTACTTCAGAAAGGCTTAGTGCCATGCATCATAAATTCAACACATTGATATTTTTTTCCCTGCAGTGGCCGTCTTTTTGTAAAACACGAAACTTGTCCAGCCAAAGACGGAATAAAAAATTTAATGGGCCTAGTTTTTTTTAAAGTTCAAATTATTGCTGAGTATTCGCATGCAGCATTTGGGAAAATGTTTGCGACAAATGGTGTTAAAAAAGATATCTATGACTGACAGTGGGTTAGTTGGGAAAATGGAATAGAGATGATGCCCTTTCTGTGAGGAGTCATGTCATCGCCAGCAGTAGCAGGAAAGGGGACTGTGTCTCATACGCTTCAGTGACTTCTCTCCTGGACAAGAAAGCAGTCACCCATCTTCCAAAAAATCTCTCTTTTGTGCTTTCACTCGATCTCCCTTTGTCTTTCTGCCTATGTTTCAACTCTCCCCCTATGTGCTGTCCCCCAACTCCCTCTGTCCCACCCACCCCTCTCTCGGTCAGACACTGTTAAATCAGATATATGCAGGTGTTTCCTCCGTGAAGGAGAATTGGCTGCTGCTGCATGCTTGCAACCTCGCAGCATGACACAACACCTCTACAATTTACTGTGCCGTAATTTACACACAGATTCAAAACATACTTAAACAACCTCTGCACATACGAGCTTTGTGGGATTCCATTTATCACAATCCCCTGCATCTGCATTATTTACAATATGCGAGTAAATAGAAATGCTGCAGTCATTGAGCACATAAACTTAAGCAATATGCAGCCCAACTTCATCCACTGCCCATGCAGAAATGTTGATATTACTCAAGTGACCAATGAGATTATTATTCTGCATTCATTTACCCCAGGCATTTTAGCATCAGACTAGAGATGAATCAACACTGAATACAATTTTCTGTCTCGCCTGCTGTGCATTCAGGCATATTTTCTTCCCCGTATCCTCGAACTGGCAGCTGGTATCAGTAAATGACACCAACCTTTCTCTCCATGGTGAAAACGACAGCCTAGTAAGCTTAGAAGCAACCTCAGCCCCTCCCGGGATGGTAGTTAAAAAAATGATGTTGACCTACGCGCGACCTCAGGACTGTATATCTCAGCAGGAACAGCAAACTGGAAATAATCCTCCCCCCCCCCTGCCAGTTTTGAATTATGTGTCCCAAGGTCCCTAAATTGATTTTCATAGCAGCATTGCAAGCCTGTAGAAACCGGACATCACACCGTTGGCAATTTTATTGATTTTAATATTACATAGATTTCCTTAATGCCCCTCATACAATTAGATTTATTTTCACTCTTCCATTGGCAGGATGGCATTGATTGAGTCCCACCTAAGTGGATAGACCAATGGATTTTTAATATCTAAAGTTAATTAAAACCCTACATTGAATCTGGGATATTGCACCACTGATATCTGAGGAGTGGTCATTTGCTGCCATAACAGCAAACAATCTGCTTTAGGCCATTATGACATTTCCAAACCAACCTTTTTTTTTTTTTTTTCCCATTATCAAAGGCTGTCTGAGTGCACACTGTTTTATATCAACCAATCATTGTTGTGGCTCTGCCCTCATAAGTTCTGAAAGGTCAGTCTGGATCACACCATGTGCGCTAATTAAATTGACTGAAATTGTCTGGGGAGCAGGTCTGGTAATATAGTACCTGCTGCACAAAAGGTTTTGCACACATTCAGGTTAAGGTTCAATCTAAAATTGCTTGAGTTTCATAGGGAACGCAGCATTTTGACCGTCACAAGAAAGGTGCTGCTTAGCAGTTATTGGCCACCCTCTGACTTTTGTTTTTCATGTTTTTATCACTCTTGAAAAATGGGAAAAAAAGTAATACAATTAAAGAAATCAACAAGTCAGCATTTTTTCTTGCTTTTTTCTTAATGGAGCGCATGCTGTTTCCTTTTTTGGATTATCGATATGCATTGATTATACAATCCACCTCATTGAGAAATTTCCAAGTTAATATTTGAGTTTCTCATGGCTGCAAAACTATTCTGACTGAATTCAACAGCATGCTAGAGCATGAATCAGTTCAGTGCTCTCAAGAGAAGAATTTTCTTGGCAGCATTCATTCCTTACAATGAGGTGGTGTTGAAGGTGACCTCTGGAAGAATATCGGGCTCCAGCACTTTCCTTGTAGCTCTTGCCTGCCTCATGGGCCATCAGAAAGCCAGACTCTGTCCACTTTTCTAAATTGCTACCATTTAATGGAACACCTTGATCTGACTTCCCTCGCTGCCAAAAATAAATAAAGATGCTGTTGGTAGAAATGACACCTCCCAACTTAGGAGAGGACATTTTTATTAATCAGGCATTGCTTTCGTGTATTGCTAAATAGAGGATGTTAACTGGGTTTTAGGTATCTTGGTAATGTCATGAATTTTGAACCAAAGCTAAATAGTAGTAAAGTAGTAGTAAAGTAAAATACTATAAAGAGACTCCTCAAATTAGCTTTGTTCTAGGTAGGCAGCAAATGTTTCATGCCCTGCAGGTACAAATGGAGGGGTTTTGTCCAAACAAGTGTGTGTTATGATTTCTGCACTAAAAAGTAAAAAAGAAAAAAATAATAATTCAGCCCTGGTTTGTCATAGCAATTATCGATCTCGTCTTCAAGCTGGCAATTTCCTCAAAAATCAAAACCTGGCTTTTTTCCTTCTCACTGAAAACCCTACAGATACAGTATATATCTCAGTGTGACTCATTAGAGGGTGCTGAAAGACACACATGCATTTTAGTCTAATTAACTGTCAACCTCTGACTGCAAAAAAAAAAACCCTCTGTTAAATCAATCAAAACCTGAGACCTTCTCACACACTAACAGTGTGCAGTGTTTCTCTCTATTTTAGCACCTTAGAGTGCCCTGATGAGACTTTAAATGTAAGTGGCCATAAAGACTCCCTCACGTTAAATTAAGCCAGTGAGAATCGAATTAGCAGTGACTTGAGTGACAGCTTGTAGCAATGCATCAATAAGATATTGATCTTTGCCAAAACAAAGTCCCTGTTCTTAGCCAGAGGCTTAATGGTCAAAGCTGGCTTGATTTCTTATCAAATTATTCAAATAAAGAACAAAAGGATTATGCAGATCCTTTTTTTCTGGGGGGGGGGGGGGGGCTTAATTAGAAACACATTTATTGTACGTGCGCGATGGCTATAGTTTTTGAGAAGATGCCTTGAGTTCAGCGAGGACTTTCCATCAATTACTGGTGAGTTCCTGCACCAACGGCATTAAGCTGTTTCTCACTAGCATAATCTTCAAACACTAATAAATGGAGAGTGAATCAAGCATGAAGACACCGAGACACCGCTGTGAACATCGGAAGCAACAACTCTTCAATGTAATTATTAATCTTCTTGGCCGCTTTGTCTGTTACCGGGTCGCAGGTCGTGCTGTAGCCTATCCCAGCAGTCAAAGGGCGAGAGGCGGGGTACACCCTGGACAAGCCGCCAGTTCATCGCAGGGTCACACATAGACACACTAGATGATTATTTCTACAGAGATCAAATAAATAATGTTCATTCTGGCAATGTATGCATCATTTTCAACTCGACCACTTGGACCACTTGTGTTCTGGGTGGCTACTGCTTTTTATTTAATTTTTAATTTGAAATTGTTGTATAATTCCACAACCAAGAACAAAATCAGGGAAAACAATAAAGAACAGATTGGATTGATGCATTTGTTGCTTTAGATAAAAAAAAATAGATATAAAGGTCAGAAATAAGCTATGATGAAAACACACCACTAACAAGCACTTAAAGCCCCAGTGAAAAGTGTAGCCTCACTGAAAAGAAGAGAATCAATACAGGGTCTCTCTCCTTTATTATTTCCCTCCGTGTTCTAATCCACCAATATGCCAATCCTGTTAGGACGATATAATCTGTCTCAGGATGGCACCTTTTTCTAGATCCAGCCTAGTGAGTTTATATATTACTGCCTTTTATTGGAGAGAACAACAGAACAAGGACAGGCTTTATTTGCTATTGGAAAACTATAAGGAGCATGACTTGGTGTAATGGATGAGAACCTGCAGGCTAAAGGCTCACACTGAGGCTATGTATCTCCTGTTAAATGCTTAATAGGTAAGCCTAACCACCACACACTGCAAAAGAGTGCAAAAGGAGAATGATCAACACATTCACATAGTTTAACCATAATATATATATATATATTAGGGATGATCCGATCACGTGATCAGAAATCGGGCCCGATCGTGTGCTTGCAGACTCGATCGGAATCGAACATACCTTCCGATCAGGACCGGATATATATGGATAGTTATTTTCATTACTTATTATCAGATCTGGAGGATTTGTGTACTGTAGATTTTGGGCAACTATGTAAGGAACAAGTGAAGAACAAATCAGGGCTGGTCTAAAACTCATGTTATGGATAGCATAACAATGTCAGTTAGAGAGAGGGTTGTGTGCTGATGCACATATACAGCCTGTATAAGCCACAGGTGTGCATTGTCACCAGTTGACCAGTTTGACCCCAATTCAAAAACAAAGCTTGATATATATATATATATATATATATATATATTGTTTCAGAGTGCATCCTACATGGACGGTCACATTTCTTATAATGGACATGCACACAACCTCTCACAAAAGAAACAAAAATGATGATAACGGAGCCTGGTGAACAGATGGCACCTTTCCCTCTCACCTCAGCTGCCTCTGTGTTTGTGGTAAAACGCTGTATAGGTACAGTCACTTTGCCATCTAATCACAACCTCCATGTATTAGCGAAGCTACAGCTGGTAAATGCAATTACACCATAATCTGCTGTTTTTTGCCCAAAAACATCCATATATGAAAGGGACATGCAACTTTAACCTTCACTTGGTTGTGTTTTAGTGATTCTCTATCCCTGGCTATTCCGCAGCTTCTCTCTCTCTCTGACCTTGGGGACAAGTGAGAGAAGCTCTGGAGTCTAACATATACACTCCATACATACATGTACATACATTTATGTACATTAAAAGGGGCATAACTGCAGAAGATAGACCCCGAATATACAGAAGAAAGGAAAGAGAAGTGTTCTTGCAACAGATTCATTACATAACCACTTTGCTGCATGGTAAGCTGTTATCCTTTAAAAAATTCTAGTTCACGTCACGCATCAACAAGGAGTAGTCTTAAGGTAGGTAGTGTTTATATGACAGTTGACTCAACCATGCCATGACTGACCAAAGGCGACAAGTTATGAGCAAAGCAGGTCAATGTAACAAGCAAAACATTTTTATTTACTTTTATTTTTTAACTTTTCTGAATGTTGCAAAACATGAAGGCGAAATAATAAATCAAATTTAACACAGGAAACACTGAGTGCATCTTATAAACTCATTTGACGTTCACAAGAAATGGCGTGGATAAGTCCTGTCTGAATTGAAACTTAAATATATATTTATGAATACATATATCTTCGTTTACTTTCATTTAATTAAATTAATACATTTTTGAAAAGCCTTACAATCACCCTCTGTGGACAAAACACAGAGAGTGTGTTTGTCCACACTCTCTTTAAGTCAAACTTTACTGGCTGGTTTGAGTTGTAAATGTATATCGCCTTGCCCTGATTAGTTATTGGTTTCAAATCCTCTTTGAATGCCCCGAGAACTCCTTTTCACCATCACATTTAGCATTTCTTGCACCTTTTTTGGGGGTAAAACTTGATGAAGCATGATTTTTCTTTGGCACGTCAGATGGATGGTGCAGGATATGGATCACTTGCTTTGATTAAAGCTCCCCACTTGGCTGCCTTTGCACATCATAATCTCAGAATGGATTACAGCGCAGTAATGTGGATCACAATATTTAGCAACAGTAAAATCAAAGACACTGGAGTGCATGGGAAACAACACTCACGACAAAACGCTACTCGGCACCGCACAATTAAATTGTGGACCGTAACTCCAATCATCCATTTCACGCCTTCCCTGCTTTGGCTGCGTGTAAAGGTGAATGTGTGTGTGGATGTGTGTGTATGCATATGTGCTCAAGGATTTGATTGAGTGTGGTGAGTTATTGACCTCTAGCTGTGGAGGTGCATTAATGTCTAGTGTGCCGTGAAACCAGCCCACACCCCGTGTCCAAGGTGACAGCTGTGCCCCATCCCATGGCACGCTTCCACCTCTGATGGATTGACAGGACCTTGAATAAGGACTTCTCATAATCTACTGTGCGTGTGTGTGTGGGTGTGTAACCTGTTTAAAGACTACAAGTTGTGTTTTGGTTATCTCCCTTCCTCTCTTGTAAAGCTTCTTGTTCTCTTGGTAACTCCTCAGGAACATTTATCTGGGACTCACCCTCCATGCCTCATGCTAATGACTCCTTGTACGCTTTCTTCTCTCTAATGATCCTCAGGAAAAGCTCCCCTCTTGTCTCCCTCTTATCACTATCTCCCAAGCCCTTTCTATTTATCTAATGCATTCTTTCATTTTTGAGTCATGGTACGCACAGTGCTTGCGACACTCCTATCACGTTCTTATCTCCGCTCCCTCGCATTTTCTCTCCATACGTTACCGCTATAGTTGTGATTGAACAGATTAGACAGATGCCCCAAGGATGGTGCTTATGTCTGTGCAAGACTGTATTGTACATGCTATTTATGGAATGAGTAACATTTGCCTTCACCATGTTGGCCAAGGAATATCTCAGGAACTACCGTGTCTCAGTGGTGGCAGATGAATTCTGGCACCGTCTGACTGCGGACAGATGAGTAAAGACATTTAAATTTGATGGCTTTACGGTGGCTATGTATTCAGTTTCATGGCTTAAGCTCAGCATCACTACCTATGCAAACTGAAGGGCAAAACACCAATTTGCAGTGACATTCTTTTTATATATTCAATGTAATGCCAATTGCAATTTGCATGTGAGCATGAAACATTTACTTTATTCACTTAAAAATATTTTGGGATATTAGCAGCACATTAGCAGGAAATTAGTTTGAATAAATGAGCAAAATTACTTCATTTTTGCACAAATTAAACATCACCTGATCGTTTACCAATTCATGGATGTGATTGACGATTGAGGGCTACACAATATTTTCTTTCTCCTGTCTTTCTTCAAGATGACACATGTCAATTGTATTACAGCCCAGAAAACTATTTGCAAAAGCATATTTGTAATATTATAACATAATATACTATTATCTATTTCATTCCATGTAGATTAATTCCACTTTGATCAAAATGTCATTTTTATCAGAAATAGTGACCGTCTTCTAAATTGTCAATTCATTGCATGCAACCATTTGTCGCTTCATGCGTTCATGAGCTTGCGTAAACCCCCTGATCTCCTTTGTCTATTCTTCACTGTAAAGTTTCCCATCAGAGCTGACAGATAAGCGGGTTTGACCCTCTGTCTCTGCAAGTCCCTGCAGTCAATGCAGATGATTGATGTTTCAAGTGACATTTCTCAGCTAATAACCTCTTATCCTATTGATTCCCTGCCCAGATATCCTGCTCTGCTCTCTTTCAACAAATGGATTTTGTCCCCAGCTGTCCTTCTCCCCACCCATCTTCTTTTCTCTTGTCTCCAGATTTGATAGAATATCTGACATTGACATCGAGGACCTCTTCTCTTTCCTTTTTATACCCCGTCTTGCTCACCTCTAGGGCTAAAATCAAGCAAGTTCCACACACATAATACCAATTTTAATGAGTGGACCACATTGGAAATCTGTAGATTCATTAATAAAAGGCTTAAATGAGGGTGATAATGAAAAAGTCACTGCGGGAGAAAAAAAAAGGTAATGAGTAACTGGAGTGTTTGAAGAGGTTCTCAAACAAATGATGTTTCAGCATGTTCATATCAGAAAAGGAATCGCTGCGCCCTAACTGTTCTTAATTATTGCCTTGCGGTGCTCTCACACTCTTGAAAAAAAAATGCAATGTCAATCTTGAACTTCTCTGAGTAACATCTTTTAGCTTCTTAATTCAAACATATAAAGTAAGAGTTTAAACAAGGACAAAGGTGAGAAGAATGAGAAAATTGATCGGAAAGAAAACATTGGAATAAGTGAGAGAAATTTATGAGGCAAATAATTTAATTAGGTTGCAATTACACTAAATATACTGTATTAGAGCCATCCTCATGTGCTTTTTACCCCTAAAGCCGATTCCATTATCCAAAGAGATGCAGTGTGAAACATTGCCGAATGCTCAAGTGCTCGGACTCATGCAATATGAAAGAGCTTTAAATAAGTTGTCTAAGATATTCATTTGTGTCTTCATAATGGGTTTTCAGGTTTAATCCATATTAGAATTGTTAGTATCAGCTTAAACTACTGATGCATCCATGAAGCAAGAGACAACCAACTAAACATATTGAGTAAATAGTGCTTTGGCGTTCTGTCCAACTATCTCTCTGCAGATTCTGATTACAGCGAACCAGACGAAACAAGCCTGAAGCCTGGGGCACCCTACTAAGTCAATCCAATTATTTCCATGATTGATCACCGTGTACTCAGCATTGTGCTGAATGAGAATTTATACTAAGCCACCAGTCCAAGTGGCCTCTGCGCACACTTCCATTTACTTTGACAGTCCATAAATGATCATAAAGTACAGAAGTCTTAAAACTAACAATCAACTTTGGACATTTATGATCACCATCTCCACAAGGGGTGTCATGGTGGCGCAGTCACCCGTGAACTGCAGGGCGGATAGGTGGCTGTAGACTAGACGATTTCTACTGTCACACCTAAAAGAAAATGGATGGATGGATCTCCACAAGGTGATGTAGTTTCTTATGCCAAATGTCAATTGGCTTATGTTGTTTCATTCCCCGATGTAGCACACCTTATAAACCCTGCCCACCATGCAATCCATATTCAACATATCTCCCATGTATCAGAACACATTTTACATTATATTATTGTGATAAACACTGATATACTTATTGGGTGTTGCTGTTTAATATTTGATATCAACAATATGAAAAATTGATGATATCATCTCACGGCTATCTGTTTTATGTGGCAAATGTCTCACTTTTCTTTGGGTTTTTGTGACACAGACCTCAGCAGGCAACCCTCTGCAATCGCCAAATACTGTTCTGAGTGAGTTACATCTGCCAGATGACAAAAATGATCTCTCTTCATCGCTTTATCCTGCCAACAGAGTCCTCTTTCTTTGAATTCCCCACTTTAGGTTGAAACACTTCATGGCTGCAGATCTGCAGTTGGCTGAGGCATGGGTAATTTCACCTCATTTCATGCAAATACATGTTTTGTGACATATCATACATGGTTTAGCACAGGGCTCAGATGGAAACAAAATTAAGAAACTGACTGATATCTGTATTATGTACCTGAGACAGAAAGGGATGGTGTAGTGTGTGCGTTCTAGTTCCTCACTGTGTGTTGTCAAGCTGTTACTCTTTATTTGCTAAATCTCCCATGCCAGAAAATTGGCTCTCCAGTTCCAAGCCATAGTCAATCCCTGACCGGTGTGCCGCTGCATTCAATTAGAGAAGTATTTGAATTTTTTCATGCAAAGGCATGCATTTGACATCAACATATACTGTAGACACATTAATTGTTAACATTGTGCCCTGATTATCCAATTGATGGATGAAGAACTTCAGGGATCTGGGTTTGGCCTCCTACCATTCTCATTCTGTACTGTATATTTAGGTCTCAAACATTAGCTACACTTTATTTATTTTATTTTTATTTTATTCTGGGACATTTCAGACCTGCTGGTTGTCTCCTTTGATTTCAGCTCTGGTCTATTGGGTGTTTGCAACATCCAATATAAGATGACATGTCAATGTTAGCACTGCTCCTGTGATTAGAGTAAATTCCAATGAGCAATTTGAAGGGATGTATGGTATTGACTTGTGAACAAAACTCCCATTTTCATATTCAGAATACGTTGTTAATCCCAATTGGAAATTCATGCACACGTGCACTAATATACTGCTATTAGTGAATTATTATGTGAACCATATGAGTGAATGCAAATTGTTCAAATCTTTACTTGTATTGCATTTTTATATTGTATTCCCCCCAATGTCATTTTTTTCTATTGCTTCTATTTAAATTAACATGTTTGAATTTTACTGAATCTATTTTGAAACACAATCTGCCATTTTAAATGTTATACATAGATTCATCTTAAATATATCAGGTTATAAATATATGATTGAGTATGCAATAAAAAGTATTAATAAATGAACATCCTGGGTTTGATTCATATCTTACAGTGTCTTCCAGCAGTTAGTACCATCCACTTAAATCAGCGATGTCTGCATATAATATTAAATTTTTATATCATTTCATGCTAGTTAATATAATAATTATAATGGAGGACACAAAGGCTCAAAATTAAAAGTGATATATTTATTTATTAAATATATATTTTAGATATTTTTTTTCTTTGTTAGGTTTATCTTGTTTTTTTTTTTAAGAAAACTATCAACAAATTCTGAAAGTACAGGACTTTGAGATAAAGGTGCTGTGCTGCTATCTATTGTATTTTTTTTGTCTTAATCTGACAACCAAATACAATAGTCCTGTGTGGCACTACATTCTTTGATTTCAGAAGTAGCTGTATGTGTATTGACTCCTCATTTATTCACTTATAAATGTTCCATCTTCAAATTGTTTAAAGATGTGCCAAATGGGCTGCTGTTCCCTTGACCCCTGGAATGTTACTGGAGGACATTTTTCCATCAGCTTCTTCTCGAAGAGCAGAAATGAAAGGGAAGATATTATATAGAGGACAAAGTAAGACAAAGATAAATAAAGGAGAGAGGTGCAAACAAAGAGAGGTGGAGCTTTCGTACAATTTTATGAGCTCAGATGTGGATAACTTCCAAGCTCTGGAAGTTTTAGGTTGCTGTGAGGGGAATTGGGTTTCACAGTCATAGCAGAGAGCTTTGTCTTACTTTGGATTGAATTGGCAACCGTTCATATAAGAAAACATTTTTGTGTACCGGTCATCATGTTGACCTCAAATCAGACAAGGGGAGTTGAGAAATCGGGACCACCTTGTGAATATAAAAAGCATGTTGATTAAGGTGCCGTTTTGATATTTGCTCTTTCAGTTTCAAGGTTCTTCTGCCAGCGTCAACCTTAAATAACTTGATATAAATTTGTGTTGTAGTACAACAGATTATCAAACAACTTGAGCAGAATACCGTGCAACATGAAAGTATTTGGCTCTGCTGAGTCTTGCACAGAAAGGAGAATGACACCATGTGGTGAGAAAATCAAGCTGTTTTAGATGTGGAATAGAAATAATTCAAAAAACAGGGGAACACAAAATCAATGAGCTTAGTGCAAATGAAAAGGCATTAAGCAAATGAAGCATTTTTTGTAATTGTTTAAATGTCTTCCATGTTAAACATTTATTTGTAATTCATGACTTTGTAATTAATTATGCTGAGCAAGCCTGGAAAATTGGGAACTCAAGCTTTCCATTACATAACCACAAAACCTCGGCAACATGATTTGTCAATTAGTGCAGCTAAGTGAAACTGATTATGACATATCAAAATACCGTCAATCCCTCCGTGCAGACTCATAGAGCCTGTTGTGGACCATTCCAAAAAGCATGGACAAAGGTGTTTTCTTGTATATTCTGTCAATGTTATAAAGAAATAAAGGTAGTCTTGAAAAGTTATATTAAGAAATTAATAAGTGGTAGACAAAGAAAACCATTGTAGCAGAGGAGATGGCTATGACGAGAGAAAAGAAACCTAGAAAAAAGTCAAGCCAAACAATCTGTCTCATGTTCCCTCAAGCGGCCATGCCTGTGCTTCCATTGCCCTCCACGGTGACGAGAAGAAAACAAACGGATATTCTCCGCATCTCTCTTCTGCATCCAGCAGGGCATGTGCCACTGAGGTAAGGGGACGGTTCATGGGCGGCACAGATTAGGAGTCAACGGGGTTCCTTTCATCTGACTGAATGCAGCTGGAGGGCCGATTAGACAACCCAAGCATGGGTGAGGAAGGGGACGCCCGATGCTATCACAGCCTCTCAACACTCACATCCTCGCTGGGAACTTGGCAGACTAGCGTGAAATTGATCAAGGTCCCTGGAAAGATGTCACCGTTTGTGATGCGTCACAGGGAAAGGGAAATGGGGATAATTGCAATGAGAACATGTCTGCAGGGTTTTGGGATGTCACATATATATTTATATATATATTGCTGTTGCTCTTGTTTCATTCTGTCAATGCATTGCTTTGTTGTGGATCTTTACAATGAACGCATGGTGTCTTTTCATTCAGCAGTCTATTTCACTCTGTCTATAATACGCATCTTTAGTCAGGTCACTCTCTATATTGTCATCAGAGCCTGAAAAAAAAAATCAATATTTTTGATGTCCATTAATTTTGTTCCTGTGTCACACAATCAGAAACAGCGTTACCTAAAAACCGCTCTAAGAACAACATGTATTCATTGTTGCTTTTTCTTTTTCAGATAAAGGTGCTGTGCTGCTATCTAAAGACCCAGCAGCCCTATTGGGCACTACATTATTTGATTGCACAAGTAGCTGTATGTGTATTGACTCCTCATTTATTCACTTATATATGTTCCATCTCCAAATTGTTTAAAGATTTGCCAAATGGGCTGCTGTTCCCTTGACCCCTGGAATGTTATCTTCTTTTTATTTTTCAATTCAACATTATTTCAGTGGCGTAACTCAGATTAGCATCGGTCTTTAGAGTCAGGTGAAATGATCGCAAGCTTTCCTAGCTATAATCATTCTGTGATTCTGTGTACAGTATATACTGCCCCCAAATCAGAGCTGTTCCCAGCTCCTATAAATATTTTTAACTTCTTATTCATTGGCATTAATAGTTAAAGGTTTTGTAAACAACCTGCCATCATGTCTGAAACAAATTGATTTGACTGGGGCTCGGAGTCACGGTCCGAGGTTAGCCAGGGAGTGTTTCCATGTGGACGCCAAGAATCCCTGCATTTATCTGTCTATTTCTAGAGTTTTCTTCTTCTCTGATATTCTCTTCACTGTGGACTACATCTCTCCCATCCCGACAGCCCAAGCAGGGACAGGGTCAGTCTGACGAAGGAGAACAAAAGAACTGGAAGAGGGCTTAGAAAAACCCTCACACTATATTATATTTGTTCCAACTGGCGCATTTCTTTTCTAATCCAGGTGAAATCTACCACTTCTCATGTATTCATAAAAAAAACTCACTATACATGAGCGATCATCTTTTCATTTCAGACCCCATTTTGATGCTGGATCTAAGGGTGAGAAAAGGGATGACTTTAGGAGGTTAAGTTAGACCTCAAAAGCAACATACACACATCTTATATATCATATATGTCATAGTCCTGCAGGTTGGCAGCTCATACTTACTTTATCGTGTTCAGTCTGAAAAAAAACAACATTACACACATGCTTAATTAAAAAGAAAGAAGGAAAAGCACTCAATTTTTGATTTCAATTTATCATCTGGGTTTTATCTTCTAGAAAGGCATGGCTTCAGAATGACCCTCCACAGATGAATAAGAGAAGCATTAGATTCAAAGTGCAATCGTTTGCATTTGAATGATTCTAGTCTAAGCTGGTGGAACAAATAGCCACAGAAGTCCTTTGAGTTACAACAAAACTACGCTCATTTTCCTCTAGAGAGTACAGTACAGTGTGTACAGGAGGGCCGATTACAATAGCAGCTTTGTAAGTAGTGTTTGAACTGAGGGAATCAGACGTATTGCCTTTGAAGAAAAGAAACATGCCTCTGGGTTACGTAAATGGAGAGTCAATCAGGTTTTTTTTTACATTTAAGCAAGACAAGTAGTTGAGTAAAATAAAGGTTTATTACGTCAAATGATATATGAGCAGCAGCAGCAAGATATACTGTATATTCTCCTTCAGAGTTTAAACTGTAGTGATGAAGATTTTGAAGACTTGGCAGTAATGTGGAGATGAGGGATGTGTTAACAACAATGTGAAAGAACTAGAGGAATGAAGCGAGTCGGATAAAAATGACAGCAGCAGCATGACTGGCTGACGATGAAGGTGAATCACTGGGCGGTTGGAACCAGCTACAGCTTAATTTCAAAGGTTACGTCTTCCTGGCTGAACATAACGACAACTTTGTTTAATATTATTATAATGCTTAGTTTACATTCAGTACACACACACAAAGAAAACTGTGTTTCTGTATGTCAAAGAAGAACTATATTAAATTATACTTTCTGTTATACTGTCCAGAACTAGTATCCCTGTGGATCACCATTCTGGCCTCAATGGAATGAAGAAGGGATTATAAAACAAAGAAAAAAGCATGGGGGGGCAGACAGGGAAGAGCCCAGCGATGAAGTACTCCACATAGATCTTCCTCCCTAGTGCTTTCCTCTCCAACGTGCAGTGCAAGATGGATGAGATGTGGCCCTACACATATATCCACCAGACTGCTGTGTGCTGATTTTCACAATGCATTATTTGAGGATTTTAATTTTACTTATAAACTGTAATTCCCAGGATGCTCCATCAGCTCCACCAGCCAGGCCATAACTCAGTCCTGTGCTACTGTGTGGCTACTTTTTGACTGATGCTATTTTAAGTGCACTTTACAATCTACACTAGAAGTCAATATGGACGTATATTTCCCAGACTGTAATCTTCTTGATATTGCCTTGAGTATGAGAGTACTAGTATGATGGATATTATATATACTATATAATTAAAGTAAACAGTATTCTATTCTATTCGAATTGACTAAACGGCAGATAATCACATCTTTCATTTGTATTTTTTTGTTGCAGTGTTACAAATAGTCTGATTATAAAATATTTTATCCTCTATCAGATAGACCAGCCGTTTCTTTCACGTTTCCATCACACATGCTCTCTGGACGAGAAACTGGAAAATGTCAGTAGTGAAGCGTAAGGTCCATCGGGCCAAAATAAACTCCTTAACTTACTGAGCTCTAATTGCCGTTCAGCAGAGTGGGCGAGGGCTATCAGACCGTTCAGGAACACTTTCTGTGTTTTATTTTTTTTCGTGTTCCACTCACTTCTCTTTGACCCCAAGCTGCCCACACATGTTTGAGGGGAATGTAGGGAAGCTGGTTGCATCAAGCAAATGTAAAAATGCATACTCCAAGGGTTTGCTTGGCATTGTTGCTGGCTTCTGTAATAACAGGCTGGGTGTGAAGCTGTTGAATTTATGCAGCATGAAATCAAAGATAGCAAGCGTACAGGTTCTTGAGTCTGGTATTCTTATCCTTACACCTCTGTTTGTTGGAAAAATACATATGTGTATTTAATGAAGCTGTAATATTTCAATTTGCCGTGATGTATCCATTTTTATCTTGGCTTGGATAAATCAATTCATGGTGTATTCTCCCACCTTGATGGTTTGATCAGTTAATCTGTTAAGAGGGTTTTCTTTCTTTGCTAGTATGCAAAATATCAATTTCAATTCAATTTTTGTAATGTAACCAGTTAGAAGGGGGGGGGGGGGGGGGGGTTGATTCCATACTGACACGGATTGTATTTCTATTAACTGTTTTTAGAAGAAAATAATGCAATATTCAAATGCAATTCAGAATTGGGTGAGATTTAAACCGCAATTCATCTCTTCAATCATTTGAACTCCTCACTCGTGTGTCTTTGAGTGAATCTCCCAAGAAAATATAATTGTAACAATAGGAAAGATTTTGCTTGCAGCAACTATAAAAAAGAAAGATCTTCAAAGCTAAGCTCCCTTGGTCGTCAATCAGATAAAGGCAGTAAATATATCCTTAAAGTTCAGAAGTTTGTCTGCGCAAATAATAATGATTCTACTCCATCTTTTGGTGGATGTTGATAGGGCTAAAAAAAAATAACCGTCTCAGATTATTAATATCTATTATATGGGTTATTAGACAAGACTGAACAAACTGATAATAGAAAACTGGAAAACTCTTCTCTATATTAATGACAGGCTCATTCCATTATAAGCAGCCATTCAACACACCATGATAATGAAAATACCATAAATTCAAAAAACTATCAATACATTTCAATCTACAACACTGGAGGTAACAATGCAGCTGATTAATGACACCTAAAAGCTGCAAGAAGGGTGCAATGGGGTCTGTATTTTGCAGCGACTACTCCCTCCATCTCATTTTGCTTTCTTCCTTCTGTCTTTATCTGTGATTGTGAAGTTTCCCTCAACAATTCTGCACAAAGATACTTGATTGTTCAATTAACCATCTTTGCCGCACTGCTTCATTGGTGTGACAGAGAGATGCTTTTTATCATTTACTGGAATATCCTATGCAAGCTAACCCTCAAGAGAAGACAGTACATTTGTGAGTCTTATTTTTTTTTTTACGATGTTTTACAAACCCTTAGAAGCCTGATGTTGACTCTAGCTTCGGGAAATCTTTTCTCTCCTGACTAACAGATCCTTTTGTTTGGTACCAGCAAATATCTTTCCATTAGTCAATATTCCTCTTTGTAGAAGGAGATGGTTTGCAGCACAGTGGCTAGCTATTCAGCAGGGCGCCTGGGGAGCTGAGCTGCATGCTGGAGCCTGTGTGGTGATAAATCACGCTGTGACTCCGCATCTCTTGGGCCTGTCAACTTCTCTGGCCACATGAGGTCCAGGAACATCTGTGGATGTCTGCGAACGTCAAGGGGGTGACCACAGCCCATATGTCTCCCAGGGACAGTGACCAGACGTGCAGCCTCAATCTCATGTCAGCCCCACTTCTTACCTCCAGGGTCCCTGCAGACCCAGCTTGGACATGAGATGTACACTCTTATTACATGACATATAAGGCCCTGAGGAACTGTGAACAGAGAAAAAGCAATGTCTTGGGGCTGCACATCAGTGACAATAACAACCAAGGCCGGTAATATGCCTGTTGGTGAGCTATCAAAAAGAACAACAACCTGCTGGGTGTGGGAACAGTGTCTGACACATTGCTTTAGCAGCTGCAGCTTCAGGAAGAGATGCGGTTAAAAATAACATAGAAGAAGCTGCACAGCATCGGAATGATTGTATCGACTAGCAAAATGGAGAAAACTGGAAAGAACTGTTAAAAAAATGTGTCTGAATAGCAACAAAATGTAAAAAAAAAAAAAAAAATCAGAAGAATTCAAGAACAACGTTCTTAATAATTCAAAGTGGAAATTCTTTTTTTCACTCAACTATTTATACACACATAAAAGCCTAAAAAAAACAGACACACACAAAAGGCCTTTAGACATGTAAATGTGGACAGAGATGGTGGAGTGATGGTCAGCCACGTGGCAGAGCCCTCAGAGCAGCAGGGGGTTCAGTGCCTTGCACAAGGGCACCTCCACTTCTAGGCGATGAATTGGTGCCCCTCCGACTGTCGGCCCATATTCCGGCCACCCTCCAGTTCCAAAGCCAAATCCATGTGAACTAGCTACTTCAGCTCAAATGAATGTAATTCAGGTGTTGGACTGGACTTTATCTAAACACTTTCTAACATTGCAAATATTCCTGTCCAAACAGAAACATCTTGGAATAAAGCAATATGTTTTTATATTAGCTGCAATGACTTATTTTTGTGACAGTTTTATTTTATTAAGCATGCTGCTTGCGAGCATAGTAAGTATAATTGTATTTATTTTAAATATAAAAGATATACTCCTTCACAATTATCATAAGGGATTATGATTTATTTAGATTGCTGTGTTTGTTATAACAATTTATATCATCAGCACTGGAAAAACACTCTCAGGTAACAGGTAATTCAGGTAACCCAAATAGTAGATTATGGAATATGCAAAGCGAGATTTTATGAACAAATGCTTTCAGTGGGCAGGCTGTGAGTCCATTAAGACAATCTGCTGAATTACTCTCGCAATCCACTCATTGTTTCACTTCAGGCAATGTGTCCCATGGCTTATTTTGTAAACATGAACCTGATTATATCTGCAGCGCAATCCTGGTGATTCACGGCAAATCCATTCAGGAGAGATAAGATGGAGCAGCTGAGATGAAGAAGTTAATGCAGATGAGGTATTCTGGGCATAAAAGAACCAGCTGATTATGCAGTGGCCCCGTTGCCTTTTCCAAGAAGTTGCTGTGCAGCAGAGATACAGGAGCTCGGCTCTCCCGTTCGCTCGGCATATGACGGCATGATGAACGATCGCTAAAGGGGGAAGAGGGGGAAGATGCGGCCGGAGCAAGTCTGACATGAAGGAATCATGGAATATACATGGACTGGCTTTGTGCATTGGTCTCTTTCCATTTTTGTCTTTCTTACCCTCTAGCTGGGTGCTCAAACCTGATGTCTTTGGAAAGCGGTGATGGCAGATTCAAGGGCCTCCCTCCAGTGAGACGTTTGACAGGTGGCAGTTGTCAGTGGTTGCTTTTTTTTGGGGTTTTTTTTTGCATGTAGAGTTTAGAACCAATGGCCCTCTATAAGAATAAAAGTACTTTCAACCCTATAAAACCCAATGTGACTTCGTTGAGCAGACACATGCATATAGATTATAGATGCATTGTGCACAGATGCATACTGCCACACATGCATAAGTTTCAGAAAAATAAAATGCTAATAGAGCTCAGTACAAATACATGAGATGACTGCATTTAGGCTGAGAATTCTATGTAATGCTATTATGCTAAATCCTAATCTTCATTCAAGAAGCAGCTTGTATCTGTGCTGTATCTATTAGAGGTGAGACCAGCACCTAGAACATTTACTGCCTGTGCGCTGTAGAAGACAGCTCATCAAGAATCCAGTACACAACTCACCCGAGTTATATGGCAATTAATTCAAAGTGGGTATGTCCAAACAGTCTTAAATGTGTGTTACATTTCCCAGATCAGCACGCCCCTGGGTGTGCTGTTTCATTCCGTGAGGAGGAATCCAATGTGCTTTAGATACTCGACTCACTTAGTTGTGTATCATTCATTTACAAATTCTGCAAATATACAATATTTACAGCAAGCAACAAAAAAAATCAAATCTAAATCCTAAATAGTCATGAATGTCATCAGAAAGTGACTGAAGCTTCATACTATAAGCTTTCATATGTACACCATCAGCTATTCATATAGACAATGATGAGTTTCGCAATAATGTTAATCAAAACTAAGAAATTAAAAGTAAAAAAAAAAAAAATCTTGTTTTGATGCATTTACATGCAAAATGAAAACTGGAACACAGATGACACTTTGCATGATGTGCACCATTTCTGTAATTACAACAGCATCCCGTTACACACATACCTTGTTTTACCAACAGGAGTACAGAAAAACTGCAATAAAAAACATATATTTTTTAGATGTGATTCAATCAAGGTAATACACAGCTCTGTTTGTTGTGGAAAATTAGGGATATTTTTAGTAATTATTACATTGGGTCAAAGACCATAAAGGCTCAGTGGTTATCATAAATCAATAGGGTAAATGTGAAAATTATCCAAAGCATCCAGGACTTTATATTATACAAAATTATATACAATTATACAATTAGATTTCCATGTCTGAGCTGACAGGAGGTTCAACGTTGACATTTAGGGATGATTGTGTGAATCAGGAATTGACCTGATAGCACATATATATATATATATATATGCATATGTATACTGTGTGCTTACTTTGGATGCACTGTCACTGTGAAAGTCCCCATATCTCTGGACACCAATGGAGAGGATTGCCCTTTCATTAATCTCCCTGCCGGCAGTGGTGACCCTCCTAATTGCAGCTACTGTGTTTACCTTTGCCTCAGCACAACCATTAAATTATTAATGGCTACCCTGTCCCAATCAGTTTATAGTCCTCTCCGCTGGAAGCACACCATGCAATGGACAGATACCTACCAATACAATTCTGCTGGCTCCTGTATGACACGTCACTGCATTACTATGCTAATAACAATTTATTGTCCCGTCAGTTCTGACTTTTATCAGATTAATGGATCATCAGGGGACTTTTAAGCATTTCCCCCATGTTATATTTCACTACATTTTAAAAATATTCTAATATTCTTGAAACGCCAAGGTTCATCCTTTAACTTATGGGATACACAAATGACCGTTGTAGTTATTCAAATGGTAACCACTGGCAATTATCCTTAATGTTTATTATTGTCTGAAATGGCAGCATATTGCAAGTCACATCCAATTTGTGAAACCTGCGTTCTGTGGCTCATTATAACTCTCTAATGGCATGCATACATAAAATCCCCTTATCTCCTCTGCAAATAAAAAAAAAAGCAACTGAGACCAAAACCCAAATCCATGAGTGATTACCCCAAACAATAAGTAAATCTGCAGAACTAAAATTCAATTTTCAGCAATCCCACAATCCTACTGCTAGACGCCATTCAAAGCTCATGAGGATTTGGACTTAAGGAGACTTAGAGGTGATTTATGCAGTAACCCAAATGGCTGTGCAAGGAAGAAAATTAGACACATGCCCTCCTGTCTCAATTCTCATGACTCGCTGTATCTGGCTGAACTCTGCCTGAAAAAGGTATTGCCATGCATTAGCCTGCCAAGGATCACACTCTACTGCGTGTTTCCAGCACGCACCACCCATGTGTCATACAGTTAAAGAAAACATTCTCTGGGAAAGAGAAACAAGATCAATCTTAAATCTCAAAGCCATTTGAGATGCATCTGTCCTCTGCTCCAGTATGCCAATCTATAAAAAATAATTCGATTTTTCAGTACTGCATATCCCAGTGGATCAAGTGTCAAAACAACAATTCAGAAATGTCTCATCGTAGCCTATACCCAAACATTTCATACATAAATACACATTGCTATGGAAAAATGTCAGATGGTTAGGTAAGTATAGGATAGTAGTAGTACATCAGTCTGTTGGTTTTTAAGTCAGATGTTTAGCATGTATTTGGTTGGCCAATCTATAAGCTAAATAAATATTGAAAATAGCATCCTTCCATTTTCTTGTAGACCTCAATCGTCTCGTCTACAGCCGCTTTGCCCGCCTTGCGTGCCACAGGTGTTACCAGAACCTATCCCAGCTGACTACAGGCGAGTGGCGTGGTACACCCCGGAGCAAATCACAGGGCCACACATAGACAGACAACCACTCACGCACACACTCACACTTACAGACAACCTGGAGTGATCACTTCTTCATCTTTGCCACTTCCTGCTCCACCTCCTGTCATTTCCTCAGAGCCACTGTCTCTAAGCCGTCCATCATGGCTGTCCTCACCTCTGTCTTGTAGACCTTTCTTTTCATCATTGCTGACACTCTCCTATCACAGAGCACACCTGATACTTCCCTCCACCCGTTCCAGCCTGGTAGAGAAGGGTAGATTTATCATCACCACTTCATGCAGGTTACCCCGGAAAACTGCGTAAATGCCGAACATCAGTGCACCCAAGGATGATTTCCGTATACTTCAATGACCTGCATAAATCAGAATGCTTAAAGGTTCCTATAAATTATTTATGTTGATAACTATTTATTTACTCTCTAATGAATCCCTGACTTGTGAAATGTTAACCCTGGCTAACTTAAGAAATAATTTACACACCAATTTAACGTTTTAGAGTATCTGTTAAACAACTGATGCAATAGATGTGGATGATTAGGGGGGGGGGAGATTGAAATTCCCTGTTAACAAGCGCTATAGATGCCCCTTTTATTTAGGCCGCTTGTTAAATTGCACACATTCATTCAAAAATCCATTGACTTCCTTTTATCTCTTACTTCGAGCAGCCCTTGAAATATAGGAGGGCAAAACTAATTTTTGTTCTTCTTCCTTTTTGATCAATCATCATCCCTTATTCTTTGTAAAACAATCATGCTAAAAGGAGGACACTTTCTGGGGAAAACGATCAACAGTAATGCTTTAACATACATTCCTCACTCACCAGGAAGCAATGATTGGATGAAGGTCTTTGCACAGCCTTCCTTTGACAGAAATGTCAGAGCTTGGGAAGAGTAGACAAGCACGTGACAAGCTGATGATGATGGCTATTTCAGATATCGGCCACAAGGTGAGATGAGGAAAATGACTAACAACCAGACAGCAAATAAAAGGGCTTGTCAAGTGCCATCAAGGAGTCACTTCCACATGACTGAAGGGGTCTAAATAAGAAATTAACAGAATTTCCATTGTAGACTCAGAACAACAACCATAAACTGTATTTTATTCCATCTCAAAAACAACAGCTGTGAGACAAAAAAAATAAAAAATGTCACTTTAAGAGAATAAAGTGGTCAACAGCCACATCCGAATATGCATGAACAGGGTTGTCACTGATATCAGTTACAGAGAAGTGAACTAGAAAAATTCTAATTTCTTCAGTGACCTTTTTTATGTTTTGCTTTTGAGAAAACAAATTGCAGGAAAAAGATTCATTATGTGTCTCGGTGTTAATAAAAACAATATATTTTACTGATTAAAACTAATCTTTTCTGATAGGTTTTCAAAATCATGATCTAGAACAGTCAGAGTTACTTAAGTACTTTATTTTTGACAGTATTATTTGGCAGCTTCCTGAAGGACACAATTCTCCATTGTTGATGTGTGTACTTACATTTCTCCTGCTCTGTCAAGCCCTGATATTTTGCTTCAAATCCATACCGATATTTTGAGAAGAAAAAAAATTACTTGATGGGAAAAGGATCTCATATTTAAACATAGGTTCAAATATTTTCTCATTTGCAACCATTTAACCTTGCAAGCGATTAACTGTATTTTAAGACAGACTTACATCACCGCTCTCCAGGAGCAAAGCCAAATGTATCTATCCCTAAATGCTTTTTTGTCCTTTCAGTCACCACTGATGGTATTATTTTAATTATAATTAGTCTATTAAACTGAAGATTCAGGCAGCTGTCAAAACCTAAGGGGGGTATTTAAACCAATGGACAGCAGCATTGATTCCACACAGTCTTGTTCCGACATTATTTTTTACATTGGCAGAGAAATCAAAAACAAAACATCCATGTAATAATAAGCCTAGAGGTGATTCTGTAGACTTTCATAGTTGTCCAGATTTGTACTCCCTTTTGGTTGCTCCAAGATTATTAGTACATGATTTTAGCACCTCTACTCCTGATGAATATTTGCATGTTATAAACTTCATGCCCCAAGATTTTAAAGTATTCATGCTGACACCAATATAACTGCTGAATTTACAGTATCTTTGTTTTTTTGTTTTTTACTCTTAACAGCATGATCCACCTTTTTTGGGTAACTATCCCAATAACAACTGCACTGCTCCTCATGTGCGGGATTTGTTTCAAACCCGTATATCTAAAAGAAAGAAAGCCTGAGATGCAGAGATGCATATCCCGGAATCCCATTGTTGCAGTTTGATTCTGGCTATACTAAAAAAAATTACCATCCTTGAGTATTCAGTCTGTCTACTGAACTTTGAAATCAAAATCCCAGCAATAAAATACAACATGGCAGAAAAAAATAATTGTAACCGGATGATTGGGGTTAATTGGGCAGGCAGGTGTGGGAGGGAGCACCTGTGGCCCGTTTACCACTGATTGGAGGGGCGGCGTATATAGGTGCTTCCCCTCCCTTGTTCCAAGTCCTCATTTTGTGTTTTCCCCGTCTCGAAGGCAGGTTGGCCGTATAGACTGTCGCTGCCGTGTCTCTCCTTTTCTTTTGTTAGTTTTGTTTTTAGAGTGTAAATAAATGTTTTGAATTCCTAATGCCGTGCTGGTCATCACTGTGAGCGGACCTGTGGGTGGGGAGACCCGCTAAAACGAGCTGGGAACCAAAGGAACAAATTAAATAGATCTTCAGGTTGAAAGTCCTGAAGTGGCGTTGTCGGCTTTGGCAACAATCGTTTGGCCCCATTTGCCCAACGCCACATAATCATATTAAGGAGAAGGGAAGACTTGGTGTTTTTTTTGTTCCTGCTGCATTTTGCTCAGTGTCTGATTGAGGCAGGAACATGACTTGCTTGAACATTAGTCATCTGTGAAAGGAAGGAAATCTAATCCTCAATGACCTTTCCTAGACTGCCTTGGATGTAAAATGCCTTATAAACAATCCGTGGTTGAAACAAACAAACAAACAACAAACATTAGAGCTTAATTCAGTTCACAAATGACTCCTGCTGCTGGCTTTTCTTTGCAGGCAGAAATAAAATGCAGTTGAGAGTCATAAAAGAAAAAGAAAATCATCCGGTCTCGTGTAGAAAACTTTGTTACAGCCATTGCTTTTTATCTGAAGTGCAATTCCTCAGAGTCACAAGCTGGCTGGAGCCTTGAGATTTTACAGGCACACATAACATCGTTGACAGCATAATAATGACAATTTATGGTGAGTTAGTGAAAGTCCAAGTGTTACCATCTACACTGAGAATAAGAAACTGAACCTGGAAATCCAGAGTGTCACCCAGGGAAGCTGTCCCTAATGTCAAATAAAAAGTACCAGTAGTCTGTGCTTCAAACTTCAATGGCAATGGGAATAAATTATTACTGGTGTTTAATAGTAAAAAATAGATTAGAACATTTTCCTTTTAAAGGATAATTGATGTTGGATTATTTTGGAATTCTGATGCCTGCAGATGTTGGAAGTGGAGGCCTGGTTGTCGCTACCAACAGCTTCTCTCCTCAAAGGAGAATGAAACATACATGGGAAACAAAAAACATGGAGCAATACAGATCATAGAACAGAACTGACAAACATTGTAAAAAAAAAAAAATTGGAAATAAAAAAACACAGACTAAATAGAGGGAGGCAAGGAGATAATATGGGAACAGGTGGTACAGGGAGGGAAGACTCATAGACAGGTGGGAATGATCAGATAATCACAGTGGAGGGAAGTGAGGAGCAAAAACTGGAAGGGAAAACCATATGGAGGATGCAATAATAAACTAACATAAGAGAGTAAAAAGACAGAAGGAAGAAGAGCAAATTAGAACTGAAAACACAGATGGAGGAAACAAAAGGGTAAATTAGATCACAATAAAAGACAGGAAGTGTAAAGCATGGGACACTATGCAGAACTGTCAAAATGAATCCATATATCTATCTATCAATCTGTCCATCCAGCCATCTATTGCATAGAGACAAAAGACAACTTCAAATTATAATACAACCTAAAAAACAGTAATGCCAACATTGCACCATGTCCTCTGTGTTTTTTTGCAATCCTTTGATGATGAGGTTCATAAAAACAGAAAAGAATGCAGCTCTTTAACTTCTTCCAAGGTCTTAATGTTTGCTACAGCATCTCCTGAAACAAACTGAGTGGCTCAAACAAAGGTGAACAAATATTTCATCTAGAAATAGATATTTGTACGAATGCATAGTGTGTAGATTCTGCATTATTAAACATAACAGATAAGGAGCTCTGTCCCCGTCGGGTAAAGTACAGCAGCAGGTTACCAAATGAAAGCACCGCTGACTTTAACATAGGACTTCTATGAGGATCAATATTGCAAAAATATGATATGTCAAATATGTATTTCAAGTCTAAAGATACTTCTAACACATTTAACATGTTGCTGCTGAGATTTGTAAGTTGATGATTAACTGTCTCTCTTCTAAATTTGCTGAGCTCACTATTACTACGATTCCTACTGTACTCTCAGCTTGTCTCGTGTGGGATCGCCACAGCAAATCAACCTTCTCCTCTTCACCCTGTCCTTTGCATTGGATCCTTTGCAAGATCCAATGCATTCTCTCTCATCTGATACATATTTGGATTGGCACCTTGCCTGTGTTAAATGTCAGCAAATGTAATTCTCCAATTGCTGATGGACACTAGTTCAGGCGCTGCACCTTGGCCTCCAGTCTATCCCTTTGCACAGGCGCAAGCAAGTCTGCGATAATCTAATGCGTGCCGCCCAGGCCCTATGATCCTGCGGGAGTGGCTCTGCCCCTGTAAGTGAGGCTGAATGCTTTATCCCATGGCATTAGTTGTCCATGTTTGAGTTAATACTGTAGAGTAGAGCTTCTATCCAGAGGCATTAATGTCTGACACTCCACAGCACAGAATGGGGGAGGCGCTCACATCGTCCTCTTGCACCAAAACTCCCCCTCAACTCTTCTGTGTCCTTTTCATCCTTGCACGGTTTTGATGACAGTTGGCAAACTTAGCTTACATCGTTACTTTCCTGAGATGAAACATACAAGATAAAGCTACTTTCATCCAGAGGTGCTGCTGATGCACATCACAAGCATTCCTATATCCTGTCTGCGTGGCGCTTGTCATTTCTGCTGTCAGGCCTTTTTTTTTATCACACACCTACAGAGAAATGACTCGTACATATACTGTATATTGTCATTTCAAAAATAACTTGTCCTCATTTATTTGCTGCAAGAGTTTCGTGAGTTTGTTAATGGGAAACAATTAAGATTCATCTTCATTTAGTTTATTTAATAATTTAGTTTATTTTTTCCCTTCATTTTCACCAGCCTTACCACTAGGATTCTGAACATAAAAATATGTTAATTGTATTTATCAACTACTGTAACTATAAATCTTGGAAATTGTTTAAGAGAATGAAGGATTAGCGTTTTTATAATCTTTTCTGTACTCTTTCACTACAGTCACGGATTCTGGTTTACTAACCCCTCCCTTATTATACTCGCATAACCTGCAATTGTATGCATTCATACACACACACACACACACACACTGAAATCCAAATGCAGACAGATTTTAATCTGTTTGGGTCATTATGATAATGAAAGGCATACAGTGTCTCTTGTCATTTAAAGCAATTAGAGTAAAAAATCCCTCTGCTTGAGTTTGCATTTCTATTGCGTATTCCTAGATTAATTATTTTATCTCCATTTAATTTATTCTTCTGAATCAGGGGTGGGCAATTAGCGGCCCATGGGCCAAATTTGGACCACAAGAGGCTTTGGATGAAGCCACAAGACTGATGCACACGTTGTCATCACTGCAGGTTTGAAAAGGGCTGGCATTTCATGCCATGGAAGAAGAAGTGTATACATGATGTATACCTGATTACCGGCTGAGTAATGAAATACCCACGTACCATCTTTAGCAAGCTAATGACAAACAACTCGCAAGTTCGTATTAACGCTGCTAGACAAGAACAAGTTCGATGTATTTTGGTGTTTCTTATTCATTTCAAGTTGGTGTGTGTGCGGCCCTTCTTCAATGCTTTGGCAAAAAAAAAAAAATGTAAAAATTGAGTGGAAAAAAATCATCCTCTGAAATATTTAAATCCCTCATGTTTGCGCCTCAGTGAAATATCGGTGTCCTTGAGAAACACAGGAGTTTTCCACCATGTTGGTCAATGTTTGCCTGAGTTCCCTCTGACGGCATGATGGGTGTGTGCGTGTGTGTGTGTGTGTGTGGGGGGGGGGGGTGTCACGGAAGGGTTGATAGGACTGTTGCTTTTTAGCAGTATAAG
The DNA here is from genome assembly GCF_040956055.1 of Brachionichthys hirsutus. NCBI lineage: Eukaryota > Metazoa > Chordata > Actinopteri > Lophiiformes > Brachionichthyidae > Brachionichthys > Brachionichthys hirsutus. Next base: position 249,247 of record NW_027180359.1, on the reverse strand, counting down.
GTCACTTACAGTTGCTGTGGTGTACACATTAGCAGTTAATTTCAATCTGCTGTGTGACTTATCAAGTGACACAAAGTTTAAATTCAATGTCATTTCTATGAGGAAACTTCAGGTAACAGAAGTCTGCCTTTATTCATCACCTCCCTGCAGTGTTTTTTATTACGACTGTCAAATTGGAAGTGTGAATGTATTGTTGTTTGCAATAGAGGAAGACCAAAATATACCACGTGCATCCAGGACTGAAGGGTGTTTACTGCATCAGACTGGGCCCTTACAATAAAAGAGCAAGCCGGCCCTTTTCCCTTTTGAGTATGGAACGGTATCACTTGCATTGCTTAGTACTGACTAAACTGGACTTTTTTGGTTTCCATTAGGTAAAAGGTCTCTGCTACAAATTTGGTCACTGATTGACTTAGAGATGGAGAGGATAGTTGTTGTATCATCAGTGACCAGAATTCATGGACCATCCTGCACAGCTATAATCAATGGTACATTCATGCTACTTTAGCAGTCATGGTTTCTTTTCATTTTTTTAACTATAATGACGAGGATTGACTTTCCTGTCTTCGGTAGCTAATGAGAGGATCAGGAAAGGTGGATGAGGGGTGTGTGTCAAGACAGACCATGGCTGAAGTGGTACAGGTATCAAAAGGAAAATGACCTTCGGAAACCCAGAATGAGTGGAGTTGAGTAAAGCCAGTATTTTGTGGTGAAAATACATCAACATATCTAAATAGATACCTAATAATATAAGCGTGTACCGGTACATGTTGTATGACATCAGGAGTTCATAAAAAACGTCAACAGACAACTACCGTATATGAAATGGTATTTGGTCAAGTTACACACAGTTTCTGTTCACCCACCTCGGCAACAAAGTGCAGAAAAAAGAGGTCATTGGGCCACGGGGAAGAGACTGACGCATTATTTTCCCAACTATGATTCCGTGTACTATAAATCCTGTTGAGGAAATATGGTGGTAAAATGCTGTTTGGAGTTTTGGGTGATAGTTTAATTTCCAAATATTAATATGAATACACCCCAAACGAAAAATAACATTGTACATAATTAAATTGATGTTTGAGCACGGATAAAAGATCCAACATGAGTATATTGCTATTCATATTTGGATTTTGGTAATGCCAATAATTACTATAATCACTCCCATTCAATCGCTCCCATTTTGACCCGAGACATCATGAATCTGTCTCCATTGTATCAAAAATGATTCCTCTTTCACAGCTAAAATGAGGCTAAAACTATCTATGAAGAGATTATCTTCCAAATGTGCAGTTTATTTGCATTGTGGAATTTATTCTTTGTTGTCTGATGTTAATGCAGTTGTAACATGTTTCCTTGTGGAGCTGCAGCGAAAGAAAGAACACAAAACATGGATTTTCAGCCGTTTTGTCCCAAATCTCTTCCCTTAGAATCAGACTGGAGTCGGAGAATTGATCCCAGGGCAAGTGTAAAGATATGGGCATTATTTCAGCAGGCAAAAATATGGTAGTCTTCTGAGTGCTGTAATGAGGGCCCAGAGAAGCAGGTTTCTCTCAATCAGATTTACACTAAGTGCTCAAGCAGATATACCACAACCCCCCCCCCCTTTTTTTTCAGTCAATGCAAACCGAAGCCACACTGTTCTGATGTTAACTCATCATATAACTTGTTTTATTATTATCATTTCATTTAAGACAAATGGTGGTGACCCAGGTTTAAAGGCAACAAGAAATACATTTTGCACCTTGTAGTACACAATGTGATACATTTAAGGTACCTTTTTAAATGTAATGAAATTCTTGGATTTAGGTCAGAAAATTCAATGCCTTTTCAATCCCAATGAGACAAATGAAATTTGCAAATGAAGACTGCTACATAAGCAGGACAACATACTACACCCAGGTTGCAGGCTGTCATGCGATACAATTGTTTTTGATTGTTTGTTTCTTTGGCCACAAAACTGCTCAAAATAAATACATACATAAAAAAATAAAAAATAAACATCAAACAACCTGCTAAATCAAGGATTTAAATTGCATGATTTATGATGTTTTAAAAATCTATTTTTTGAGATGATTAAGAAGACCTTTTTTTTAAATTATAATTATTTCATAACACAAATGCTTTCCAGCCTTTATCTTCGAGACTTTCCTAAGCTGAATGCACGCAGACATACTGTGTGCAAGGAGGAAAATATAGAGTCTTGCATAACGGACATAAACAATGCGAGAACAAGAGAATTCAGAAACATCAGTATTCCTTCAGTGTTCTTTCTCCCCAAAAGTTACAGTCCTGCTTACATGTTTTACTTCTTTCACCATGAAAGAAGAGAACTTGGATCCATTCATAACTTTTTGCCATTGGGAAGACTTTTTTCCTGTTGTGCAAATCAGATTCCCAATCCATCCATAACTGCTGTGGTTAAACTACTTCTTTCACGGTTTATAGAATATAAAGCCTTTATTGTCATTGCATAGTGGATATACAACAAGATTAGGAGTGCTACTCTGTATGATGCTTATGTACAACATAAAAAACAGGTAGTAGTAGAAAATACAGATAGTAGTAGATGCAACATTAGGCAAGTGAAAAAACAATGCTCTCAGCTAGCCAACCATACAGCAGCCAAAGTACAAGAGCAAGGACTAAAGCCTATTTGCTATAATGAAATAACATTTTATAAGGGAAAATGCTAAACAGATAAAGAAAACTCTGTCTAAATGTTTCAAAGAGAAACTGTGTCCCGATTCAGCTGCTAGATTCTCTAAAGTCTGCATTTCTAGACCAAGCGTGTCCCAAAAAGTTCAGCGTGTCCCATTTCAAAGGCTGCTTCAAATGCATCTGATGGATTGAACCAGCGTTGGCATCTTCTTTGTGGCTGAGCTTCATTCCATAATACATGATGTGCCAATCAGTTGTTTAAACCAGTCAGCTCTGTTAACTTGCAGAGCAGGAAATGTGTGCAATCAGATGACCATAAATTATTGATGCACCACTTGATATATAATCACACATACGCACATACATATTTTTAATTGCATTAAATTGGTATAATGTGAGTGGCAAGCGTGTCCATTAATATCAACAAATGAACACGGCTCCACATTGCTCTAGTTAATGCAAGCTAACTGTATTTTGCAGTCATTGACGGAAAAAATACCACTCTGAAATAATAAACACCAACTGTTAATTTAAAAGGTTGATTTGTTCATATATTCTAAACCAATTGAGTCCTTTTGGGGCTACAGGAATTAGGCATAGTTTGACTCGTGGTTCATTGAGGGGCTCCAGTCACTGACGAGTTATTTGCCATTACACTTTGTCTACGTCAAGTATTTCTTTAAAGATCACATATTATACTCTTTTTCCACAAGGTATTTCAGTTCCCAGACACTTATATAAAATATCTGTAGAGGATTTTGTCAAAGCAGCAAACAGCTCTGTCAGAAAAGCCTCTGAAAACAAAACTGAAAGTAAGTTCATCGCGTGCATGAGCGCAGCTGCGTGCACGCAATGAATGTGCATGCATGTGCACGTTCGCCCTCTGTGACATTGCAGGGGGCGAGATTTCTGCCAGACGAATTTCAGTAGGTGATTACACTTGATGCTTTATTTTGCTGTTTTGGGACCAAAAGGACCGAAAAACACCAAAATAGTGTAGAAACATGGGAAAAGTGAAATTTTCATAATATGTCTTCTTTAAATGAAGGATACATTTTACAGTGCTGTCACTGAGAGGTATTCGAGCAAGAAAAACATTTATCAACCTTCCTGTTGTCAGGTCTCTACCAAGCGACAACTTGAGTGTTCTGTGCTTATAATTCCAAGCTTCTCTCTCACAGCAGTGAGCTGTAATGCAACCATAGAAGAAGAAAAAAAAAACCTCTCACAGTTTGAATCCCCCAGAAATTCAAGTCTCAGCAAAATGGAGCACTCCATGGACACTGTTGTGTGCACACAGACTCTCCCTCCAGGGAGCCTCCAAATCACACAAGAGGTAAGCACATGCACAGGAAAAACTTACAACAAATGACAGATAAGAAAATCTTAATCCATCATCATATTGCAAATTAGGGAGTACTTAATGAGAGTGATTGAGCACACACTGTAGTAAACAGTTACCTAAAGATGTTTGGGTTTCATGAGAAGCAATAAGCTGGCTCAAATTACATTATTAATAAACACCAGCTTCTTCCCACACAGCAGCGGGGGAGCACAATGGAGCTCTTTAAAGTGTTTCTGTTTACCTGACAAAGGCGTATCTATCAATATCAAAATGTTTTAAGCTGTACTTTGCTCTCATATGTCACTGTCTAACAGCGGTACGAGTCAGCAAGAATTCTTCTTTGGATGTTCACTGCCAATGTCCTGCTGGGCAGTTACTGCAGAAGGAAAGGCACGGATGCTTTCTTTGACCTTAGCACACTGTGATTCCTACAAATAAGTCGGTGGATGCCTCTGGGAGGCAACTGGCACAGTAAATACAGCAAAACAAACTAACACATATTTGTATTTAGAAACATTAAAACATGAAGGGAATTGTTTCTTTTTTTTCTTAACCGATTCTACAAGTAGATGGAAGAATAGCATTTCACTTCAACAAACTTTCCTCAAGGGCAGCATGGTGGTGGAGTGGTAGCGCTGTTGCCTCACAGCAAGAAGGTCACAGGTTCAAATCCAACAGGTCCTTTCTGTGAGGAGTTTGCATGTTCTTCCCGTGTTTGTTCACCATTAAAACATGCAGATTAGGTGTGTGTGTGTGTGTGAGAACTCTCGGCTTGGAATAGGCTCCAGCACGACCCGCAAAGCAGTTAAGAAGATGAATGAATGAATGGAAATGTGTTCAAGGAGATCCAAGTGGCACAGATATCAACAAAAATCACAAAACAAAGATCTTTCAAGAAACTGATCTGACCCACTTGTTCACACGACTTGCCTTCCTGTTTTTCTTGCCACAGCAAGAACTGCCTGGGAGATTTCCACCCACCCCTGGGCTTCAGAAAAAGAGGTGGCACGTTCTTCTAAAAGAAGAAGATTGCCCTCATTCCAGTAAAAAGACTCAGGAAGCAAAGGGTAGGGTAGAGGATGTGGCTATAGAAATCTGATCATTGCAACGTGCTACGGCAATCCATGTGAGAAAACCCCTCACCTGCACACTTCAGCTTCATTGATGGAGAATCACATGCGAAGTGATTCTCAAATGGTGGGATGTGCCACGAAAATGTACGTATGTCGACCAGATATGAAGCGTAGCATCATGGTTGGTCGTGTTTTTGCGGAAGGATCAATTGAGAAGCATTGGCATGAGTTCATTCATTCATTTTCCAACCGCTTACTCCATCATCAGGTTGCGGGCACAGAGCCAATCCCAGCAGTCAATGGCCGAGAGGCGGGGTACACCCTGGACAAGCCGCCAGTCCATCGCAGGGCGACACAGAGACAGACAATCAGCCACTCACACCCTCACACCTACGGGCAATTTAGTGTCACTAATCAGCCTAACCCGCATGTTGTTGGTGGTGGAAGGAAGCCGGAGAGCCCGGAGAGAACCCACGCAGACACGGGGAGAACATGCAAACTCCCCACAGAACGGCCACAAGTTGGAGACGAACCTGCGACCATCTTGCTGTGAGGCAACAGTGCTTACCACTGCGCCACCGGGCCACGGCGTAAGTACACCCGATACACAAAGACGCTGCTGGATGGGATAGTAGTAGAAAAGCAATATTTAAACATAAAACTAGGTACTATATTAACTAAAGGACCCCAAGCTTGCTGTAACCAGTCAACAACAACAAGTGCACTTGAGCCGAATACATATTAGGCACTCATGCAGTTTTGTCACTTGGTTTTGATCCACCGCATGAGTATTTTTAGATTTTACCTCATAAATATGTTTAAAATGTATTTGCATACTGATGTTTAAATTAACGTGCATTTAGGCTGCAGTCTTTTCTAAATATGATGGTTAGCAATGTAAAACATTGCAGAAAAGCCAAGCCTTGATCCTCATCATGGGTCATTTGTGAGCCACCACGGTAGAAGGTGCATGTCCTTTGTGCTGCGAAAGCAATGCCTTACTAGAATTAGATCTGACAGGGTTATTTCATTTGGGTTTCTGTGGGAGGACCAATATAGAAGAAGCAGGCTGAAATTAATAGAGTATTGCAGCCAAATATTGCTGTGAGGCTTTTCATTAGCAAGGGAGAGTTAGATAAAAACCTTCAAGATTATTTTTTACACTAATGGAACCACATCTCATTGTAGCTCACATTCTAGTCTTTTTTTTTTCAAACTTCTTTTAAATATTGCAGTCTACCTGAATCTGTCTATGGCATTATACCAACTTGATAAAGTGATCCATCCCATAGTGTACCCTTCATCTGAGAAGCCTAGAGTTTCAGAGGACTGAGGAGGACTGGCTTGCATCTTGCATACGAATATGGTGACTGAATTCGTTCCATTCATAGAAATATTTCATCGAGAAAACGGTCTCAACAGAATATATTTATTTGCTTTCTAACCTAACTTCCAGATTGTCCCAACCTCTTAGAAATGTTTGTGCTTTCCAGATAAGACATTTTGCCAAAAAGATAAAGTTATAATGTCCATCACATACACTATAGTTAGAATCATTTTATTTTTGTTGGAACTGCTTGTGTGGAGGTAATACTGCAAGAAGATGGACATGTGCAGCGCCAGGTTTAGCCTCATAGGGGGCCAACATTTACTGGCCTGTTGTGTATTTGCAGTATTTAATATTATTATTATTATTTATGATTCTCGTCCAAAAGTCTTGTCACCCTTACCAAAAACTATTTGTTTTTATTTTGTTCTTTTTAGTTTTTCAGATTACCCTGCAGTTTGTGTATTCCTGTGCGTGTAAGTATTCTTAAATACCCAAGCCAACCAGAAAAAAACTGCTCTGCCTTTGAGTGGAATTTGCCTGTAAATGAAAAGAGATTGTATTGAAGAGGACATTTATTTTCACAGTGTGTCCGCTGCTATACATGTTTTCCATTTTATGTCTTTTGTGAGAGCAGAACATGTCATCACTTATTTAGCTTGTTGTGGCTCAGCATCTGTCCATCTCATTTTTTACTTCTCTCCCCGTGTGTGATTGCAGGTTTGACTGTGTGTATTGAAATGGTGGTATTTGCTGAAAATATGTTTTTTATTGAGTGTTGTTTTTTTATTTTACCTCAGTCGTGTTCCAGAAACTCATTGTTATACAGATTCTTGTCTCTCCCTCAAGAAGTGTTTCCTTTCGTCTCAAAAGTGAGACCAGGCTTCACAGATTAATTTAACAAAGAGCTCTTTATTTTTCCTTTTTCATCAAGTCTTTTCACTTGGCAGCTTTTAGCCTAACAAAGTTCTGTAGAATGGCCTGTCAGTGAGTGCTTTTCAAGTACACCAGAATGTATCACATTTATTCATGCACACAGATTTGATTAGATCACTCGTCAAACAAACAGCTCATACCTGCAACAGCAGGAAGATGGGAATCTAGGTCAGTAAATGAGTTGATGTGCATTCTGTGAAAGCATGTAGGCTAATGCATTATTCTTTTTCTATACTATATTCAAAACATAAATAAAGCTGTGCTTTTGAATATGTAATTTATAGTGCTGGTTTTACAGATAAAAGACATGCAGCTACCTCATGAAATCAGATTTGAGAAACGTTTTCACCTCCGTCGAGACAGGGATTATATAATCACTGGCTTTGGTTTGTCTGTCTGTTAGGAACATAGGAACTCAAAAGGTTAAAGACAAATCCTGATGGAATTTTCAGGACATGTTGGGAATGTTACCAGGAACAGATGGTTACATGGTTTGGTGATGATCCAGAAGAGATCCTGGTTTATTGATCGCTTTTAATTTTTTGTTAACATTGCAGTCAATGGAGCTTCAATATTTGTTCCTCAATATCTTGGTTGACAATTTAAAAGGTGTAAGGTGACTTTATTTGTACGCGAAGGTAGAATTGGTTTACAGCAGTTACACTCTGCTGCTGGTCGCAGCGTGCGCATGCGCCCGGGCAATGTGGGTGAAGTGTCTTGCCTAAGGACACAACGACAGTGTTCACATGTGCCCGAGCCGGGGATCGAACCGGTAGTTGTGCTAATTGTTGTTTTGCTTCTAGAGTTTCATGTGATCACATGAACTCCACAGAATATTAAATGCACACAAAACTACCAAAACATGAAACCAAATTGTTAAATTCAAAAGATCCTCATAAATTACCTTAATTGCCATTTTTTTAAATTTAGATTTTGATATAATTTTAAAATGTATTGGGCAGCACGGTGGCGGAGTGGTAGCGCTGTTGCCTCACAGCAAGAAGGTTTCTGTGAGGAGTTTGCATGTTCTCACCCTGTCTGCGTGGGTTCTCTCCGGGTTCTCCGGCTTCCTCCCACCACCAAAAACATGCAAATTTGGTGAATTGGTTACACTAAATTGTCTGTGTGTGTGTGTGTGTGTGTGTGTGAATTATTGTCTGTTGTGTGTGTGGCCCTGTGATGAACTGGCAGCTTGTCCAGGGTGTTCCCTGCCTCACTGCTGGATAGGCTCCAGCATGACACAACCTGGTAACAGACAAATAAGATGAATGAATGAATCGAAATATATTATTGTAGCAAGTAAAATGCAGATTGCTTTGCTACTTCCAGTTTTTTGTAGCTGCTTCCAAACATTTACACCAAATCGTTGTTGTTTTTTAGCACCGTTTATTAGTCAAAAGTGCCGAGCTGAAGGGTTGCTCAATCAGTAATCTTGTGAAGTGCAAAATGGCCTCCTTTTCAAATAAAACACTTGCAGGAGAGCCTGAATGTTCCCTATTGTCCATTGATTTTGTCGCCTGTAATGGCCCTTCTTCAAGTAATCTCTTTTTGAAATCAAACATGAGGCCGATGCCTACTATTATCAAACCATGCAGTACCAATGAGGAAAAGAAGGAACAGCTTACTACTGATCAAATTAGACAGATCCATGCTGGCCCCTGTTTATGTCTAATCAATGTAATCGAATCTGTCCTGAGACTGACATCGAGATCAGAGCGAGAGCTGTGTGCTCGGCAGTTAAACGTAAACCTGAAACCCTAAGAGCACAGTGTCATGAAGACATGCACTAAACTCTATGGATACCAGCCTTATCATGTGCACTCGTGCAGTTGATGGTTTGCCTCTTGGGAGCTTGGTATTCTAAATGCTGTACGCAGAGGTCCCTGCTTTTCAATGATGTGGTCAAATCCCATGAAAGTGGAAGTTGGACTTGGCATTGCTTTTGGGTGCTGCTTAGAAACTAGGCATACGGACGACTGTAATGTTTTGGAGGCCTCCCAATCCGTCATCATGCACAGGGGGGTGAAACCCAGCATACTGATGGGAAAGGAAGGCTATCATCAGAGGATGCATTTAATTTCCATAAATATGACTTTGTTCCCTAATTAATCTCCTGGCTCTGCCTTCCTGCTTCACTCTTGTCACTTCCTCAAAATGAAACGTAGCCGGCAATTTGTTAAATCAATTATTCCAGTTAGAAAGCAAGCTCATTCCGCAGACATGCAGAACAAAAAGCTCTCTCTCTCACACACACACACACATACACATACACGCACAGAAGAGACGGTGAGGGAGGCTGAGTTTAAAGATGTCAGCTGGTCTTCAAGTGACAAGGTGAGCTGTGACATTGGAATTTGGGATCTGTAAATTAAGGGAAAGGAACTGTTCGCCCTTGTTGACATGGCATAAAGCGTCACAAACACTTGGCTGACGAGGACTCTCCTTGGCCTTCTGAACTCTTACCGGGAAAAAAAACCTGACTGCTCAGGCTCAGGGGACAGGGCACTCAAAAATAAAAAGAAGAAGAAGGAGTAAGGGCATGGTGACAGCAAGGGATAGAAGCAGCAAAGGAAATGAAATAAGAGGAAAAGATGGATAACAAATGGCGAAATGAATTAAAGAAAAATGAATCAGAAATGAGTTTGTTTTTTCTTTGTACATCTACTTTTTGAAGAACTCTGCTCTCTACTTTCTTTGCTTTTGCATTTATGGTAAACGTTGATTGAGAATAAAGCATTTTCAACCTGACACATGCTGAAGGTGCACCGGAGCGAATGATTAGGTTCGGGCTCTAAACAAAAAAACAACAAAGCACATTTTAGATCACGTTTGACTTGCCAATGATCTACAGGTGCACAGAAGAGAAGTGTGATTCATTCCAGGGCAAGAGGAGAGACGGTGGATTGCTTCCAAATGAAAAAGCTGACTTTCAAAAAGGAAGATAAACAGAGAGCGGCCAATGTTGACGTTGGCTCTTTCCGGCTGTATTAGGGGGAAGAGAAATAGCGTGGCAGGATGTGTTTAAATCAGGGCGCTCTATCTTGTAGTGGGACACATTTCATTAAGCCCAGCAGCTGGGGCCATGGTTCCGTGCGTCTACATATCTATCACACAAATCCATCAGGCCTGTCTCCTTACAGTGCTGACAGCATATGTAGGATAGGACGCCGTCCCTCTGATCATGACTGGCTCCACCTTTTCATTTTATACTTTATATTTCTCTTTCTGTGAAAAAATTCTTGTTTGCACTCTTTCTTTGATTTTTTCTGGCACTCCTTTTTTCCCTCCCATCGACCTTCAGCCTTCATTTCTTTCTTAGCCCACTTTTTTCTTTTTTTGGGGGGGGGGTGACAGATGTTGCTTAGCTTTGCCTTAAAGCCTGCTGTTTCCTCTCTGTTTCACTTTATTCCCTCATGTGTCACCCATCCTTCTCTCACACGGTAGGCACATAGTTTAGCACAGCAAAAAGTGAAATACGGCATTGAAGTGCATTACAAATAGTGAAAATATATTAGCAAAATGTACAAACCAGTATTTAACATAAGTAAAACCCATATGAAGTTGGAACATACTGTATGATGTATGGCAGATAAGACTGATTGCAATCAGATTGCAGCTAATAAATGTTCCAAGGGGCCCCTTGCATAGGGTGTACTTGGGTGCAAAGACAATTCCGTTGCGTGCTTGCACTGTAACAGTTGTAACATAAAATGACAAAGACTTTCTTTCTTCTTCTTTTTTCTTCCGTTGATTTGAAGTTTTAAGAATAGTTGATCATCCTACATGAAGAGACTCTAACATATTGCGAGTTTTTTATCTATTCAGAAGTGAATTGTATTTGTATTTCCCTTTATCCACTGAATTACTGATATTAATAAAATATATTTTGTAATCGATTCTGTGGTGAAAGAAAGACAAATACAAGTGGCTGAAATGATCGTCCTCCAAAATATGTCTTGGCTTGCCCTTAAATATTTGGTTAGGATGCCCCCAAACTACTAGGGAAGTATTCCGGGCATGTCCCAGTGGGAGGAGACCCTGGAGTGGTAATATCTCTCAGCTGTCTTGCTGTACCCCAGAAGAGTAAGAGTAGGTGGTTGATGTAAGGAAGATTTGGGCTTCTCTCCTGAGACTGTTGCTTCTGACCCAGACCGGGATAAGCTGAAGAAAATGAATGAATGAATTAATAAATCCTATTTATAAACTAATTCCTTTGGTGAATAATATTATTCATGTCTTTTGACCATGCCTGATATATTGGTTTGTAGAAGATGCATTTCAAGCTTCTGCTCCAAACTGTGTGATCATAAATAAACGACGAGACGTCATGGCACTTAAATAGACCTCTTGAGTGAATGCAGTCAAATGTCTTTCCTCCGGTGTCAATTCTTCCTGAACTACCTCCAGCTCTCCACTGTGCCCATCAACATGCAAACACCGGGCGGTTACTGGAATGTGCAGTCTGAGCAGAATAGCAGCCAATTATGGCGCTCTGGTCCAGGAGCTGTGGGGCGGCATGGTGGCGTAGTGGTTAGCGCTGTTGCCTCACTGCATTATCGGATGAATTGCATCAAGCTACTTATTAATGCTATACTTAATTAACCGAGAGGGTCTTTGAAATCCACTAATGAGGTTTTGTCAAAGGGTTAAGATATATAGACCGGGATATGGGAAGTGTTAGCAGCTGGATAGGCTGTCTCTCCAGTCTGTTTATTTCATATTATTCATTTCTACCACTGGTGACATGATCAAAGATGACCTTCACTTTGCTCACTATACTGAGAGGCTCTCCTCTGAGACCTTGATGCAGCTTAGATTTTAAAAAGATACACAGTCCAAATACTCAGAATTACCTTTAAAAAAAAAGCAACCACTACTGTAGTTTTATTTGTAACCAAGACAAATATCCAATGGAGCGCTATCACAATGGAGAGTTGTCTTTAGTCTGTTGCCTATTGGAGCAATAGTGAGGATTTGAGTTCACCAGTTTGATGGTGACTTTTGGCAGTCCTAAAAACCAGCTGTTGCCTACATTTAACAGCAGCTGACCACATGTGTGGGTATGAATACTTCAAACAATTCCCTTTGCTGCTGTATTGACTTATCCAACTGCTTGTAATAAATGGCCTTGAGGAAAAGCTCTGCATGTGGGTTAATTTTGAATTCAGAAACAATTCACATTTTGTTGCACGTCAAAAAACAAAAAAACTCGTGTTAAAAGGAAAGAGAGAAAAAACAATCCTACCATATTTGATCACAGATGCCCCAAATCTAATCTCCATACTCAGAATTTCTATATGTTCTATGTTGCACAGTGAAACGGTGTACTTTTTATGACGTATTTATATAAATCTGCATATTTTGCCATGCAAACACATTTATACTATATTTATTTATGTTGTGTGTTTTTGCTCTTGTCATTTGTTTCTTTTGGTCTTCATCACCAATTTTAGACAACCCTTTTTTTTAAATATTCAAACTGGAAACAGGGCTGCAATGATTATTGAAAATAACCACACTTTTCTATTGTCCGTGAGCCATTGAAGACACTTCAACAAGCATCAAACCTCTCCCCTGGGCTCCCACACGCCAGAGGTAAAAGACACTTTTTTGCTATTTAAACATTCTTTAGTCTCTAAAAATATCAATTCACTTCAATGAATATTCACCTTCCTATTAAGCGGGTCCTATCTACAGAGATGTCTGACTCAAAGTGGCAGCTAATCAGCGATTTTATTCACCAACATTCCATCAATATACCTGATAAAAATAACCACTGTTTATTAAAATCACCTCACGTATTGTTTAGAAGTGTAGGTGACACATGTATTGTGCATACATGTGTGTTGTTTTCACCGAGGCCTGTATACAGAATGCACGAATGTATTTGCTTAGACATGAATTTCTCAATTAGTGCAATGCATAAGATGTATTCGAAAAATGTCTCACATTGGTGGAGTATCCAGTATTCATCTTTATCTATAGGTGGAACACAGTGTTGGGCAAGTTACTCAAGATCAGTAATATATTACTTATTACTAATCACTTGCTGAAAAAAGTAATTACTTTACTTTAGTTATTACTCCCTGGAAAAAGTAACTGGTTACTTATTGCTTTAAGTTAATTTTTTCCTTCTCGCCCTCAATAATTGCCTCCTTTCTCCCCTAACCGCTACGCCACCGTCCCGCCCATTATACGGAAAATGTAATTAGCACAGATTATTGTGCAAAAAGAAAAATGTGATCCAAATGTGAAACCGCCAGGATTTTTTGAAGACTGCAGACATAAACATATGAGACGCAGACAGCAGTAAAGAAAAGGAATCCAACCACTGCAAGATAAACTGTGATTCTATAATATGATTACCCTTGGTGGCTGGAAATGTACATAAAATCTAACTGAACATAGTGGAATATGTTCCTACAAATCACACAAGCAGCCTCTCTTTGGTCCATCCAGTTCCAGACCTATTCCCTATGTATAAGTATTTTATGGTACCTCATCTGAATCCCAATAATAAACATTTTGTCAGCGAGTATTTTTTTTTTTGTATTGCACATTGTGCTCAAGCTCGATAGCCTTCACCACAGTGTTCATCACACAGCAGAGCTGTGCTGCTTCGGCACAGTGCCTGTTCCTAGGAAATACTGTGCATTTCGATGGCCTCGCCACGTCTGTCATCAAGTTTCCTGCATCACACGAAGTAAATCCCATTCTGCTTGCCAGCCATTGTTGGAGTTGTTACTCCATACCGCTTGATCATCCCAGTGTTCAACAGTGCCCTTTCAGGGCGGGTAACCAAAGCCCCACTGGACAGGCTTGAGTAAATGACAGTGGGAAATGGGTGTACTTCAGAACACAGTGATACTCGGTCCACGTGGAGGCGGGCGCCTTTAGTGCCATTAAATCCTCCATTCATGCTGCCTGGTGTTTACCGCTGGTGGAATATCGCTCCAGATCTGAAATCCTGACTATCCTCAAAACCCCATTACAGACTTTAATCCCCAGCCCAGCCATGCACACTCTACACTCTTAGCTCAGGGAGCATTATGAGTGCCTGAGTAATTTAATTTCGTCTGAACCTACGCAAATATTCTTTGTGTGAAATATTTGTGAAGATAGATTAAGTCTTTAGTCTCCATTTGTGAGCCCTAAAATACAGGTGCCACCACTTCTTTTAATTGTTTTGTGGGATTTATGGAACAGCAGGGTGCTACATGCAACACAATTTATTATAAGCAAGAGTAATAGTTAGGGATGGGATGAGATCAAAATGCCCCAAGATTTTTCGTCCTTGCGTTAAACTATTGAGGTGTTCTCAAAAGCTTCACGGATGCTAGAAAATAAGTTATCACCACCTGCAACACATGCAAAAATTGATATCAGTTTTATAATTACATATCCCAGCAAGGATGAGTCAAAGGAGTAAATATGATGACAGAGCAAGAAGAAAAGCCAAACAAATGTTACAACTACCAGAAACAGGCTTTCGGATAAGAGGGGGCAGGAAATTCAGATACATCTTTTACAATTAGGAGACACTTGGCTCAATGTTCTGTTTTTGGTTGCTTCAGATATGTGAGGAAATCGAGATAAGGAGCCTTCAAAGATATTTCTCATCAGGAGAGATTTTTGTTACAGAGTGGAACAATGTTATGGTTTCAGGCGCTCAAGATATGAATGTAAAAAAATAAATATGTCTTATGACATATGCATCTGAAGCATTCTGACTAAGAGCTGAGGTTAAGGTTAAGGCTTTCTCTGTGCGATAGACCCGCAAGGGAAGAATGCTGTGCATGAGTACAGAACGTATGTAGACATAATGTTAGATATAAAGAAGAAGAAAAGAAAAAGAAAACATCTTCAAGTCCAAATAATTGAGGATAATTGAATTCATTAAAGAAGAGTTTTAAAATGCATGTTTATTGACAGAAATCCAATCTACAGATTACTCACACTCAAACACCTATCTAGAAAATAAATTTACACAAAACATAAATAAATTAGAGGAAAATAGTAAATAAACTATCTTGTGGGGGTGCTTCAGGAGTATGGGGTTTTTAAATTTAATTACCGGTATACCGGTCACCAGGAAGGAATTTGGAGTTGCTTCTCCACATTGAGAGGAGTCAGCTGAGGTGGCTGGGACATCTATTTCGGATGCCCCCTGGACACCCAGGTGTTCCGGGCATGTCCCGCCGGGAGGAGGCCTCAGTGAAGACCGAGGACAACCTAGAGAGGCGGTCTCTTGGTGGTTGCCCTGGGAACGCCTCGGGATCCTCCCGGGAGAGCTGGAGGAGGTGTCTGGGGACAGGGAAGTTTGGAAATCCCTTGGAAGTTCCTTGCAATATTTGTAACTAATTAGAGCCACACTGATTAATCAATTTGTCAGATATGCATATTTGTTTGGTGTCTACATCACTAATTGGTATGTTCACATGGTTACTCAATAAAATTGGGTGAAGAACTCTGGTTTCTCTATTAAAGTAAAACAACATAACTACTTATTTCCACCTAAATTGTGTTTTTTTTATATATATATATCTAAGTGACTCTTTTCACATAAAAGTAGACATTTAATTCAATGTTATTATAAAAATAGTGAGAAAATTAGTTAATGTAAGTATCATTAGTGGTGGAAATAGATACAAAATATCTATATTCAGGTCACAGTCTGTGGTGTGGCTCTCATCTGAGCAATGCAAAGCTCCCCATTTTCCTGCAGGAGCTTCCACTTATATGTGGGATCAACAGTTTCATGCAAGATTCACCTGTACCATAATGTAAAAGAAAATGTCAGATAGATCAAACTTTTAACTTTTTCTACAATGTTCCATTACTTTAATGTCTGACTTATTTGGCTGCTACATGATGGAATAGAAAAAGTACCCCAATAGGTCCCAAAGATATGCCCTAACTGGATACCAGGAAAGGAGCAAAATGAATAAATGTGCTCATTTAAAATTGAAGATGATATCATTCCACACACGCAGTCGAATGACCTTAGGAAGTTTGCAATTTTTTGAAGTGAATAGGTCATGGTCACCCTCCAAAAGAGAGAATCTTTCACAAAAAGGAAGAACTGTTAGCAGATGCCCGTGTCAGAGACCTGCTGGCAGATTGCCGGCATCGGATCCTTCCGGACCCCCTCTAAGGCCTCCTCGGGGGGCGTTTAATGGAACAACAGCTGTGCCAATGCTATTTCTCATTTAATTCACTTAGAGGCTGCCTTCTTATCACAGGCTCAGAGGAAAAAAAGAAGAAAAAAACCCATCAGGTCACCCTTCCAGCGCTTCCCCCTTTCTCTACAGCTCCCTAACGTGATTGTAAACTTCTAAAATTTAATTGTGGTTCCACAGAATTGCTCTGTGAATTTGATCGAAGCCCCCACTAGAAAGCAAATTCACCGGTTTCCTTGGAGCAAATGTCTGTTAGGCCAGCCCCCATCCCAGCACACAGCTGAAGGAACACGGAATGCTCTGCACACATAATCATGCACCAGCCCAAGAGGGCACACTAATATAATTAGGTACAAACCAATTATTCAAGCAATCAGTCTCAGTTTGATGATATGTCAACACTCCTTGTCGATCCTATTTCCCAAACTGTTCTTGAGCTGCATCACTAATTTTGTATTCATACACAGCATCCATAAACCTTGCTCTCTCCTCAATTTTAATCATCGTAGTCCCGGCAATCAAGAGCGAGGAAACTGTTGACAAGAGGTCAGAAGTCGACTTATGAAATATTACAAAAGTGTGAATTTAAATGAGACACTCTGCTAGTTATCCTCCCACAGTAAACATCCAAAACGGACTACTTAGCTGCATAATGCCTCCGTATGTGTGAGGAGGCAGAGCAATTTAAAAACAAGATAGAAATTTTGAGACATAAAAAAAAAAGATGTGGATAAGAACTTGGGATAAAGCTCTAGACTACAGGTAATGTCGTGGACTCTCTCTGTCAATCAGCAAAATGATTGTCGAAGTAGAGTGTAATGTCGTTTTATTTTTTTAGGTCTTTGTATCCCCAAAATATGCAAATTCCACTGAGAGAGCATCACATTGTTTGGTTTATTGGGCATGTCTGCAATCAATTTACATTTACAGCACATGCAAACGTTAAGATGAATTATCATCAGCTTTGAAAGTCAACAGTCTGTGTCACCGATGAGAAGCATTTGACTGAATTCTTCTTGTCCTTTTTATACAAGGTTGAGATCAGAGGTGAGCCATCAAGAAGCTGAGCCGTCATTCAATAACTATTCAGTGTTCAAGGACACATCAGGAGTGGGTAGAAACAAGGGAAGTGATTTTTGTTTTTGTTTTTTTAAACAGAAAGCAAGTGGTGCATTCTGGTATTTTTCATCCATGGTTACTGACATGATGTGTTGGGATCACTTGAATTTTAATGTATCATCAAGATTTAAAGTGGCCTTGATGGCATGATACTAAACTTTACTCCAGTTAGCGAACTGTTTCAAGCATTATGATGTGTGATGGCTATATGGATGATCTTTGTTCAAATCTCACCTGCGTTTGATTAGTCAATTTCTTTTCGTTTTTTAGTTAAGGTTTTGAGCAATGGCACCAAAATTAGCACCAAAAAAAAAAAGCCTGCTTTCAAAGCATCTATATTCTCCTTCTTGGTCCTCCTGATTAAAAGATCCAGGAGGTACGATCCAGAAATAAAGATGAGCACAAGATCAGACAAATGTTAGCTCGGTGGAGTTAGCGTGCTATCATTTTCAACATCTGTAACATTTTGACAAGATTGTTGGCTCCAGTTTGGTGCCATGCTACCTCAGCCTTTGAACAATAAGCCTTTCGACTTTAATTCAACAACTGACGGCTTGCCTGCATGCAGTCAGTGAGCCCACGTATTTGCA
This sequence comes from Brachionichthys hirsutus, assembly GCF_040956055.1. Taxonomy (NCBI): domain Eukaryota; kingdom Metazoa; phylum Chordata; class Actinopteri; order Lophiiformes; family Brachionichthyidae; genus Brachionichthys; species Brachionichthys hirsutus. Next base: position 231,017 of record NW_027180359.1, on the reverse strand, counting down.
TCCTGTCAAGTAACACCAGTCATCATTCTCTTTGAGCTGACAGGAGCAGATGATGACATGTTAGTGAAGGGACAGTTGTCGGGACTCAGAGCTAAATCAAAATGTATTTTAATGAACCTTTGCCATTAAGCGCTCAGTTGGGAGACGAGCAAATCGAGCCCCCTCCATGTCTTTCAAACCCTGACGTAACCTCCTTTGTCTCCGTCATTTGGTCCCTGGTGTCTGTAATTCCTGTTTGCATCATCAGAGCACTAACTTCAGGCTATCGAGGCTAAGAGGGCCCGTTAAGATTCATCAGGAGCAAAATGATCAGTGGATTGAAGAGTGTGAAAGCATCTCTGAGACCAATTACGGCACAGATTCAACATAAAATGTTCCCCGCTGTATTTTACGCATGATTCTTTGATCAAAAGCCGATCGATCATCAATGAGTAGCAGTGTGTCCACATAAGTAATAAAATCAATGACAGTTTATTGACAATTCTGCACAGTGATCACAGGTAAAATGACAGTTGCACATCAGCCACGGTGCATCACTCTGGGTAAGCCCCAATGTTGCCTACCAGCACATGCATTTACTTATAGACCTCCTTCAAATCACCTTCTAGCCCATACCCCCCCCCCCCCCCAAACCCTACCATTTCTCATTCCATTAAATCATGAATTATTCAAAACAAATTAAATTGATTTCATGATAGTTTAATCGCAAATCAAAACGGAACCTTGGACCCAATTCTTTCCCTCGGGGCAATTTCTGACAATCAAATATTCATGTGGGAATGAAATGTTAGCAGATCATTTCTGCTTCTAGCTGATTAGGCAGACACAATGAAATTTAGTTGGAGAAAAGAAACAGGCATGGAATTAACTTAAGCGATTATGATAAGGGGGGTGGGGGGGTTTTTTGATTCTGTGGTCAGGAAATGCCTGCAGGTCAGGGGTTTGCCCTTTGCTGGAAACACAGCATCAAGTACACACACACACACACACACACACATTTATATAGGCCTATGTGTTGTTGATTTTTCTGTTTTTTTCTTGTAACCTTTATCACTGATATGACTGACTTGACCCCATTAAAAACTAAAATTACACGTTATCCAATGCACTCTATTGATAATATGTCGGGTATTGACATTGGGCTGGCTGATCACATGAAGATGAGATTCAGCACAAACAAGAAAATAAGAGTTAAATGTGTGTTATATTAATACACAGAACTTTTAAAGCTTTGAAAATTTGAAAGTCCAACACACCATGGTATAAAAAAACCTACACTCACGTAAAACAATACATTCATTCAAGATGAGCGTACAGGCTCACATTTCCTAAAAACAAATAAACAAAAATAATACATATAAATGTCAGATGACATGACGATGAGGTCATTCCATCACCATCATGTGTGCACAACAGCCAGTTACATGCGCATGTTAATGTTTAGTAAAATAATTGTTTCCTTTCAGCAGCTAAATGTTGTTCGGCTTTCTTGTGCTATGCTAATATAATTCAGAAGCTTCTCACCCAACTTTTTGTTTTCCTTAAACTATGCAATTATGTCTTCAAATTGTGTACTATTATCCATGCCTCATAGATTGATTGGTAGAGACTGACTTGAACTTTAAAAAATAAACTGTAGTAGAATTTCTTCAACAAGAGCAATAACTGTTTTAAAGGGCTGGCAAGAACACAATGACAATTCTCTATTACCATCCAAAGAATGAACCACCTGTCCATTACCAAACAAAAGGAGTCTAAAAATTATTCAAATTTACCACTCAGATATGAGCCTTAGATTTCTAAAGTCCATTTGACTCTTAAAGTGCATCGTAATTGAATGAGTTTCTAAACCTCTGTAAGAGAAAATAAGAGAGTGATCGAGAAAAGAAAAAGGCCGAACGCCATCACAGAGGAGGAGGAGAGGGAGGAGGTTTGGTGCGCTCCCTGCCTGCTGTGCGGTTTATCAGGTTGTATGCTTCGAGGGGGGAGGGGGGGCAGCTCTGATCTATCAGCTGTATTAAATCTACGGTTTGCATTATTTCATTGGAACATGTTTGTGCTCTACATTTTATATGTCAATGCAACATTCTCGTCTCCATTTTTATTAGATTTTACACAATTGTGAGAGTATTAATATACTATGCATGCTAAACTATTACCATGAGAGAAATTATAAACAATTGTGTACAATATTTCTTCTTTAAATATATAATTTACATTTCTACTTTTTTTCTTTACAGCTTTCATAACTCCTCCGAGTTTATGCAGTGCTTAATTATCAGTGTTTGCGTTCCCTCAGACAAGGGCTCTGATGATGCAAGGCCTTTAAAAAAAAAAAGCCAAAATATACTACAAGCCATATAATGCCTATGGGATAGAGACATGGGAAATAAACTAGCCCAAATTGCCCTCTGCATGGTCAACACACTGCATCATGTAAGTGTGAAATGGGCTGAAATGAACAACACTTGAGAGTTTGCATTCCTCCTGGTGTGCTGCAGGTTTAGGAGCCTTTATTTACTTACAGCCATTCCACACGGGAACTTTCTTTCATGCGATAAATATTGCATGTGAATTCGGCATATGTGCTGTGTAGCAGCAGTGGAGTACCAATGTGTGTATTCTGATCTGCACAACATAATGTGCATAAAACAGAAATGTTTTCTGTTTACTCTTTCTTATGACAATGGACATTATTATTAATATTATGTTCAATGTCGAGTGGATGCTAATCACGGCAGACTAATGTCCGAAGTGCAGTAAGTGCCTCGCACAGGGCCTTGAACAGTTTTTGAAGTTCTCAACGACTAACATTATTTGCCGATACTATGTCCAAGGTTGCACAAGTGCTTGCGTTTGTGGAAAGCCTTTCACGAGGCTCTATCAGGTTGAAATAGCCAGAGCCACAAGCACACCTGTGGGCCCGCTGTGCTATTCATTATGAAGACAGCAGGGTCCAGGTTTCATTATGTTTACCGTAGGAACCTGATGATGTAGAATGACAGAGTGAGGTTCGGTCGTGTCGCTGTGCCCGGTGTTCCACTGCTCTCTGGTGGAAGAGTCTGAGACCTGCATGCAAGCAAATGCTGAAGTGGAGAAATCAGGAGGGCAGAGAGAGAGAGAGGTTATGTTTTGATGATCATTTTAATCAGAGCTGTCTAAGGAAAGTAACAGAGCAGATTTAAGAACAATTCTAAGGTACTGATATCTTGAGTACTTCTGCTTCATGCGACTTTATGCTTCCTTATTCACAAACTTTTAGAAGAGTCCTTTATTCTTTTCGTCTATTACGCTTAGGGAAGAAAATGGATGGATGGATGTGAGGCGTTGTCCCACGCCCCTAACCACATAACCTCTTCTCCCACCATGGTGATCTGGAAGAGAGGCCACACAAAGATGACTGAATGCAGCTACATAAATTAAATTGTGTTCAGGTGAGGATAGACTGTATGAAAAAACAAAACGAGACAAGACAAGGAAGTATCCATATGGAGCCATCCTGGACAACATCTGTGTGAGCCGAGGCAACGGAATCTGGATGACATGCCGGTGAGCGGAGAGGAACTATTAAATCTGAAACACGTCACATGTTAGCATCACAGTAATCATGATATAATTACTGTGTCTGCCGTCACGGGCTAAGTGCCCCATCAGTTTTCGTCAGATGATTTAAATCGTCATTGTCGTTATCTTTTCTTTTTTTCTTCTATTCTTGAGGGCAGCTGTCAGAGAATCCATCTGTCATCCCTCCACCTTTGTTCTTATAGGCCCGTAATATGTCAGTCATTGTGAATGTGACAACAGAGAAAACATTCTGGAAAAAAATATCCCATCTGCTATGAACGCCGCATGATCCAAACAACAACAGGGTTATATTTTTCAGTTAAAAACAAGATCTTCTGCAAACCAGTTTAGTTGAATACACGCTGATGATGAATCATCCTTTGTCATACAGTACTGTACACAATGCTCGAAGTTGTGTAAGGAGATGCTGATAATCAATTGCCTATTGTTGCAGATGAGGTCCATCTACCGCATGGCATGCGGCATAGAGATGATGAAACAGCTCGATTAGAAACTGCAGCTCCAGATTAAGCCCACAGCTTCCAGCCCCTGTTATTTCGCCCTGCTGCAACTTCTAGATTTAGACTTTGCTCTCCCAGCTGTTGCATATCCACCCTGAGGATCCCTGGCAAGAGCTGCAAGCTAAACCCTTAGATGCTCTTATCTCTGATGCACTCCTTCTTAAGCCTCGGACCGCAGCCCACAGGGGTAAATATGGCAGCAAGTGCAATCACGTGAAGCCAACTGCAAAATAGATTTAACATCCTAGATCTTGATTTCATTACTAGAAAAGAGCAAGCTGGTCAGGCGCTGTGGTCAGACGGCATTGCAGTTCTCACAGCTCTTTTACATGTCCCAGATATCCTATACATCTTAAAGCAATGTACTGAGGCCCACTAGTTCCTTTAGTCTGCTGAATGCAACCTGTCATACGCTGAATAAATCTGTCAGATTGTAATGATTCAACTGCCATGATCGTAGATTTAAGATCTTCTTCAATCCAGGGGCACATTAAAAAGAAAGAAGCAACAGTACACACTAATTATAGACTTTGTGTATATACTACTGTTTATACTATTGTGTTGTGATTTTCTAATTATTATCATTATCATTATATTGTTTCATCATTTAAACTTTGCATACCTTGGTATCTTTAAAATTAAAAGTGAATCGGAATTGATTTTTAACTGCTTCTGGAATCCACAAATGGACTTTTCAATGTTAAAATTGAAAGATTTTTATATATTAAAATGTACTAATATTATATATTATATTAGTATAAGTTTTTTGGTGAGTGAATTGAATGCATATTTTACAAGATAGGATTTTTGGAAAAAGCCTCCATTATAAATAAATGGACAAATCCGGATTGCGACAGTATCTCCAAATCCAGATTAAATTCAGTGGTAAAATAGAGGTCCTCACCCTACATTACTGTCAAATTCCCTAAACATTGCTCAATAATCAACCAATATATTGAGGAACAAATTCTGAAGCTCCATTGACTGCAATCTTAACAAAAATGTCAAAGTGATCATGAATCTCGATTATCACCAAAAACTCATCATCTGATCCTGGTAATAACATTTCCAATTCCAATTTCATCAAGATCCGTCTATAACTTTTTGCGTTATCTTGCTAACAGACACAGAGATGGAGAGGCTTTGATTACATAACCTCTGCCTTGGCGGCGGCAGTAAAAAGATTCCATAAAGATTTTCAGACTACTCAACATCCTTTAAATGCTGGCATTGAGTGTCTATTATAGCTTTTGAATAACTGAAAATGTATTCTTGTATTAATTAAAAACAGAATAATACAAAAGTCTGCACTTGGACACAATAAACCAGTCTCTGGGTGCATATATATAATCTTCAGAGACTCCCTCTTTACAGTGGAGAGAAGTGCCGCCTTCTCCTCCCACAGGAGGGTGCTCCTCCCCTATCCCTTCTGGCTGCATTGGGAGTCAGCACAAATGATAGGGTAGGGTACTATCTTCAGTCAACCAGGAGTCGTAATGGAGTTACAGTGTGCAATTTGCTGCTCGAGCCCTGTAAGCTTGCATCAGCTTCCTTCATCATTCTTCTTAAATGCTCAGTTCTAATCGTTCTGCCAGCAGAAATCCAGCGTCGGCTTTGAAGACATTATGTTTCACGCCCGAAAGAAATAAAGTTTGGACTTTGAAGATCCCATTATTGCAGCTATATTTCTTTTTTTTTTTTGTCCCAGAATTAAGTTGGGTCTTAAAAAATTGTCTAAGGCATTTTGAATTTCAAATTCAGACTTCAAAAAACTTTTAAGCTGCATATCAGACAAATTGGTTTCCAGCAGTTTATTTAAGAAGTTAGCGGCTAATTTAACCCACAAGAAAGGATGGCGAACAAACCGGGTTATTTTATCATTTCATTGCCTATCTGGCAAGTTAAGAATTCATATATGGAACGTGCGAGACACGCATGAGACATGCTTTAATGATGAAAACATGTTTAGAAGCCTGAATTTAACTTTAATAATCCATCTGTATTAACCATAAACAACACAGATCTTTAATTGTACTGATCATTTTATAGTGTGCGTGTGTCTGATATGTATATGCATGTCTGATATGTGTCTACATTATGTATTGCAGTTAAATTAATTGAAATGTTTTATTAATTATAGATTTTCTCTTTTTTTATCTCAAACTCTATTTCTTTTTATTGTTGAAATAATTTTGGTCTTAAAATCCCACAAGTTTAGCCCTTCTGCTTGCATCACAAAGTGTGTTTACATTGGTTCAGTGTGAGGGGGAAAGGTCACGTCAATGTCAAAGAAAGTGAGGAAATAAGCCTTCATCTGGAGCCGCATCCTTCATTCTACAACATTCTGTGGAAATGTATTTTCTGTGCAATTCTGCTGAAACAAATCAACAAAACTGAGACAGGTAAAAAAAGAAAGACACGAATCCCCCAGTGTTCGACAACTTTGCCGACATTTTGTGCGGCCAATTTCTTCTATATTTGCATACGTATCCATCCCAGCTTACTATGGGCAAGAGGCGGGGTACACCCCGAATGTGTCGCCAGTGCTAACCACTACTCCAGTTCACACACAAATACAATATGTAATGTGATGTAAATATTGCAATTATTTTAATATGTTCTATTGATGATTTTTTTTCATAACCCCCCCGACAAATAAACACATTCAAAAAACATTTGACCCCCAACAAATTTTAATAGTGGTGAGACACAAAGTAATTGATCTAATGGAATTATGTAACAGAGTCTAATCAGCTAAATGTTTGCTTGCCCATTCGTTGGCTTCGTAGAGCCAATAAGAGTAGAGCTAACTTAGATTTAATACTTGTTGCTGTTGCATAAGCAACTGTTCACATTTATGCTCGAATGGAAGGATAGTGTCATCTTCATTCCTTGAAAATGTGTTCATCACACACAAATCAGCACGAAGCCGAGAACAAAATAAAACAGCTCTCATCCCTCTGCTGAAGACGTTTACCACCCACACAAGTCTGATTGTCCTCCCTGCACTTGCGCCGCCCTCCACATCATGCTGCGGTGAAAGGATTATGCCATTTTCCAGTCAAGCTTAACCTTGCAATATTACCCATAGTTACGAAACCTTTCTGGATGCACCATATAACTTCATATACAGTCCTGTACACAATAATATTAAAGCGAGTACGTACAAATACATGACTGAATGGCCGTACTCAAAGCAACATTATCTGATGATGATGAATATATTTATTAGATAGAATGTTAGAGCAGTACAAGTACAGTCTGACAATAATATCTATTACAGTACAAATACAGTCAAACATCCTGTCTAAGAGTTGCATTTGTAAAAAGCCCTTGTGGTCTTGTTTCCGTTGAAAGTCCTTCGTACATAATTCAATACACCATTGATGCAAAATAACAATAAATTAAAAAGACACATAATATGTACAATGTAGGTGGACAAAAAAGGGGGGGGATTGATCTGGAGAGAGTCGACTATCTCCATTTCTGGCCTTCTGATAGGTGAATTTTCAGGGCTCTAAGCAAAGACCTTTGAACACTGTTAACATCTTTTAAGGCATGCAAATAGGATCCTAATGTGTTTAGTCACAAGTATAGGCCGCTAACCTCAGACAGCTCCCTGTTGTATTAGAACAAACGGCTCAGCTTACACACACTCACAATGTGTTATCCACACATTAGCAGCAATTATAGGAGGTGTTATTATGAACCAAGGAGCTTGTGCCGCTGTGAAATTACAGAACCACTGGTCAAAGACTCTTTAAATCCTCTCAATCTCATATTAATGACACACATTAGCAGGAGGGATAGAGACAGGCAGACAGACTGCTGATGCCGAGACAAAACGTTTCATTAATGATGACGCTCTATGAGTCAATATGAACTCAATGAACACCTGTGAAATGATAAAATGCACCGTGACTCCTGGCGCCGCTTTTTCAGCACTTTTTCACAGATTAAATTCATGATCTGTGAATGTTTCAGAGTTTGACTGTTAATATTTGTCTTTTTACATTTCCAGCATGTTTTATTTGTGGAGTAAATAAGTGTTCACACCAGCAAAGAGTATAAGACAATAGGAGTGTTCAAACACACGCACAGAAAACATACTTTCAACATTCAGGTATTTGATTCGCATCCTAACCCTGACATCATCGGGAGCTGCCTGGAATGCTTCCACCGCCATAAATGGAAAACAGGCAGTTACGTCTGGAGAACAGAGTGGCGTTAGAACAGGCAGGAAAGACTGTGTCAAACGTCCTCGTGTTTGTGTGTGTGTGTGTGTGTGTGACCTCACCTTAATGGAATATGTCTGCTTAGGACACGCCCAAACTGTCAGCATACCTACAGTGTGTGTAACAGGTATGGCCTTCGTGTCTCTCCACGCAGCTATCGCTGACCTGCTGATTCAGCATATTCATAATATACACAGTTTGTTGTTGGGATATAGCAGTTCAATTGTTTGTTTGTTCATTTCTTTGTTGTTTCATTCAATCTGCTCCTATTGAAAAAATGTAACAAATGACGCTATTCCTGTTTAGCCAGAGAAGGACATGCAATAGAGGGACCGTGATTCTGTTTGCATGAATCACAAACCTTGTAAAACTAGAATGCTGATTGATTGTTGGAACACCTTTTCCAACGTGTGTAAGCAACCGTAAGCAGAGCCAGAAAATGATCTATCAGTTGGCCGCAGAACTTTAGCCAACTTTTTAACATGCGGGTGTGTTTTTAATAACCGCCCAGGGCAGTGCTATGAAAATCCCCAGTAAGCCAGTAATGGAATATGTCTGCTTAAAGGAGACATGAAATTAGTTCCAACTGATACAACATATTGAAATATGCATTTATCACAGCAAAGAACTTATTAGCGTTCCTGCGTAATTTCCATATTAATTTTTAGGTATTTTTATTATTATTAAAAATACAGTTTTGGACTACTAATTGCTATAAAGAGAGGTGGACAACTTAACAGTCATTGTAATAGTTTGTAAAATTCCAGAAGAAAATGCTTAACAATAAGAAATTAAAAAACAACCAGAAAAACACGAGGAGAGCGCAGAACTCCGCCAAGCAGCTCATTCCCCTCCCAATTGGATTTACACCGTCGACATGGTGATCTGGATCATCATCAAAAGGTTCTAAATTGTTATTGGTATCTTTAAACACGAACCATGAAAAGTGAATCAGAGGTTATGTGTATTTTTTACTTGTTTTTAATCTGTAAATGGGATTTTAAATGTAACATTCCTAATTTAATTCTGGATCAAACGCTGTCAAAGACATAACCTCCTTGGTGGAGGTAATGAAAAAACCGCTCTAGGTTATTTGTCATTTAGGTGTGAAGGAATATATTTGACTATATTGACCTACACTGTTCTTGTTTTAATTAACAAAAAAAAATACAACAGCAACACACAAACACATTCTCTTATTTTAAGTATTTTCTTACCTTAACTATATAACTGTAAATAAAACATTACATAGTTTCGTGTAAAGGCTCCCATAGTGGGCAGGACTTTCCCATCACTGACTTGAACTCCACCCACATGTAAGTGTGATGCCACAGAAGTTTCCAGCCCCATTAATAAACTCACTGCCTTGGCTCCACAGAGAGCAGAGATGCTGCAGATCCACAGTAGTCTCTGTTTCCCAGGCACGCGTTTGAGGAAACACATTGTACTGTGCAGTCTGTGAGTATCTTCCTATCCAAAGATACCTTACCTTTATACTAATGCTGTTTACATCTATGGGAAAAAAATAATTTGATGATTAAATCAGATTTTCTTTTGCCGATTGATAAGACTTTGCTGCAACCATTGGACAAAGACAACAGATAAGCAACGCAACATTTAAAGTCTACATATGAATTGCACAAGGTAAGCTGCTGCCTGCGTTCATGTATTCTGTCCCATACGTACTTGCTGTTCCATATCAATTACAATCATACCGGAACATACATGTCTCATCACGATTTAGATCATTTTATCACCACCATGTCCTCCTTCTCTCAGAGTCCTCAACGCCTTCGGCAGTCCCCACCAGCCAGCTGGAATGCCGGTCAATCTTGCCATGTGTCTGAATATCAATCAACTGCTGTCCATGTCACCACTGAAACCCACAAAGCCACACTGCCAGCCAGCTGATGGTCCAACAAGGGCCAGCCTTCCCTCTCCACATTGTAGCTCGTCTTCCCTCTACCCACTGCCGTCATCGCTGCGCTCCCCTTTGCCACGAGTGCGCCGGAGCTGCTTCCGCAAGGACGGCACGAGTCAGAACAAGAAGCATGTGGTATTCGCAGATGCCAAAGGATTGGCTCTCACTGCTGTGCATCTGTTTATCCCCGAGTCCACTTCCTCCCCAGCTAAGCTGCATTCACAACAGTCAAACGCACAGCGACGCCACAAGCTGAAGTTGGGTTTCCCTCAGCCAGCACTTGACTTTAAAGCCTTCTTTGCCCGTCTGAGAGAAACCAATGTGCTGCTGCAGAGCTGCAGTGTTTCAGAGAACACCTTGATTGCAAAAGTCTGTGTCTCCCATGTCAGTATTGAAAAGGACGTACATGCTCGCGTGACCTACAACTCTTGGCGGAGCCATCATGACATTCCCTGCACCTTCCTGCAGCATGTGCCCTATGGCGGTTCAGACATTGATGTTTTTGCTTTTGGCTTAATCTTACCAAAGGACTTGGATCCAAAGGAAGGAATTGAGTTTTGTCTGTGCTTCAGGCCTGGACCTGGTGAAATGCCACGTTGGGATGACAACAGGGGGCAGAATTACAGACTGTGCATGGAAGGAGCTGGAATGAATGCTGGTGAAGGCACTTCTAAGCATTATCATCCCAAACCATCATACCTTCAGCCACCATCGTGGACTCATCCTACATTTCAGAACTCCACTAAGCTTCAGTATCTGCAGAGGACTTTACCAATGAAAGTCAGAGCAGAGTGGAACAGTCGTGGATTTAGCCTCAACAGAACTGGAAAATGTCAATAACGTGAATCTAATTTATTTAATATATTAGAGAGTGCCCCTTGGGATGTATGCACTTTCTGAATTCTCCAGCACCTGAGCACAACCCTGATTTAATGTGAATAATGCATTACACATTAATGTTCCCATTAAATCTATTTTTTTTAAATAAGCTATTCCTTTGCTTTTTTTCTCTCTGCGGAAGGTAAATTATTTAACCGACGCACATTTTCAAATGCCTCCTAAATTTGACTCCACTATAATGTGTATACTTGTGTAGTGTAGCATGACATGAGACACTGGGGGGGGTCAGCACTTTGATTTGAGAGAAAACATGTGCATCACTACTCAAAGAGATACTTTTATTCCAAATACATATTGATTTTGAGCTACTAACCATTTTTTTTAACAGAGATATGAGATGGAATGAATAGCCTCCACCCACAATGTTCTGTCAGAGCAGACTTGATCCACCCTGGCGCCGGCTCAGTTTCCCATGCATGTCATGCATACCAGACAGAGTAAGTCAACTCGGTGAAACTTCTTCAGGGCGAACTGGCACACATAGCTATCAAGGGAGAGCCTGCAAACGTAGGCCTGCCTGGCCAGCCCAACACGACAGTACTACCAGTATATATCTGCAATACTATCTAATGATATGAACTGTGTGTCATCTAGTTTTATTCACCCAATACTACTCTTACTACAGCACTTTCGGCTTGTCCCGTGAGGGATCGCCACAGCAACTCAACCGTCTCCACTCCACCCTGTCCTTTGCATCGTCCTCCCCAACACCAGCCACTCTCATGTCCTCCCTCACTACGTCCATGTATCTTCTCCTGGGTCGACCTCTAGCCCTGTTCCCTGGCAGTTCCATCCTCAGCATCCTTCTGCCGATATAGTCCCTGTCTCTTCTCTGGACATGTCCAAACCATCTAAGTCTGGTCTCTCTGACCTTGTCCCCAAAGCCTCTACCCTTCACTGTCCCTCTTATTGTCTTATTTCTAATCCTGTCCAACCTGGTCGCTCCCAAGGAGAACCTCAGCAGCTTCATCTCCTCCACTTCTAGCTCCGCCTCCTGTCTTTTCCTCAGAGCCACTGTCTCCAAGCCGTCCATCATGGCTGGCCTCACCACTGTCTTGAAGACCTTTCTCTTCATCCTTGCTGACACTCTCCTACCATATAGCACACCTGAAACTTTCCTCCACCCGTTGGCTGCGCACGATACCACCCACCCTCATCCAAAACAAATGATAATTTCTTGTTCAGAGACCCACATGAATGCTTAACTCCACCTCTGCTGATCCTGTACGTTACATCACATTTTAAATGATGTGAAAAAGACTTTCTAGATTATATTTTGTTTAAACCACAAGGATTTGTCAGATCGGTGCTTTTCCGTTCAGCCAGAAGGAGGGAAAAACTCCCAGAAAGCATCACATTTTCACAGTGCCTGGAACTATTTGAATATGACCTAGATGCTAAATAGATGCCTAAAGTCAGCTTGGACAAGCACCAGCCCCCCGCCACCACCCAATGGATAACAGAGAGATGAATGAATCAATTCATCTTCTCAGTGTTGCAGGACATTTAAATTACCAATAAATTTAAGTTGCTGTGCCTTTTAAATAAATGACAGAAGAGATCTCTCCTGGCGCTTTGTGATTTCTCTAGGCAATGTAATTCATGTTTGGTCATTATGAAACTATTTTATCCACTTGCTTCCAGTCTGCTATTAATAAGAAGGATCGTTCTCATAACTTGGTCCTGTCATCAGCAGCACTTACAAGCCACAGATGAATCTTTTATTCGTGCTTTATAGGTGCTCGTATCAGTGTATATTTCTTTTTACGTGCATGCATTCTCAACCTTCTGGTTGTTGATTGATTTGCAATATGGCATCGATCTCAATCAAAAAGGTGCATTGGTGGGGGGGGGGGGGGGTCTGTGAAAAAATCCAGGCACGCTCCACTTTAGATCCAACTAAATGTTCATGTCATGAAGATGTGAGTCATTGTTAAGGGAGAACTGTTTAAGGGGAAGTACAGTCGCCAAGTGTCCTTCAAAAATGAATTGAAATTTACACATGTAAATCAAGTCGCCACCATGGCCCTGTATTAAATACTGCAGAAGACATCCAGTCGGAGGAGCCTCCTTTGTAGCCTTGGTTGACCGAACCAGAGAAATCCCATCACATCCAGTGTGACACACGTGTTGGTGCGGGAAATAGCGTTACCCTGGCAGCACCACAGACAACCTACCATTTGGATACTTGGGCCTGTGTCCACATGCAAAGGGTGGAGTCATTATTACCTCCGCCAAGGTTGTTATGTCTATGGTGTCTGTCTGTCTGATTGTTGGCAGGATTACGGAAAGACCACAGGATGGATCTCGATGAAAAAATAATCTGAAGATGAGTCCTGGTCTAACTTAGATACCATTAAATCTTTGAGAGTGATCCGGATACTAAATAAATATATATATATACAGATTTTCCCATTTACTTATAATGCATGCTTTTTCAAAAAAGTATTTATTGTAAAATATGCATTCAATTCACTTACCAAAAATCAATAGTCCGATATGCACTGTCATAGTTAGAAACCTTCACGTTTACTTTTCATGATTCGTGTAAAAATATACCAATGAAAATGACATTTGGTGATGATCCAGATCACCATCTGGATCAAGGACGTTCTTTTTTTTTGTGGCTTGGGAGGTTTGTGCTCTCAGTACTTTTCTCCCTGGCTACTGTAGCAGTCACAGCGGTGAGTCTCTGCTTCTTCTTCAGTTCCATTCCTTCTTTGAAATGTGTCAGTTCGATTCCTTGTATATGCTTGTGTCCTTCTAGTAATAGTGCCCATGTAAGACACAGTTCGCACGTATAACAAATATGAATACACTGTAGCCGAAAGCACTGTTTATTCACGAGTGTCAGCAGGGTAGGCAGTAAAAACGATTTTAAAACAATGGTGGTCGTGGTTTGGTTTTTCTTATTTTACATAACTAGAAACAGCTTTGTAATGAGACATTCCAGTCACGCAAAGCAGTCATCACACTAAGCAAAAAACCAATCACAGGTGTGTCCTGAGAGACCAGCTGTTAAGCTACAGGAGTGCGCATGAGATCCACTGTCTTCATTTCCTGTTTCTCTCTCTGTCTCATCAAGTAAATGTTAAACCACCAAGCAATTATCTCAGTAAGCAGCCAAATAACATTTACTCGTATCCCACTGTTAAAGGAATCAGGTACCAAAGTGATACAGGAAGTGCGGTCTTATTTAATAAGAAATCACCATATGGTAATTTTAATTATTTAATTATTCATCTAATGCAAGCAGGACATCCATCAGTACATGATATCAATGACAAGCGATAACTTCTTGTGTGTTTTGAAATGAATATTGGAAGTATAGTAGAACTAGAAGAAATCTGAGACACAAAAATATCAAGAGGATGAAATCAAAATATTTTAGTTTTAAATTAACTAACAATATGGTATTTTTCAATTCAACCTAAGAATCACACAAGAGCAAAGGAATGGTAGACGAATCCTGAAATGCATGTTCTGCTACGAACATATGCAGATTATCAATCTTGTCCTGCTGATTAATGGTGCCATAAAACACAAATGATCAATTACTCAGGCAATGGCAACTACATTTAGTCACTCTTTTGGGGGATGTTCTAATGTGCAGCAAAGCACTTTCGCCGAAAACAATGCTTGTCATCAGGGTATATTTCATTTGTCATTGCTCTCTTTTTATCCTTAAGCCTTCGGCAGCCACAGCCGGCTGATGGCGAGCAGTCCGCCAGCTTCAAGCTGCTGGTGCTTCCACTGCGGATGTTAAGTGTCATCTTAACAATTGCCTAAAGACTGATCCAGTGGGCTGCAGACACAGCTGTGATCACACGAGAGTGAGCTAACTGTGGTGATGATGATGAATATATTTATTAGATAGAATGTTAGAGTACAAGTACAGTCACACAGTAGCATGTATTACAGTACAAATAAGGTCAAACATCCTGTCTAAGAGGAGCATTTCTAAAAAGCCCTCGCGGTCTTGTTTCCGTTGAAAGTCCTTGATTGGTTTGTACACGCAGCCAAGTTGCCAACCACATTTGTTTGATTCTTTTGCCAAGTATTCACAAAGGAATCCAGAATTTTGCTTGCAAAACGTCTGGCAACTTGAGAGCTGTGTGTGAAAACTGAGAAGAGGAAGAGATTATGGGAATGCCTCAACTAAAGCTGCTGGGAAAATACTGCCTGTTACCCAATGATGTGTTCGTGCCGATGTTCCAAACATCAGCTTACTTAAATCTAATAAAATAAAGGAAAAAAATACATATATATATAATTAGTCGACGCTTTACTGAATTGCTAGCTCCAGAAAAATGTGGGCCACAGTGCCCTCTAGGGATACTAAATATTAGTAAACAGTGCAAAATTTGAGATGCAGATCTAAATGTGTTTATTGCAAGAAGTAGCAGGTTATTTTCCTTAATGGATGTGTCATATGTTTTTGTTGTTTGAAAACTACAGATCTCAAAATAATCAATCAGTGAACCCCCCCCCAAACAAAGAAAAAAGATGTCCCTCATTTCCGGCAGCCGTTCTTCACTGACAGTTCTCGCTGGGCAGGTGCTCGTGATCGGGGTTCCAGTGGGATTTGGAGAAACACTCGACGGCCTTCCTGTCACACTCGCAGATGAACATCTCGCAAGAGTCGTTTTCAACTGAAGAGAGCACAAAATGACCATCAACCGTTTTCATCGAATCAATTCTCCCCAAACAGTTTTATCATCTACACTTTTACTCTCTTACCAAGTTGCTATGTTGGATTCGGTTTATCAGGTGAAGCATACTCACCGCTGCAGGTGACCGTTCGGCTCTCCTCATGGCAGCTGTAGTGATAGAGCTCAACGTAGGGATCGTCTACAATGGGCCAACAATCAGGGTGTAGTTTAGCGTCATCGTAACACCGGTCGTGCGCTTGACAACATCTACAGGTCAAAAGGTCAAAGACAGTACTTTTTAAAACAGTTTTTTCTCTCTCTCTCTCTCTCTCATATAAAGCAGTCACTGAAGCGTCACCTGTCCAGTTCATCCACCGGCTCCCCAGAGCCTCCTTTTCCACAGTAACAGCCGTAGTCGATGTAGTCCAAAACAGGCCAGCTACCGGGCATCACGCACAGCATCATCTGTCTGAACTGGTTGAGTGCCTTGTAGTCAATGGACAGGGCTGCGGTACGGCAGGCAGGCATAGTCAGGGCTCTGGTTATACTCGTCTGAATAATGTACGCATTCACAACCGCCACCAGTCACGTTGCACTCACCAAGAGACAGGCTAGCGGCCGAGAGGAGCAGAGCGTGAATGGTCTTCATCCTGAAGCCGGTCGGCGAAAACAGGTGTCGCTTGAACATCGGCCCCCGTTTATATACCGAGTCTAGGACCTGGAGATGTGCACCTGTTCACACTAGAAAGGGTCACACGTTGCATCAGCCCCCTGCTCAGACTTCTGAACCCACCTTCCTGTATGTGTTCTGTCAAATCCAGGGTTGTTCTGTCTTGAAGTTAAGGATCCATCCAAGATATAGGGGACTAATGGCATGCAAGTGATTTGGGGAAACTCATCTGAAGAGCATGGATCACATATCGTGTGCATTTTGATCACTCTGAAGAAGCCTAGTCATTGAATCATCGTCTTCCCACCAAGTCCCATTACTTTTGGATAAGCTTCCAAAATTCTCGATTATTACGCAACATCCATGTCAGGTGAAGAAAACAAACATCCGACAAAACTAAACATCACCATGTGTGGAGCGAGGCGGAAAATCCCAGACTTCAAGAGCATGATGAGCAGGGTAGCAGACTGTGCCCTAGCGAAAACACGTTTGTGTTTTCCTTTAAAAAGCTGCCCAAACTCAATGTCTGCTTGTAAGTTAGTTTCTTTTCGAGCATATTGTAAATAGAAGCTTAGATTGGACAATAGATGACCTGAAACCGTCTTGCATAACAGAATAACAGAATAAAAACAAACTTGCAAGATAATCTTTAATACAAACATCTCTAAAAACAGAAAATGTCTTCACACCAGCAACGGTTCAAAGGGACAATCGGTTTAATAATTGTTCTGATACAACAGCAGCGCTGCCACAAACATGAGAGTAGCTGTCAGATGTATTGGATTTATTACATGATGATAGTTTACTTAGAATCTAACCTTGCAGGTGTTAGTGACAGAAATACCATTATACAGAGTACTGGACCACTTTGAGAAGGAAAAAAAAAACATCTGAAAATTAAGTTAATTACAGAAAAGATGTTTAAAAAAAAGTATGACAATCAAGTACTTTTATGAAGATGCTGCTGCAAATAAACTAGTTTAAGAGAGGGAAAATAGCCATATTACAAGAAGAAAGTAATTTTATAACAACAATAGCTTGGATGGTGTAATATCAGCAGTGTTACAAGCACCACAATCAGTGCCGTGAAGCGTCGTATCCAGCTGCAGTCGACAAGTTGTTGGTTTCAAAACAAAAAAAACACTGAATTTGGTTGCATCAACACACTCATTTGAGTGTATTATCGGAATATAGCAAGTTTAAGTCAGTGTTGAATTTAACCTGCTTTACATTCATCTTTCTTTCTTCAATATTTCCTATATAACATTTTCACAAATCAACCAGGAACATCACTTTATAGATACGAACGCTGCTACTATAAATCGATAAATGGAGTTTTACAGCAGATGCCAGTGATGTCACATGGAGAGAGCGTCTGGTCTCAACTGGAATGGATTCACATGAGCATGAAACTTGTGCAAAGACGTGAAGTGTGAGGATTATTCCACCTTTCTGGATGATCAGAAGGGTGGAAAGCAATAATGTTGATAAATAGTTGTACTGTAAGTGTACATACACTGTATGCATATTCTAACTTACAAATAAATATGTGTTACCACAGTGCAAAACTTATGTATTCTGAGGTTTAGATCTAATTCAAGTCTAAAAAAAAAAAGATGATGTTCTGGTCTCAACTGGAATGATATTGGCCACAAGAATGCAATCAACTATAGGAAGAGCCTTTCTGTTTGTTGGATTTTGACAACAAACCACATCATGACACATATCACAGAGAGACTTCACAATATAAATATATATCATCTGGGTTTTGCATGGGTGTTATTAAGGACATATTCCTCAAGGTAGACAAGCAAGAACTTCAAAACAGTGCTTAACTACTGCAGCCCCCCCCCCCCCCCCCTTCCTAAATGTATATTCAGTCTTGATTGTACAGCTGCTGTCTTCACAATCACAGAAACCTTCCTCATTACTTCCTGATCAGGCATGTCGGAGTGTCTTCCCTCATCGTTATTACCTCTCAGTGTACTTTAGCAACGATAATGTTTGTGAGACTATAAAGTGAAATCGTGAACAAATACAGGCAGGTTCTGCAGGACTGGAGAGATATTAGCGTCCGACACAGCGGTGTGAGAGAACTGGATGTGCAGTGAGTGTACACGATATCTTATTACTTATGATATTCTAAGAATCTCATCGAGGTGACTGCTAACCTGTGTTGACCCCCTTTCACCAATAAATGGACCGGATTCACCTGCTCACTGCCTAGTTTGTATTCCGTACACTCGGTATGCCGGCTAACACAGAGTCCTCCATCAAATGGGCTTGTACAGTAAGGTGGTGACGTACTTCTTCTTGTAACGATGTGTCGCGCTGAGCACCATCACTCCGTCCTGTAGTGGAAAAACGTGACATGGAGGAAGAACTGTCTTCAGAAACTCACATTTTGAAAACAAATACATGGTTACACAGTTTTGAAAGAAGTAGGCCAGCGGAAACAAAGCTATCAGTCGTAGCATGCGCAGCAGCAACGGATTAATGGAAGCGCCACCCACTTATCTCTGAGCCGCTCTGCTTTCTAATCCCTGTCAACAATGGGACAATATAATGT
This sequence comes from Brachionichthys hirsutus, assembly GCF_040956055.1. Classification (NCBI taxonomy): domain Eukaryota; kingdom Metazoa; phylum Chordata; class Actinopteri; order Lophiiformes; family Brachionichthyidae; genus Brachionichthys; species Brachionichthys hirsutus. Next base: position 211,985 of record NW_027180359.1, on the reverse strand, counting down.
GATATACTCCTGTCTCCTGCTGTTCAAGAACTATTTGTGGAAACTAAATGCTTCATTTTGCTGATTTACAATAAAGAGAGTTTCCATGCATCATTTTCACAACAGGTGGAGGATGAAATACGTTTTCCAAGTAAACGATTCGGGTTTGAATCCTATCTGTGTTTGTATGTTCTCCCTGTGTCCGTTTGGGTTTTCTCTGGGCTCTCTGGTTACCCCAAAAACATGAAGCTTAGGTGAACTGATTACTCCTAGTGTGCGTGAGTTGTCTGTCTATGTGCCCGCCTCTCAGTCGTATTAATTATTAGCAACTGCCAGGAAGCATTTGTTTTGGGAATGTTCCTTAGTAACCTGCGACAACAGAGCTCCAGTGGGGCCTGATCTGCTGTTTCCCAGCTGATAGTGCTGCTATGAAAACATTTGGATGGGAACACAGAAGCCGTCTCGTTTGCCAGCTCAAAGAAAATAAATAAATAGAAGACTCGTGTCCAAGGACAGACGGCCCTTCTACTGGAAAAACTAAATGAAAAAAACCTCAATGCTAATGCTAAGCAACAATAATACGCCCTATCGTGGGTGAATGAGAGCAAACTGGAATGGGCTGAATTCAAATTTGCCTAAAAATTTAAGAATAAAGGAAAGTGAAGAAAGCAATTAGGAAATGCACATCTAGGTACACATGTGCAACGCCTCATTGGATTATGCCAAACGGTTTTTGAAAAATGTGTGTTACAGCACAGCCTGAACTTGTGTGATCTATTTTTTCCTGTGTGTCCTGATTTCACACGAACCCAGTGCTGCTATTTATAGCTTGACTTGCATGTTTTGTTTGTTTTTCCTGTCACAATAGTGGAAAAAAGGGAAATGATCCGTCCTTCAGCTCCCCTTATAAGCAGCTTGTTAGAACTTGAAAGATGCCGTGCTAGTACGGTAGCAGCTGCAGAAGCAATGCTTTACCTTGATGGAGAGAGCATAGAGGTGGTTGAGCATGACATGGTTGGGTTCTGGGAGTAATGCGGGATCACACTGGAGACAAAAACATACATTTGTAGTCACTTAGTTGTATGTATGCAACTAAATTACAATTGTCTCAGAGTGATATATTCCTTTTTTGATTGGTTATTAAGCTTATTGTGAAACAATTCAATATTTCATTTGACATAAGAGAGAATAACAATTCTATTAACTTGGAAGAAAGAAGAAATATTTGGGAGCCACTTACAGAAATCCCAGTGTCCTTGTTCAGAATGACCTGCAGGAGGTGAGGTGGGAGGATGGGCGGAGACTTGAACTTCTCCTCCTGTTTAGGAACATAGGCATCCTGATGATATGGGCCCGGAGGAGAGCTGGAGAGGTCTAATTTGGGAAAGCGTGGAACAGTATAATTGAGACACAACACCAATTACTGACATCGACACAGGTTCAGGTTGGAACAATCGAAACGGGAAGCACGAGGATTTGTCACCACTAACCTGACATGTCAGAACACTTCTGCGAGTCGACCATTAGAGCATCAAACACCTCGAAGTCAGTCTTTTTCACCTGGATGACGTTGTTGACTGTACCGAGTTGACTCGTTACAACTGGCTGTCAGGGAACACGACGCAAACATATTGAGCGTAAAAAGTAGCATCAAAACTGATTTCTATTCCACACACACAAATAAAATGTGTGGCATGTTTTACCTAGACGGGCAGAGCACTATGTAGTGAGAAGCGGAGGTAGGGAAAATAATAGCTTTGATTATCTTGTTTTTTATTCAAATGTGAGTTAATAATTACTTAAGTCTCGTCTTATATTATTTGTTGTTGTGTAATGAGATCATTTGTCCCCATTTTAAAGATTCCAAGTGGAAGGAAGTTTAATACATGACTGGTGGTGGTTTTTATTATCTCAATCTTTGATGTTATAGGAGACCTTAGTGCAGTTTTCAAAAAGGCAATAATTATTGATATTTCCAGTAAAAAATAATCATCTTAAATAATCCGTCTCAGTATTGACCACAATAACAGACATCGATTTTTGTATAATTCAGCAGCTCTATGATAAATGACTAATGTTTAAGGTCATATATTTGCTCAAACTAAGAAATGAAGAAAACTGCAGGCAAAAGAAAAAGAAAAAACACCTTCAAATTTTTCGTAACCAAAAAATGTCCCTCAGTTGAAACGACGTTCACAGATAAAATATATAATGTTTGTTTGCACAGTAAAACAGAAATGATTAGAACAAATAGTCACTGCTAACCTCGGCCGGGTCATGGGTCCACTGGCCATCCACATAAAACTTGTACTGGTGCTCCCCCTCAGGTAGATCAACGATGGCCACAAAGGTGTTCTGACTGAAGAGATTAAGACACAAAGGACAGTTAATGCGGTTCCTCCATCTCTAACCTTTAACCGCATCAGAAAGCACGCCCTATAGTTAGTGCACTGACCTAAAACAAGCTATTAAACCCTGACTACAGAAGTATTCTTGCAGCAAAGCACATAGAAACACAATGAGACTTGATCCTCTGTCCATAGAATAACTAAACGTTTCATACTAAAGAGGTTCAACAGATGCATTTAATCATTGTTATCTGAAATAAAAACCTTCTAGTAAGAGGAATCTTGTTGGCCCAGCTGTTGAAGGAACCGGAGAGGTAGACCTCCTTGCCATCTCCAGTCCAACGAAAGACTGTTGGTCTGTCCAAGGTTGGCCCTTTGTCGTCTGCTTCCAAGTCTTGCTGCCATGCAAGGAACTCTTCTTTCTCTGAAGGAGCCTAAAACACCCAGCATGCGTCTGCTTACTGTCCAAAGGTCTCCGGGGAATGTCAAACTGGCAGCAGATGAAATGTTGTTGGACCACAACTCACTTTAATGTCTTCCCCATGAAATATATCTGCATCCTCTGGACTGTCCATCAGGATTTTTGGCCTCTCCCCCTCTTTGTTGCCTCGGCTGTCCCGACGCTGGGCCTTCTCCCCCTGGCCCATGGAAGCCCTCTCGCTGCTCGTGTTTCCCATGATTCTGTCTTCCTGTCAACCGGCACAAGGGCACTGATGAATTAGACAAACCAGCAACTCAGAAGACGATACAATATTTGATAAGTGACTAATCATTTATTGGTTCAGGAAGCGTACTGGCTAACATTATTACTCAAAGAGCAAGATACAGACCTTTCAATGCACTTCCTGTTCAACTGCATTAACAATATTCCAGAGTTATATTTGTATGAGACTTACCGGTAATTCAATGATACCTTCAGTTGTCAATGAAGTTGCTGGACATTTTGTATATCATATACTTGTGATAAATGGCCGCAAATTATTTGAAAACTATGCCACTGCTTCATTACAATCTAAAAGAAATAAAAAATCATCGCATTTACTTTTCATGTTTACAGTAAATTAATAGGGAACTAGATAATTAAGCATCTGTGAAGAAAAGGAAAAATACAGGTGTTTCAAATTAGCACAGACCTTCATATCGCTGCCACATAAAACTAAACTACAACAGGAAACTTCAAAGAGCCGAAGAACATTATTGTTATCTTTTAGTCCATTTCTTCACGCAAGCTGCTCTGACACTGAAACCCCGTCAATTCAAAGCTAATGTCGCGTTAGCTCAATTTAAACCCTGGTGTGCACGCACATAACACCCACTGTTACTCGTTATGAGATTAATCAGACACATATACTAACTTTGATTTCTCAGCTTCGCGTCTGAAGAGTACCTGCTTTGATATACGACCTAGCTAACAAAAACGCATGCTAAAGCTAACGACAGTTAGCGCTAGTGCGCGTCGGGACCGGCTGGGCGTCCTTGGACCCAAACAGCACTGCTCGCTGCATAGAATCGCTACAACTTTAAACAACCAATTCAGTGAAAGTAAATAAAAACGGTCGAGTAACGTTTTACCTCGTAAATTCTTACCGTCGCAGTGGAATGTGTTCAGACCATCACTCGACCCAGAAAGCTACAGACACGCCCACTGCTCTGCGCATGCGCACTGAGTCGCGCCGGAAAACGGGCTCGTTTTATTATGACAGTACTGAAGAATCACACTGTGTATTAATTCTACATATGTGCATACTATTGTGTACTTTTTATTTTTTGGGATACTAGTTCTTTTATTTTTTTATTATTCCCATGTGTTATAGTCTAGTGCCCTGCAACGAGAGATGCAATTATATGTACTTTACACTAGATGGAAGAGTGAGACAACTGTAGTGTCAACATGAAGACATGGATGGAAGCACGCACATACACAAGCATAGTAGAAGTAGTAGTAGTAGTAGTAGTAGTAGTAGATGCAAGATTCTAAATTGTGTTGGCCTTCAGATATCATACCGTACACTGTGAATTATGTGGAATGTGAAAACACACCAACATATTTTTATGTAACTTTCTTACTGTGTTAATATGTGACAGTGATTTATCTCATCATTCACTACATTTTGAAATTCATAATTGCTGATTTAAAAAAAAAAGTAATCTGCAACTTTTCTTTCCCACAGCCATTCACAACATTCACTGAAGCTTTGTTCAACATGGAACAGGCAAAGAATAAATGGCGCTTTCAGCTTCCAGCTTCCAGCCTTAGAAAATGTGTTAACTGTGAGTTCTCGAATGTCACAACTATTACATTCATTAAAGATACAGTTATACAGCATACAAGTACTTTTCACTCAGACGTGCAGACCAGTTTGACATGAGAGCAGAAGACAGCTGCTGTGGCCCTATTTTCCCCAAGCAGCACTGAAGTGATGACCACAAGTATCAGTGCACCTGTCAAAAGATGAGGCAGATTTGACTTGGACCAAAATCATATCTCATTAGTAATAATGAGTCCTAATGAGTAATATCTCATTAGGACAAACACTCACTATGTGCAATATCTAAATGTGCAATAACAAATGTACTGTATTTCTCTCAAAGCATGCACTGATCACTTTAAATCATACTTGTATTTTAAGGCACATCTACCTGCATTTTCTTATATTATTATTAGGTTGTACTACGCACCGGACGGAGCAGTGCTCCTAATCTCTTTGTATATCCACTATACAAAGACAATAAAGGCTTTCTATTCTATTCTATTTCTATTAATCATGCTCCAATTTAGGAATGCATTTGGCCCCGTAGGTGATACACCTATTGGAGCGTAGACATAACGCTATTAGGTCAACATGATCTTGACATTTTTGAAATGTTTGTCAGTGGCCTAATTTAGCGTTTTCCAATTGTTGTTTGGATTTTTTTTTTTTATATGTTACTTAAAGCTATGTCTTGTGCAATACAAAGTGAAAAACCTGTTTCAATAGTCAGATGATGGAGGTAAATTCTTCTCACACTAAGTTATCCTCACAGAGAAATTAATTATTCATCATCACCCTATTATCTTCAGCGTCCCAGCAACCATTGCTCCAAATGATGAGGGTGGGTGGGCACAATGGATTGTAGTACACAGATGTTGGTCCACACGAGGTGTTCAATTACAGATATTAAATGCCTTCACAGCATTCTTCCCTTGTAATGAACAGAATATATTGTTGTTTTCTCCTCAGTAGGCTTCACATCTCTCAGACAGTAAATCTCATAGCCAGGTATTTACAGTAAAATGACCAATTCAAGCTGATTGCAGTGATTGGTTCACAGCAGCTCCAAAAATTGAATTGGCTCCAAGGAAGAATTGAGACATGACTGATGAAGTTGGAATGCGGTGCTATTGTTTGAATTGGGAATTTTAACTTCAAAATGTATGGAGATAAAAAGTGTTTTTGTGTGTGTGTGCCTAAACCCTAAACTGGCTCGTTTGAAATGTTCTATTGGCTCACAGGCCTGCTGATGAACTTTGTGATGTGCTTGCATTTCACTGTGGCTCCGCTCCTGCCTCGCGTCCCATGAGCCATGACCACACCGGCGCGGCTGTTTGCTGATGCCCGTCCCCGCTGAGTTAAACCATCGCAAGGCATATCAGCCATCTGCACCACAGCACCTGGACCTCATGCACTCGCTGTAGGACAAGCCAGATAACCTTTAGACAGAGCTCCTCTGCATTACAAATGGGGTGTGATGACTAACACTACTTGGCAAGCTGCTGTGAACCGATCACTGCAATCAGCTTCAATTGTGGTCATTTTACTGTAAATACCTGGCTATGATATCTTTTTTGCAAGTTGTCTATGATAAAAACATTTTGCTACTGCTTCTAACTGTACAAATAAACCTCTTCACATAAATTGTTGCTTCATGCAATAACAGTCTTACTGTTTCCACATATATTAATGATACTGTCTGAGAGATGTGAAGCCTAATGAGGAGAAAACAATAATATATACAGTTCATTACAAGGGAAGAATGCTGTGAAGGGAAAACAAATAATATCTGTAATAAGTACATGATAACGGCCCTGTAATAATGAATGTGATTGCTGAACACTGAAAATGGAAATTAGCATTTTTGTTATTATCACATCAAAACCCAACAGTGATAGATGTTAGCCCTTTTCTTAACGGCTTACAATTACCCTTAGTATCTCAGTGTGTACCGTATTTTCACGACCTTATGACGCACCTGGTGATTCGGCGCAGTCTCATTAACAGCTGATTTTTCGGTATTTCAAACATACAAAGGGCGCGCGGATCAAAAGGCGCCGGCATGATAGGTGCTCGTTTATCACGGATTTGACGGCGCCCATTTGATGCTTGATTTGTCAGATAAGCTCCAATCTTTTCAAGACCTGATTTGGCTTAATGCCCAATGTTCATTTTTTTTTCATTCATTCATTTTTAAGCCTTGACACATGTGAACAAGATTAGAAAACGATTGCTTTCCAGAAATTATCTACTCAAAACTGCATAGCAGAAACATTTTAGAGTTTTCAAATAATATCCTGATATGATTACATTAAATATTTTGCTTTTTAATGCTAAAATGTTCTCATACTATAAACTAATCTATTAAAAAAAAAACCTTTGCTAGCGTTCTTATTCAGTCTTTATCACTAAATAAAGTAAACTTTAAAATAAATTTGAAGAACAGTTTCACCTGATGGACATGAGAAATTATTCCTAAGCCTCATGTCCCAAATGACATGAATGCTGCATCACAAGGTCGAAAGCAATCTGTGTGGCTATTTGAGAGGAATAACCTCAGACTCTTCCAAAGCTCAAGTTTCACATTTAACTCAGCTTTTAATGTAGCAATTAACCCAGAGAAGAGCATCGTTATTGAATCAGTTATGAAACAGTTGCATAACATCCTCCTCAAAGCGATTTCTCTACCACACACACACACACACTTGCTCATTGCTTGTGCCCTTTCATCTCTACTTCCTGTTTAGCGTCTGTGCGACTTTATCTCTCTATGTCTCCTTCTACTGCATGTCTTTCTCCGAATCTTACAGTTTGACCTTCTGTTCGGTATCTGGCGAGCTGCTGCTGGCTACTTTCTATGTGTTGCTGACAGACAAAAGGATAGCTATAGCTTCAGGGCAGCAGAGGTCCACTTGGACTTCAACACTTCACTTATTTCTCTCCTTCTTTATTTCCTCCAGTTTGACTTTGTGCAATTTGGCAAGCCTTCAAGACCAATGCTCAGTGGTTCGTCTTTGTGAGAAAGCGATGTCTTGATGATATAAGAGGCAATCGTTTTCATTTCTGTTGTAGGCGAGAATTCCACTGGCATGGTGCTGTGAGGTCGGGGCTTCTGTCCATTTTATGTACATCGTACATCTCAGTTCCTACCCACTAAACTCTTTTCAGGGAAAGCCTTTTGCCCTCTGTTGAATTTTTAGTCTCCGATGGCAATATAGGAAACACTGTTTTGTTTTATTTGTATTTTCTGCTTCGACAAGTTGCAGCTCTCCAGTCTGAGAACACACAATTAAGTGCTACAAACAAGTGTGAAATCAATTCAACGCGAACAGACATAAAGGTGTTTATTTTGGGCGCGCAGTTTTTATTTTTAGTTTCTTCTTTTGGCATTTGGGTCATGAAGACGAAAATCATTTTTGAGCTTTTGGTGAATAATCTCCATTATTCATGCCATTCAGGTGGCACGGTGGTGTAGTGGTTAGCGCTGTCGCCTCAAAACAAGTTCAAATCCTATCTGTGTGTAGTTTGTATGTTCTCCCTGTGTCCGTGTGGGTTTCTCCGGTTTCCTTCCACCTCCAAAAACAAGCAATTTGGATGAATTGATTCCTCCACATTGCATATAGTGTTTGAGCATGTGCGTGGATAGTTGTCTGTCACTGTGTCGCCCCGCAATGTGCTGGCGACGTGTCCCAGGTGTACCCCACCCATAGCAAGCTGTGATAGGCTCCAGCAACTCCCGTGACCCGCAAAGTGCAAAATCGGCAAGTAAGTGGATGGATGGATGTTAAAAAGGTCAATTGTAAATGAATGAGGACAAAGATCTCACTGGTTCCTTTAGAAAAAAAACTGAAAACAGAAAATGCACCACCTTATTCTTTTGTGTGTTGTAAATACTGGTGGATATTTAGGTAGTACTACAAAGTGGTCAGTGTTGGTGTGTTGTTCTTGCAACATACTCGTGTTTCAATGTTGCACTGTACTTGTATTGTGATGATACTGACAATAAAAAGCTTAATTAAAGAAGCTTAATTAAAAAAAATAATTATTGATTTGTCATAACTGATGCCATAGACACTATTTTTTAATTAGTTGTAAGTAGACAAACAATTATTATTTCATGCAAATGTGCAGAATTTACATAATTTGTGTTGAGAAAATATTCTTATATAGTATTATTATTATATAATAGTATAGTATTGTGGTAAATGTTGCAACTTAATTGTCCTATAGGCTTTTTGTTGTTTGTTGTTGTTTCTTTGTCGCCATTTATGATAATAAAAAATAAAGACATCAATATTTCCAAAAATAGAGAGTAAATGTTATGCATTTATTTCAGCACTGTGCCATACCATTCAGACGATCACGTTTCATTTCATCATCACATTTATTCACTAACACGACCTGAAATCGACCCTTCGTTACATGGCATGAACACTGCATGACGTTCCTCTTGTTACAGCATGTTTCAAGTGAGTCTGTGGGCAGTTTCCTGTGCATCTAAATTGTTATGAAACCTGTAACAATAAAGTTTCCATCATGTGTTATGCATATAAACAAATGACAAAATGCTTGCACAACTTCTCCAGATTGTCCTTTAGTAATATTGACACTCGAGCAGAAGTGGCAGATGACTCCACCTTTTAGCAAAGTGCAAGCTCTGGGCACAAACAGGAACATAATGTACGATATGGCAGTATATATACACAACACTTACTAGGGTTAGCTTCATTAATGTTCACTCCACATACCCTGTTCACACTTTAGAAGAACATCTTGGAAGTTAATGGGGGAAAACACAGGCTATATGGGTGGATACCGGAATAAATACAGTGTTTTAATGCATAACATTAATTTATACTGGTATGAATAGCAGTTCTCATATAATATGGTTTATGCAGATAGCTTTCATTCCTGTTTGGTATATGTTCTGATAATGGCAGTTGCAGTGCTAACCCCCTCCCATCAGCCCATCCACAAGTAAGAGTACCATTAAGGAATCTGTATGTGCCTCTGCGTAGCGTGATTGACAAGTCTGATGGTGAATAACAAAGAGTAACAGCCTGTCGCACTGATGCACACGTGGAGCGGTGTGTTATGTCGTCGGAAGGCCGTACAGAGCAGTCTAGATTTATTCAACGCAAGCTTGTCCCATTTTGTGCATGTCTACACTTCAAAGTTTCAGAAACACCTCTGACATCCTCATTCTACCTCTTGAACTTGTTTTAAGCCGTCAGGGTTTCGAGTCGGGGACCTGTGACAGCTGCTGTCACTTGCGTTATCGTTGTCAGTCTGTGTGTGCGTGTGTTGTGTTGTCAGTTTTCGTGGCCGTGGGGTTGATACAGAGGGGTAGAGATTCAGTCGATGGCATGATCTACATTATTTCTCAGTCCTCTTAGTTGATTTCCTCACATCACTGTGTCATCATGTCCGTCTTGCTCCACTCATCTGCATACGACGGGTACACCTTCCATCGCTCTCGCTCCCTCTCCCTGCTGGGCTGCAGCGGACCGTCCTGGACTATAGAGGCAAACGGATATGCATGGCAGAGCTATTGGGGCGTGCAGCCAAGATATAGATGGCACTCTCCTTTAAAAAGTCTGCCCAGGTCATCAGTCTGTGGAATAAACAGAGGGGTATATTTCCTAGTTAAATACAAATATTTATTGTTACTGTATAATTAAAATTAGGGGAATGGAAAAGGTGCTGTGGAGAGAGGTTGAGCAAACGAACCATGGAGCACTTCAGAAATAAAGTTCATAAAGGACAACAGTGAAATGTTAATAAAGTTTATATGCAAGAACAAAAGTGCTCCTTAACATAACCACAAAGAACAAATAATTTGATGATATTAGAGAAAGTAGAATGCGCAGATCCCAGTAGATCCAGATACTTTTGAGTTCTCTAAAAATGATTGCAAATTGTTGCAATATGAAATACGTGATATGTCTCTACTGTCTGGTGACAAATGTGAGCCAGAGGTCCATTGTAGGATGAGGAAAGCCTGGAGGGAGAATTGTGTTTCCAAGAACACAGCAGTTTGGGTCCTATAATTTTACTCCAAATTAATTCCATGAAATATTAATGCGTTTTGCACAAGTACGTCTCCAAGTTCATAAAGGCAATTTGTAGCCTGGTCCAGTGGGGGGGGGGGGGGGGGGGGGTCAGGATTTATGCTCACAAAGTGAACAAGTTTATGTAAATTTCCTTGCTGGTGTTAGCTTCATCCAACTGATATTTACAGCAAATCTGTTATAGTTAGTTTCTAATATTTTTTGCCCATGTCTTTTACGTACTCATAAATCCAGTGAAGACAAACCTGTTTTCATCAGTTTTGCTCCGTTCGCTGCCGGAGCTGGCTGGACTACTCTCGCACATGGGTCCAACGTGACTTATGCTGCACCAGAAGACAAAGAATAAAAACAGAAAAGCAGGAGTTCAATAGAATACTAGTAGTCACTGAAAGGAGAGGATGCCAAATTCTTATATAAAAATTTGCACTAAATTATTTCTTTACTCGCCTGTACCACTAATCTTTTTAAGTGCTTTTCCAGAGACGTGTCTCAGGGATCCTACAGATGCAGCTGTGCACGTGCACGCAATGAATTTAGTTTTGTTTTTGTTTTCAGGGGCTTTTCTGGCAGAGCTGTTTGAGACAGAAAAGAAGGATGCTGTCCTGCAGCATCTGTTTTTTATTTTGACCAAAGACTGGGACAGATATTTCATATGGTGTCTGGGAACTGTGTTAACTTGTGGAAAAAGGGTATACCGGTAATATGTGATCTCTAAGTATTTTAACAAGGCTGCTTCTAGGGGTATCGAGCCCCTCTCATTGACTTCCTCTGCAGCCAGGCAGCATTTGCTGATGAGCTCCTGAAATCGGGCAGGTGGTGTTTCAGTATGAACCTAGATTACTTCTACATTTATATAAGTTCTTTTTTTTAGCGTTCAGTCAGGTAGAGGCTCTTATGAGGATTCTTTTGAATGATGTGGAGAAAAAAAAGTCTTATCTCTCTCACGCTGAAACTTGATAATGACTATAATCCAGCTAGCAAAGAGTAGCGTCATGCCTCATTCAATATTTCCTTTTTAATGAGCATGGCTGGCTTTTAGTGTTATGCATGGACCTGATGTGCACTCACATGCTTCACGTCCACAGTGTCCACTTATAGTGATAAGTGAGGCTTTTAAAGCAAAGCTCTCCCAAAGAGATCAGAAGGATCTCTTTTTGATTCCTGTAATCAGAGGCCAGTGTGATTCGATTCATGCCTCCATGTAACAAGTCCTAATCAGAGGAAGGGCTCACATTATGCGCGTTGCATTTCATTCAGGGAAGCATGACACTTTGATTGCTGTGTATTTAGAACGAGTTCAGATATGTAGACTGAGGGTTAGATTACAAGTAAAATCTAAATCGAGGAGTTGTCTGAAAATACTTGGAGGTTTGCGGAGAACTCAAGGGTGTTGACGTGAGGATGACAGCCATGCAGGTCTGAGTCACACTCACCCACAATTCATAGGAGAGCAGATTCCCATGAGTCTGTGGGGAATGCCAATTGTTGCATGGGTGACAGTGATGAAATGGCACAGCACAGGAGATGAGTCAGCACAAGAGGTTATAAGCAGTAGCAAACACATTCACATGCATGCAGTCACATGACACTCTCTGAGGTGGTGGAGGAGCCACACAAATCTGAAATACTTCATTTATTTCATACTTTGGTGGTCCACTTCATTCAAAAGAGGAATGTGTCTAATTGACTACATTTGTTCGTAGTCACCACTTACTACAAATTCTGACATCACGTACAAAACATATGACAAGTTGTTAAACTGTGATGTAGCAGTGCATGAGTAACTAAAAAGGATGAAGCGTGATGAAAGTCTACAGAACCACAGATACAATACTGTCTTGTATCTTTTTGCTTTGTCTAAGCCCTGTTGCTAAACATGAACAGATCTCAGGCCAAACACAGCACAGCCTGAAAAGTCTTCGAAAATGCATTCCGACAAAAAGTAAATGGCTTTGTCAATCCAGTAACGGACAGTTTATTAATTGCAGAAAGGCAATCATACTCTGCCTCCAAATGGAGGGCATTAAGTGCTTGCCAACATCCTGACTAGCAGTGCAAAATGCATCATCAAATGAAACGTATTAATATAATATAGATCTGGCTGAATTTACTCTTTCTTCACATGTTGTGATAATTTCAATATGTTTCCCAGAAGCAAATATTCTGTGATAATCCTTGTTTCCTTTATTGCCAAATCCAATGCCTCTCATTCAACTTAATTAACATTGACTTCCCTGTCATTATTCTGCATGCAAAGTGTGATGGAGTGTAAATAGTGTGAAGTATGCCTGTTGTATATTCCTCCTCCATCTCCAAAGATAATAACAGTTTGCTCATTTGCATACAAAAACGAAACGCATTTAAAATAAAAACTAAAACTAAAAAACACGCAATTTAGGTCCAGTTCATTATTGAAAATGAGAATTAGTTCTCACTTAACTTACTTGGTTAAATAAAGGTAAAATTCAAATTAATAAAAAGTTCAAGAAGACAATGTGTATCTCCTGAAAGGGGGTTATCAATATATATATATATATATATTATTAATAATCCCATTGAAGTCTATCAATAGCAACATATTATTAATTTCAATTGATAAATATCCCTTAAACTTGCTGCCCTTACGATGCAACTTTTGCATTTATAACCACAACTTTAAGATCTTTAGACAACTAGTGAGTGAGAAACTAAATAATGAAGTTAGGGTCCAGACAGATGGAACAGACCAGAGTTCAATATATTCCGATTGTTTTCATGTTACCATGGAATCCAAGTTAAGGTATGCATGATTATCACTTAAAAGGTGGGCCTGTAAAACAGAGAAGGGACGCATTTCAAAAGCCGCAGCAACCTAAAATGTTGACAAGGGGACACATGTCCAGTGAAGTACGTTTGTGTGTTTGTGTTGATGTTGGGGAAAAAAATGACAATCATTTTTTTCATCCCTGACAATTAAAGTGGTGTATGATCTGCAAAAAATAAAATAACAAATGTTTACTGCGCTCTATATTTTTGAACCTAGATTTTGTCCATAACATGCATATTAGAAAACAAAACACATTCATATCTTGCCTCTAATCATATCTTTTCCCAGAGGAGGCAAACTTTTTTTATTTTTCATGACTGTTACAATTTGCATACAGATGAAACCCTAACTCCCCCCAAAATGTCTGCAGGACTTTATGCAGATGTTTTACTGTTAGTCTGAAAATAGAATATGTTAGACTGGTTTTGAGTCTTACTACTTACTGACTCAGTCATGGCTGGATTTGTCTGTGGTGTGCTCACCTCACATTGCAGGACTGTGAGTCTTTGCTGAGCTTCTGGAACCAGGACTGCTGGGCCTGGCGCCATTCTGCTCTTGAAATCATGCCATCTCGATCCAGGCCCAGACTCAGGAACACTGATCGTGCGTTGTCTCTCTCCTTGGCAGTTAACAGGCGCATCATTGAGTTCTAGAAATAAATGTTTTATTTAAGTAATACATTTGCCTGGATGTCCTCCTTTTATCATATAATGTTTTTTTCATCTGCATTTCAGTGCTGTAATTTAGACTTTTACTTAAACTTTTTCAAGTATATTATCACATGTTTGACATAATTAGCAAGCAATGCTTTACCCCATGTCACCCCGGAGTCACAAATTGCAAATCGTAAAATGAATCTGCAAAGCCAAAAACATATAGTATTTAAGCTGCTGTCAGGGCATCAAATGCAATAAAGGAGAGTAATTCGGGGACACAAGCCAATTTTCTTTGGATCTACAAGAGGAAGGGTTGATTTTACCAGACACCCCACCTGGCAGGCTGGAAGATACCGTTCATCAAAACACAAAACTGATTGTAGATTATTTACACATCATATGAAATATATGCAGAAATATCATGCAGCATTAAGCTCAGAAGTCTAGTCTTTTTCAGAACTGCAATACTTTATAGGTCATTTATGACTGTGTCCGCTACAATGAATGAAACAACATAAACAAAATTCAAAATTCATTGGAACGTAGTTCAACATATTTCATGTTGATTACCAATGCAGACATCCATTATCCGGCTGCTGCTTAAAACTCAAGCAAACATTTTTGTCAGCAAATTGAATGAATCCTGTCCGAGGTCGTGCTGTCCGTAATTCTAACAGACAATGCTACGTGTTCATGGGTTCTAAGCCTCCCTTCATAATGTGCAAGAATAACCCCAAATCCTTGTATTCCTACATAGTTTACACTTAATGTAGTTCTGCAACACAGATGCACTTGAGAATTACCATTTTTCCAGTGTGCTAAATACAGTAATAACTTGACATATGAGCATAATTTGTTCCTGGACCGAGCTCGTAACTCAAATCACTAAAGTACGTAGACACTTTATACCGTAATTGTACCTTACCCGTACACAAACTTAGATATAATTAGTTCTGCCTTTGGAAGGCTTTGTGTCCTTATTAGCATCGTTCTGTTTGAGAATTGTACATATTGTCGATACACTCCACTCAGTGATGCCAAATCACTCAAAGCGCTCGTGTGTCGAGGTATTACTGTACTGTTATAGGAATACTGTGAGTTGTATCTGAAATATATACAACATGTGTATTCATTCTATATATACTTTCAGATGCCATCCATCAGTGTCACACTGATTATTCGGCATCAGCAGCATTTATCGGGCATCTACCTGTCATCATTTTGTGTTCAAATGTAAACAAGGCCACGGCAACTGAGACATGCAGACAGTTACATGTATGAACATAATACTGATTCAGTTGTATGAGGCATAGTCACAACGTAAGTGTCACAAATCGTGCAGTCTGCGCATGGGATTTACCTCTGAGCGAAACTTCCTCAAGACCGCCAGTGTTTCAAAGCACAGGAAGTCCGACCATTCAATGTGGCCCTTCTTCTCGGGATCCAGCGCTGCAAACTGAGCCATTACTTCCTCCTCTTGCTCATCGGTCAGGTCTTTATCAAACTGCTGCTTGGATACAAAGTGGCGGTACTGAAGCAGCTCATCTGACACCAGGCATGACTCTACAGCAGCAAGGAACAATTCATCACATCAGATCTAATTAGTTGCTGTGCAGTCTTCCAGAAATAATTACCTTATGGTGACTCATTCTCAACAATGGCACGGGGCCACCTCTCACTGATTGCCCCCGCCAGCCCCCCCCCCCAAGCTATGGAAAAATGCCACACACTGAGGAGGAGATAGGCGGGAGGAGCAATGATGGTTAATTCTACGTACATGTAGTATAGCTCTCTGTCAGGTCGAGTACTTGTTCACCAGTGACCTTGTCTCTGCTCCCCAATGGAGGTTGTAAGAGTGCAGAAATAGAGGTTGCCTCCGAACAAATTAATTTAGTGTCAACAGATGTAGAGCAATTGACAGGAGAATGTAAGAAGTCAAGACTGTCGGTTAAGCAGAACGTGGTCCTCAAAACATCTTTTGAAATGGATTCATTCTGGTTCCAACGGCCGAGCTGAGCTGTGAGTCTGACACAATCAGACCGTTTTCACGTGCATTTGTTAAAGTTTCTCTGCACTCATTAATAATGTAATTTTAAAAAGCAAGTGACATCACAAATAGTTTGTTTCAAATTAGCATTTATCATGCAAAAGTAAACATGTTCTGCTTCATATATTCTGCAGGGAGGGGTAGCGGCCATTTAATGTATTTTAATATATAATAATTGCACATTATATAAAAGCGAATGTTTTATTCCATCTCCTACTGAATATCTATTTCTTCTCCACTTAATTTTCACTTTTGTTCTGTATGTAAAACTGCGAGGCCGCGCTGTCATGCTGTAAGCTAATGCGAGCATGCTAACTAATGCGATGAGACTAATAGGCATTAACGGCTACCAGCTTGTATTTAAGTGGCAAACCAATTTAAATTGCCATTTACAGTAGCAATGTCTTATTTTCTAACTTTACTTTACGGTGACTCACCCGGGATGATCTTGCACTGCTTGAAGGTCTCCATTAGGCTGTACATCTCCTCCTCTGTTAGGAGCAGATTCAGATTATCCTGCAGGAAATGGAAAGGCGACGGCAGAGAATTTCATTTTACGAGAAACAGAAGACGTAATCATTAATTTAGTCAAATGGTGCATGACATAAATGTGATCTAATTATCTAGAGTCAGCCCTAGATGTGCTTCCTACAATTATTCATAAACATACAATGTAATGGATTGCGATGTCAGCAACTATTACATATTCCATGTTATTCAATAAAGGTTTTTTAGTTCATTTCAATTAAGGTTTGAGTGTTTTATATTCAGCATAACAATTTTTTTTTATGTGTACATGATTACAAAAGCTCAATCAATGTTATTATGTCATATGTTTCATGCCAGCATCACATGTATGTCCATCCATCCATCCATCCATCCATCTTCATCCGCTTATCCCGGGGCTGGGTCACGGGGGCAGCAGCCTAAGCAGGGAAGCCCAGACTTCCTTCTCCCCGGCCACTTCCTCTAGCTCTTCCGGGGGGATCCCGAGGCGTTCCCAGGCCAGCCGAGAGACATAGTCTCTCCAGCGTGTCCTGGGTCTTCCCCGTGGTCTCCTCCCGGTGGGACGTGCCCTGAACACCTCACCGGGGAGGCGTCCAGGAGGTATCCTGAATAGATGCCCGAGCCACCTCATCTGGCTCCTCTCAACGCGGAGGAGCAGCGGCTCTACTCCGAGCTCCTCCCGGATGACTGAGCTTCTCACCCTATCTCTAAGGGAGAGCCCAGCCACCCTACGGAGGAAGCTCATTTCAGCCGCTTGTACCCGCGATCTCGTTCTTTCGGTCACTACCCAAAGCTCGTGACCATAGGTGAGGGTAGGAACAAAGTTCGACCGGTAAATGGAGAGCTTCGCCTTTCGGCTCAGCTCTCTCTTGCTCTCAAGAGAAAGCACATGTATGTGAATGAATCAAACACCGTATTTATACATTTCCAATACTTTTCCAGAATCTGTGGTTAGATGAATAGCAAGCACTTCGGATAAGGTTTGGGAAAATGTTACCATTCATCTTTCATCCTAATGTGTCATATTCATGGATGTACAGCCATAATAAAAAAAAAAATTAAAGTTCTTTAAAAGAAACAAAAAGTTTATTTCATCTATATTTACATATGGCCAGGTCAAAATGTAATAATGTGTATTTAATTGCTGCTATGGAAATTGAAAGCCATCCAATCACATTAATGTGATAAAATATGCATGGATATCAGAAAATCCACAAATAGGGATAAAAAAAACCCACAAGAAATATTGATTTTAATATTTATATTTTTGTGTAAATTATTTATGAAACTTTAATGATCTCTATGGTGACTGTTGGTTAGTTAACTCCAGTTTGTTTACGTTACCCTCAATTATGGTTACAATCGATCAATACTTTCTAAAAATCTCATTATGAACTCTAAATGAATATTTGCAGCACCATGTAGAGAGAGCGTGTCGGACAGCAAACGACGGGGCGTTCGAAGACGCTCCGTCACACCAATCATTGAATTTCATCGAGCTCAGGTTTCCTTTCCAGAATATGTGACTATGACAAATTGCAAACAAAAACACGGTAGCAGTAATTACTGCTAAATAAGGGGAAGTATGAAATAAATAAAACCAGAAGTTCAGTGATCAAACTTAGATTACCCTCGTCCACACACTGACTCTGTATTGGGTCCACACCCATCCCCAACTTTCACTGCATATTAAAGTTTAATTCGCCGCAATCGAAGAAGGCCACTTGGCCTCATTAAAGCAGCCACTGGGAAGCGGACACATGTCCCAGCAAGCTGTGCGTGTCCTGCTGCATTTCTTCAACCTGCCAACAAGATTACAGCAAAGTAGTTGTTAACACCATGAATCAAGGGTTCATGCCGTATGAGCATGTTTGCTTATTTCCTGCAACGCCTCTTCCGTTTTTGACCATTAAGGACTGAGCTATTCATATTAATATGGACCCACACAGTACCGGACATGAGCCTCAACCAGGATAATAGACTCACATCCTGTCTGTATCTCTCCGGCATGTGATGTGGATGCAGGCTGGGACACCATGTCCTTGTTTAAGTTTTAATGTGTCATTGCAGAAGACTGGAATTGTTACTGGAATGTGTCTCAGCTAAGCAAGAGTTACAGCCACACAACAACAAAAGCCATTGAATGGGGATTTATATCAAGAAAGGAGTTCGTAAAAAAATCCCCCACATCTGTCCTGGGAAGAATTTTACAATCTTGAGATTCAATCTTTGAACTTCCAGGCCTCACTTGCTCAAAATGTCATTTCCAAGAACTTTTGGGGAAGAGTTTGAGAATCCTTATATAGTACGTATCAATATATCTAAATATGTTATTCTAAAACTGGAAAAGCACTCAGAGAGTGCAAACCTCAACCAAGCAGTTCATCCCCCTCATAATTAAAGAAAATGTTCAACATTTTGCATGATAGTTGAGAGAGTGTGTTTTTGCTTATGTGGACTTCTGAAATGGTTTGTTATGTAATATCAGACCCCTTTATGGCTGTGATTTTTGGTCAGTGAATTAAATGCATATTTGACAAGATTTTTTTTTATTATTATTATTACAAAGCCTCCATTATAAGTAAACGTAAAAATCCAGATTTCTTTGTATCCAGATGGATATTTTAATGGGATCTAAACTAGACCCATCTTCAGATTTTTTTTCCCACCAAGATCCATCCAGCAGTTTTTCCTTAATCCTGCTAACAAACAAACAGACAGACAAACAGCATCAAAAACATAACCTCCTTGGCGGAGGATCAACAAGAAAGTGCATTCTCATACTGTGTGGGAAGCACAATTCTTTTTGTTTTAATCTGTTGCAGCCCTCTATGTGTTTCCCTTTGTCACATCAACTATCTGTCACAGGTGCTAAGATGATTACCTCCGCTGAGGCGGACAGACAAACTCATTTGTTTGTCTGTCCTTCTGTTGGCAAGATAGCTCAAAAGGTTCAGGATGGATCTTAATGAAATTTTCAGGAAATTGTGACATTTTGGTGATGATCAAGGAGAGATCCTGGATTATGGATCAGTTTGAAATTTGTGGTAACATTGCAGTCAATGGAGCTTTAAAATTTGTTCATTAATGTCTCAGTTGATTATTGACCAATGTTTATGGAATTTGACACAATCATGTAGGGTGGGGGCCTCTATCTCACAACTGCATTTAATCTGGATTTTTAATTTCATTGTTTTTACTTCAATTTAAACCAAAATATTAAACCTAAATGTCTCCAAGTCAAACCCATATACACTTTAGAGATAAATCTTTTAAGGGTCACTTAAAATACTTAAGCGTTGATACTTCGCTGTATTCCCAGAACCATATTGCAGATAATAGGCACATAGTATCGATTGACCAGAGCTGAAAAGCAAAATGCGGACTATCTACCGGTATTCATTACAATAGACATAGATGGGGTGAAAAACAAATGACTCTTTTTTTCCATGTCAATGAAACATGTAGCAAGACTCCTTCAAATGCACTTTTTAACAGGCACGCATTGGTTGGTCCAGAACTGTCAGCACAAGCTCAAGCAGAAGCCACGAGGTCATTTATGATCCATATCCCTGTTGCATATGATTGGCTGCCACTGAAACATTCACCCAGCAGTTTGCTTAGAAGGGCTGACTGTAAATTCACTTTCAAGGAAACTTGGTCCGTCTGCCAGCAGAAGTCTCCGGTGCCTATATGTAAAAGTAAATGTCAGTCGCAACAGAAGGGGGGATTTGTAACAGCTGAATGATGTCTGCTGACAAATAAGCTTAGAATTCACAATTTAAAGAACATCTCTCTCCCGCTTCCTTTCTCTGAATCGTCTTCTTTCGCTCACATTCACACGCATTGAAAAAGGAAGTTGAAGAAGGAGCCAAAAAAAAAGATTGTGCGAGAACGTCACCCTGGCAAAGCAATTTCACTTCGAAAAAAATCTGTCGAAAGCCAGCAAAGCCCCTCCTCCACTCTGAAGGGTCCTCCAGCAAAAGCGCCCTTCAGCTGTTTATGCCTCGATTAAAACAGACTTGTATTAGGCCTCAAACAGTGCGACGCTCACCAGAGAGACATCAGCTTTGTCAACGGTCTGGAATTCCTGATGAGAAGCCAAGTGTTTGTTGCAATGAAGATAACGGGAATTACAGCTGTGCAGCACAAAAGCTGCCATCATACATGCAACATGGACATAAAATCAGCAGCAACAGACGAGTACTGGAAGCCGAAGAGCCCAGTGCTGAAAAACCACTCGATCCGTGACCTTCCAAAAAAAAAACAGCAATAAGAGAAAATATTGCAGTTTTTTTTTTCTTTAGCAATATCTAAAGTTTTGAACACAACTTAATAACAACTGTTGTATTAACAAGCTGTGGCGAATTGACTTAAAGGCAGATCATTCACCATGACAACTGTCACTGACAGCTTTAGCTAATTAGAGCTGTCTAACACTTAGAGGAAGCAGAGCCTCTGTTTGTGATATTAGCTCCACTTGAGTGGGTTTTTTTTTTTGCGGTGACTTGGGGAATCTGCCATGAAAAGAATGTGTTGTATTGTTATTATGCTCCTCTCAAGTCCGTGTCTTTATATTTATGCTTAGCCAGGGATATTTTTGTGAATTAACTTCTTCCTGTATCACGTTATTGTATTTGTCAAAGAGAAATAAAAAAAAAGATTGGCTCTGTCTGGCAGGCAACTCAGCGTTCGACATCTGTGAAACAAGCCGTATGAATCCATACGTCATAATTTAAAGCTTGAAGTCTTTGGAAGTCTGAATTTGATTTGTGGCCTTTAATTAAAATAAGGTGTGATGTCATGTTTCAATGTCCAGATTGAGGTTTTTATCTTAACTATTTATAAGATATTACATCTAATGAGCATATATTATTAAATACTGTGCACATTTAAATGTGCATTAATGTAAAGAGACCAGTCAGATTATCGGTAACTATAATAAAAAAAATTGTTGAGCTCTAAAGTAGTTTTTAATAACCAGAACAACTTTTTTCTCTTTTTGAAAATTCATTACCATATTCTTAATTTGTGTGTTTTTGGACCACCACAACTTCCTTACATTAAACTGATGCATTAAACGTCTCTGTATGTGTCACAAAGCTAAATCATTTCATGGAATCCGTTAAAGGAAAAGCACAACTCCAAATAAAGTCTCAATATAGATATTGATTAAATATTGCACCAAATGTTCCTCGAAACCTAGTTCATTTTTTTTAGAATGAATCTGCATTTGTTAATCCAACATTAATTTATTTGTATTCATCATTAAAGAGTGCAAGTGGGATGAACAGACTTACACAATAGTAGCAGCTCCAGCCGATAACATCGTGGGCTGCGTCTCGCATCTCCTGCAGGGCCTCGGCACGCAAGTAGCCAAGCTCCCTCAGGCAGCCATCATGGAACACCCGGGTGCAGATCCTGCAGGGGTACAGGTCATCGGCCGTCCACACCTCACACACGTCGCACATCTCATCACTGGGTGGCTGACAGAAGATTAAAATTGCATCATTTAGAATCTTATTTTGGGGGGCAGTTTGAGGATTACTCTCATGTCCATCGAGGATGGAATAGACAGGTGACCCTTACCATCAGTGGTGTGTGTGTGGCTTGATGGTATGGTGGGATTGCTGTCTTATAATGTATCAGCGGTTCAGTGCTGTGTTCTTTGTTCAGATGTACAGATATAATCACATAGAGACTAATACCCATGGCTTTGTCCAAATGGCCCATTGTCCCACATTGTCTCCCTAACTTTCTCCATTTACATCCAGAATAAATTCAGATGTCAAACCCATAAAATGACAGCAGGAGGCTTGACTGGTAAACCATGGAAACACATTTCCATTTACCATCCACACACTGTTTTATTTGTTTTAATCTGTCAGTGCTGTAGCAGCAGCTTGACAGCTGCACACATAAGACATATGAGACCTTTGCAAATCTCTCCAGCCAGCGTTCATCTTATAATCATAACCCATTTCATGTGCATCCATCTTCAGTACAAGGGCAAGACGCAAACATCATAGTCAAAGGCAAAATAATATCTTGGGTTATGCTTTGTGGCAAAGGTAATAAACGTCTAGGATGGGGTAACATCATAAAGATGACGCTGACAAATTAAGCGACCCTACAAGCCTGATGCTCACACATTAAGAAAGAGCAAACTACACAAAAAGCATCTGGGTCAGTAACATCCAGAAGGTTGGGATTGCAATTATACAAAATAAATTCCCTTGAAGTCTGTCTCTTTAAAGGAAAAATCTATTCTCTAGTAATCTTAGATTACGATTCATGCAACATTTAAAAAAAATACCCCCCCCCCCCCCCCCAAATATATATATATACACATGAAATAAAAATCCGTAGATCGATACTTTTATTTCTGCACCTCTCAGGAAAATGTAACTGCGATAGCAAGTGAGACTGTGAGACAATGTTTACACTTTGCCAAATAGACAACCTGATGGTGTCAGCGCTCCTGTTAACTCCCACCCCTGTCGTCAGTGTGGCCCTGCATATAGCCAGCCGGAGCCGCCCGCCCACAGGTGCCATGCTGTGAAGAGTCCTTGTACACAACAACACATCTCTCAGCGTACGAGGAGATAAAGAGGCTTGCAGAAAACTACTTCAAACTCGTACTTTCTCACCTTCAACAACGGTGTTTAGATAACGCCCGTTTTCACCCTTGCTGGAACGCTTTATCAAAATGTCTATCCTTAGTGAGGAAAAGAGACGATATTCTGCTGTTGCCATGGAGATTGTTGACATGCCTGAGACACTCTTTAATTTTAAAATGTGAGGATTTTTAGTGTTACATCAAAAAAGGAGTTCAAATATTAAGTCCTTACTGAGTTAATGAGGAAAAATGGAATTGTTTCATACCTGCTCTTTCTTCTCCAGCTCCACCTCTACAGGCTGATCATCATCGGCTTCCCTTTTGGGCCGCACAAATGCAGGTGGTGTGAGCTGATGGCTCTTGTCAAGGTCTTCAGGCTCAACTCCTTTCCCATCTCGTAATCTGGACCAAGCCTCCTGGTTGGCCTTACACTCAACCCTGGCTGGCGCTGAGGCCTGCTGGGAGGTTGAAGGACATGCACTATTGTTCGTCTCCTCTTTCTCCTCCTGCTCTCTGGTCTTTTCATCAACACTGGCCGATGGTTTGGCAGGGCCATTGCCTTCCTCCACCTCACTGTCTGCCTGTTTAGCCGGGGGATAACGGTCTTTAACTCCCGATTGGAAGGCAGACACGACGGCGTTGCATTTCTGCACCTTCTCCACCTGTTTCTTTGACATTAGCACTCCCATGGCTGCAGACATATGGAAAGAGAAAGAAGCAGAAGAGATTTACTCTAATAAGCTGCATTAAAATCGACACTGGCCAACAGCAGCACAATTATCCAAGATCCTCCAAGGTCCTTGAAAGCATTTTTTGTCATTTTGACTAATTCACTGGTGCCAAATATTTAATCAATAAAAGTAATTCAAAAACATCACTGAGTATTATATTGATAAGATAAATGCCAAACCTTAGCCAGTCTGATACACAGCCAGTCTGTGCTAACTGTTCAAATTACAGCTCACACACTTAACCTGTATATTTACCAAGTAGCTGCAGACCACTTAACCCAAGAAATAGCATGTGTTGAACGATTTGGGTTTGTTATAACCAGTTCTCTGGTGGGTTGATTTCTCCATTTGATATATTTTGATGCAACTGATAAATGAGACACAGCTCCAAGAAGTAGGACACTAAATATTGGCATTACACCTTGATGTTTGTACTTCTAAATGTGTCACTAATTGCTTCCATATCTCTGAGTTTTATGCAATATGGCAAACATGCCTTAAGCGGGGATATGAATATTTAATCCCGGTGTTTTATGTTATCTATAAAGCAGGCCTGTGATTAAGGATAACACTGTTAAATATTAGTAGTTATTTAATGCAAGATGCCCCAGACACCTAGGTTAATGGGTGTATGTCCCCAGTAGGATGAGGTTTGGTGCCTGCTTACATCCCAATCCAATGCAGCTGAATGGAATTTTGATTTGTGGTGCTCACGGTGCAAAAGACCAGCAGTGTGTCTTCTGAGGAACAATCGCTTCGATTGCCCAGCACGCTACATCTCCCGGACTCTCCAGTCACCCTCTCCTCCCATCACAACATGGAGGGCACTTCATCAAAGGCCTCCACATACCCCCCCCCCCCCCATCTGCATCCAGGAGCAAGATGTGCACACACAGTTCATGAAGCTGAACCCCCACAAAGCTGCTGGGCCGGACAATATTTCCCCCTCCATCCTGAAACACTGCCACTGAGCTGACTCCTCTCTTCACGGGCATTTTTAACACCTTCCTGGAGTCATGTCATGCAAGCCTGCTTTAAATCCAATTTAAATCCAATTCTCATAAGAGCTCTGATCTTATGCTGAACAAGTCATTTACATTTTCCCAACAAATATTTTTTTTAATTTGTCATAGATTCCTTCTTGCATGACCTTGTTTTCAAAGGTCAACCTTGTCAACCTGCATGGGAGTGGGAAACATCACCTGCTTCCTGCTTGGGAAATTAACCTCCATGATTGTGTCAAGAGGCCAGATTTTGCTCAGATATCAGGGAATACCTCAAGAGTAAGCATTTGCTGTGTGTGCATATAAAACATGTGCCTCATTTGAATTCCACAGTAGAGTTTTCATGCACAGCATCAATCACCTCAACTTGCTGAGCTCAGCCAGCTGTGGATATTTGATATCATCTGTCTTCTCTTCTGACTGTTAGGCAAATTAAATGATTTATGGTAAGATCGGCTTTATTAATCCCAGTGGAGGAAAATAACTTCACTCTTGTTGCATATTTTACGTTTTTATGTTATTTTATAGTCTTTAAAGTCTTGATTGGGTTTTTTTTAGGAATAATGCGGCAACACATCAATCTATGAGCAACTCCTGACCAAACTACGTTATGTGAAATCATATACCATTAAATGTGGTGCATTATCACAGAGCTTTGAAAAACTATATATATAAAAATTGACTTAGTTCTCATTTTGCACTTAAGTGAGACACAACCGTGAATTCTGGTATTGAAAAACATGCATCTATAATGGTTTGAAGTTGATTACATGGTACTTATGGGACATATGTCTTGGCTCTACAATGCAACCCCATCCATCCATGGTCCTCGTAAGTGCTTGTGTGAAATTCTATCCCATTTATCTGAAGTAATATGGGACTCATTCCCACTCTCCTCTACCCAGGCTCTAATTGTCAAGGCTTATGTTGTCAGGCTGCTGGTGAACTCATGCTTCATAGCGTGTGGAAGATAAAACAGTTATTTAAAAAGAGGCATTATTGTACAACTAAATCATGAGGTTCGAGTGGAGAGTTAGTCCTGCACTGAATATCTATCTGGAGTCTCTCTCAAGAATGAGGTCAAAGATAATGCTGGTTAGAGCATTGCACTCTTGCAGTGCAAAGTAATTCATTATAAAACATGATGTCCCAGTATTGAATTTGCAACATGAGCACACTGAATAAACAATGAATAACAATGCAAAGGACAATAGAAATTGTAAACATGAGTTCCAGTGAGATGGCAACTGTATTTTTCCCCAGTGCCTTGGAATAGAGAAAGGGGCTCAGAATTAAACAGTATTTCCCTCCATGCATTTTCTTGGATGGATGGATAGACTTATCCACCTTGTGGGTCATGGGTGTTGCTGGAGCCTATCCTAGCTGACTACGGGCGAGAGGCGGGGTACACCCCGGATGTGCCACATGTGTCTCACAGAGACAGACGCACACACTCACACCTACTCACACCTTGGAGTAATCAAAACACCCAAATGTCATGTTTTTGGAGGTGGGTAGAAACCGGAGGAAACCCACACAGACACAGTGAGAACATAAAAACTCCACACAGGTAGGAATCAAACCGAGCATCTTCTTGCTGTGAGGCAACAGCTCTACAGATGATGCAACTGTGCAGGCAGTAAGATACTGCAAAGGCCAGAGCACTATTTAGGTTGACCTATAATAAATAGCCTATTTAGTTTTATTATTTTATTTAATTTTGTTTGTGGCTGTTCACTTTTATTTAATTTATATTAGATGCCAGTTAATTAAACGTTCATCAGAACATCGCCAAAGTCAGGAAGATTGTACCTAAATGAATTGGGATTTATGTCTGTACAACATTGCATTACAATCCAGCGCCTGTCTGGATCAAATCGGTCCACAGAGACTGACTGGCATGGAAATGACAAACTAGCACTAGCTTGGATGATGTTAAAACCTGCTAAATACATAAGAATTATCTTTGCCGAAGATTCCAAACAGCTCATAAATGCACTGCAAAATAACACACCACAATACATGTTGCTACCATCATTATTATGGCTTTTATATCTGACCTTCCCATCCTGGCTCAGTATAGTGCTGGCACAGAGACGGTGGCAGCTTTTAGATGCCTTCAAGGATCATCCATCTCTTTGCAGTTTGTATACTTTTCACTTGTCTAAAGGCAAAGACTCAAACTAATACTTGTCACAGTTGGATCCTAAACTGTGCAGTGCAGATAATGGACCGTACAATATTAAATGAGATAATCAACAGTAAACAAATTGCACTTTAATGGCCGGAAAAGTGAATAGGCTTCAAAAACAGCAGGGGGATGAATCAGTAGCAATAACAAATAAAGTAAATGCTATTAAAAGCCTGAATGTCTACAATCTGTCAGATAAATGCCAGCAACAAACAACACACATTTCATTATCCTAAAAAAAACAAGTACTCATAATTTGAAAATGAATACTATTTTCTTAAATATAGAACAAACAAAAAAATAAGCTATATATAGATCAACAAAGCAAAGATAGAATAATGGTTTGCATCAACCAGAGCAGGAAGCAAAGCCACTGCTGATGAGGACATAGGCGACCTTGTCATTTTCAGGTTAAATTATGAATTTTAAATAAGGGTGTTGTGTTCTTTTTCTCTCTGCACAAGTTGATTCTGACACAAATAGGTCAGTGATTGCCTTTGATACTTCAGTTTATTATAAAGCATTAAGAAGGATGCCACTTGGGTGCCTTTGCAAGTCTGAGATCCAACAGCTTCTGACTGAAGGCCTGTCAAATTGCTCAACCCCTTTTTCTGCCGGACTGACAGCAATATTTGCGCAGCTCAACATGTGCGTGAACTCCACGCTCAAGAGAGACACTGCTGAAGTATTTGTTTTTCATCCGTAACTGCACATTAGTATTTTCAGCAAATACATGCTATTTTGCATGTCAGTACAACAGCTTAGCAGAACTTGAGTCTTATTTTTGCAGGTTTGCTCATGATTATTAATTATTTGTAAGACAAAATGAAGACAAACAGTTTTAAACAAAATAATTCTGAGAGTGTAAACCTCTGCAAAGGCAGCTCATTTTCCCCACGATGTCATTGAACTTGAAAGCAGCAATCCAAAAATAGTTTTGCCCTTATACTATGACTCCTTGATTTGTCCATGAATAATCATCCCTTGCATCCCCACAACTTGCATACCTACGTACCTTCCTATATGTATGCATACATCTACCCATAAAATGCACCTACAGACATTTATACTACAAAAGTCATACGTGAAATGGCAGGAGAAAATGCCGCCGCTGCCACACTCTGCCCTGCCATCATCATAACCACTGATGGAAGTGATCAAATGAACACTTGTTCTTGCTCAAAGTGGAAACTTTTGTGGCTAGGTGCAGTAAAGAACAGCCAGGAACTATCGATCGCCTGGCAGATATGTTTTTCAAGTAGAATAAACAGCGTTCTTTTTATGCACCGTGTAACGGAGACTCTCCAATCACATCTGTATAATCAAATCCAGTTCCACTGATCTGGTGCTGCAGGCTAGGATCCCTCTTGGATGTCTATTCTATGTTCTAGAAAAGAAAGTTCAATATGCATCTGACCCATACTGTCATACAGCTCTTACTATTAATGCAAAAAAATAAGAAAACCACTAACAGACTACACTACGACACCAGAGATGTCAAAAATTTTAAGTGAGTCTGTGAATGAAATACTTTATGAATCACAAGAACCTATCCATTGGTCTATAAAACATGTCTTAGTATTGAACAAAACGTTCAATTTAACCCATGTCAGGATGTCACTTGGTTGTCGATCGCTACCATAAAAAAAAGTTAGACAATTACTCAGTAATACATTTTATATATTGTTTCTTATTTTGTGACTTTTATCCTTATACAACCTCTTTTATTTGACAACTGTCATTCAGCCAGGCTCCCAGATTGCAGCGATTAATTTCTTGAGCGCGAGATAATAATACAACAAATGGCTAAACTAGACATATAATGTGGCAAATGGAACACGTTTCTTCAATTGCCAAATTTATTTACAAAAAAGATCCCTCTGAGGCCCAAATTCACCCTTCACATTATGTTTTGAAGGCAATAAAATTGGACAAAGATCGGATGAACTGCCTCAGGCTTGACATTCACTGTGAGCAGCTGCCTCTCCAGCTTTGCTCTCTTTCCGAACCCCTCTGAATGATTTAAATGCCCCAGGATAAAAAAAGATCTGGACCAAGAGAAGGAAAACAGGGACACTCCTTGGGGCAGAACCTGCCATATGTGACTGAGAAAATGTTTTTCTCTCAAGCTGCAAGAGAATATTCTCTTTAAAATGGGAAAGCAGATCAGTGAGTTCCACATCATAGTTTACGGGACAAGGTCTACATTACAACTACTCGCCTCATTCAAATCTCAGAGAGACGTATACAAAGAAGTCAAGCAATGATTTTCCTATTTTTCCAAATGATTTTAACATACTTGATTCAATCTGGCTTAGGCTCATATTTCATGTCAGCGAGAGGACGATCATGAAGCTCTGAGGAGCATCTTGGTTTAGTTAAAGATTGACAATTTGTTATGCAGGTGGCACCAAAGTGCTTTTAAACCCTTTTGTAGATGGTTGACGGTCCACTCATTTCTTCAACAACACCAGACAATGGACCAAGTCTCCATAAGCAGTGCCTTTATGAAGCATCAATTCCACATGAAGTCATTTTCTGAATGTTATACATCGCTGACAAATGAGAAGAAATAAATGGTGGTGGATCTATATCTTGTCACACAGCCTGGTGGGAAGCACTATGCTGAAACAGGATATTAATCTTTAGCTAGAATTGGATCCATTGACTCCTGAAAACAGAAGTGTGTATTAAATGCCAAAAGGGACAGCCTCGCGTGAAAATTAGTATTCAGTCTCTGTTCCCCAAAGTGTCACCGTGGAGGTGTTATTGAGGTCGACAGGAGATCATATAACAGCCATGTCTCATTTTATGAGGGGGGGGGGGGGGGGGGAGCCTCCCACTCCTGAGAAATATTAACCAGTCAACCAGTCTAAAGTCAATACTTTTGTTGAGACATATTATTCTTACCTGTAGAATTGTTGTAAGATGTTTTTGCAGGGAGAATATCTGAGCGGATATTGATCTGAGATGTCACACAAGATCACAGTGATTATGTGTGAGGGAGCCGTTAAACCATTTTGTTGCTTGGGCTTGAAAGATGGGCATATAACATAAACAAATGTTGATGTTTTGTCCATCATTGATTAAAAAAAAAAAGAATTTCAGTAGAAAGAGTTGCTTTTCTGGGGTTAAATGTTTCAGCACAATAAGTTGACATTCAAATTGTTCTCAATATGTTTAAAAATATTTTGTCATTTCAACTTTGTTCTGGACTAAAGTGCAAAGGACAGAAATCTGTATCTGGATTTGCACACATTCCTTTCCTAAAAGGATTTGGATGTCACTGCTGTGTGACTAGAATCCCAACCAGCCCTGCTTTACAGTCCTTGTTTTGCAGCTAGAGGAAGGGGCGTTCTTTTTTTTTTTTTGAATGGGAGCTCCACAAAGCACGCCTTTTCATGGGAATAACCCCCCCCACCCTTTAGCTGAAGATCTCACCCACGGACCGGGGAAGCAAAGACCTAGAACGAATTAGCTAACGAGTTCTCCCTGATCCATGTGGTGGTGAGTGAGTGGAATCAATAAGAGTCATTCAAACCATTTTAAAGCATGCATGTAGATGCATCTGGACACACGGAGCTAAAAGCATGAGCAGGGCTCTCGAGCTTTGTCCTGTCTTGTCAGCACTAGTGAGAGAAAAATACTGCTATATGCATATAACATCTCTCTCTCTCGCTCTCTCCCTCTTTTTCTCTCTCTCTATTTCTTTCTTTGCCTCCTCCATCGCCCTAAACACAAATGCATTCTCTACCATCCAATAGCGCAAACAAATGCACTTGAGTGATTCAAATTCAGCTTGTGGACAGACCCTAAAGTAAAAGTGCCTAAATGGAGATGGAATGTAGATCTCAAAGCGTCGTTAGACTGGAGACATCAGGCGCTGCCAGGCAGAGAAGCCTGTGCCAGCCCAAGGATAATCTGACAATAACCACTGAGCAGGAAGCAGTGAAGCAGCTTGGGCTGCAGGGCTCTGTCACAGACTGAGGAGCAGGACGAAATGTGCTTGTTTGTGGATGTATTTGGGTTAGAGCATAACAACAAGCGGATTGAAAGCTGAGGCGGACCGAGGGTTTAATGGATAGCATCGCTCCCTTGCGGGACAGCGCTGGGAAAGTGCAGCAGAGCAGCTGAGGACAGAGCGATCCACGCAGTACGGCTAATGCAGCGAGCAGCATTCAGTTGACAATGACCCATCCATGCCATCAGTTGCAGATGTAGATCTCTAACTGACACAACTTACAGTGTAAGTGCCAGAAAAAGTCTGGAGCTTGAATGGGTTTTCTAGAATGACGTGCATCCACCCATCAGCTCCGTAGATTGTTCCAAAAGAAAAACTACAACATGAGGGAAGCAGCTAAAGCCATCCAGGTTAGCGACTCGTGTAGTTTGATAACAACCATTCACACCCATGTGAATGATGACCTAAATATGCATCCCATGCAAGCCATCTGTAATGAGGATTCCCAGCATATCCATATTTGCAACATAAAAAAAATAAAGAGAGAATGAATACTGCACATTTTGTTATATAACACAGACGGCAGTTAGAAAAGCAGGCTACCAGGGGACTCACCGTAAAAACTGAAAGGCTACGATCTCACTTTGTCTTTTCTGTGTCTCAAGCCCGGCCGTCCAGCATGGCAAGACTTTGCTCGAATGAAGTAAGTGCTCCTTTACGTGCAGCCCTGCAGGGAGATAAATGGCACGGCAGTTTATCAGTCCTTCCTTCCCCCCCCTCACGGTCCCACAGAGAAAATTCACAGTCGGAAGCGGCTTCCCATTCGAGAGGAATAGAGACTTCTCCCGGACCCGTGGACAGCTCCAGTGCTGAAATCTTTTTGTTTCCTTTTCACCTCCCCACGCTCCTCCTCCCTGATCTACTCCCTCAGCATTCAAGGAGAGGCAGCACAGCAGCCTGCTGGCAGCGGAGGCAGGAGGAGAGCTTGGTGCAGGCTCACAGACGGCCACTGAAGTCAAATCAAGCTTTATCAACCGTCATATTTGAAGCCGCCCTCCTCTCCCGGCAGCCCATGCGAGGAGGTCCTAATTCTTTTTGTTTGATAACCTGTAGACGCCTCAGTAGTTGCCCTGGAACGTATTGATTAGCTGGATCACCAGGGGTCTGCAGTTTCCAGAATAATGAAGTGAAGAAAGATGATTCTTCAGTGGCAAAGTGTTTCACCTTCATAGATTAGATGAGGCATGCAGTTTGGGTTCAGTCACATTTCACTCACATCAGAAATGTTCAGATGTTCAGAAATTAGAACATTTGTTACATGAAGTTATGTCGCGGATGCAAACCTGAAAGATCGATAAAAAGATGGAAATCCCAATATTTAATTTTAGCTAGTTTTATTGTTTATAAATCCTGTTTGTGATTCTCACAACTGCAAACAATTCATAAAACATGCGTTTTTAGTAAACGATAATTAAAATAATTATTGATTTGGTGTCATTCATGTGACTATCATTACAATAATCCTTCCAATCTAATACACAATGGGCACAAATGACCAAATTACCTTTGTTGTACAAAAATACACAGCTATAAATCAGGCACTATCTTGAAATTACCTTCTGCAAAAGTTCCTTGACATTAAACAGCATTGTTTAATTTGTATATGAGGTGTGATAACTAAAAGCTGAGTCAGTGTCAATGAAAGGCAAGTCATCCAGTGTCTGTCAAGCAGGAAGTATGCTTAATGTATGAACGACTGCACGCACCATGTTTCGCTATGTTGTTCCATAAACTGCTGGTTCAAAAGGAAATACATACATTTTTAATGAAGGCGTAAGTGCACATGGACCCATTGGTCTCGAGGTGCTTGGCTTCTTTTCTCGGGGGGGGGGGGGGGGGGATTGTCAGCTGCGGTATGTCACAGGGGTAACCCGACCCCTGATTTTCCTGCAGTCACCTTTGCGCAACACAATGGTAGAAGTTTAGTATGGTAACCTAAAACAACCTACCGGCACTTCTTGTCCAATGAAAATATGGTTTTGGAACTATATTATGTTGCGCAACTGGAGTCCCAGCATGTCATTGAGAAATATATACTATCCACAGGGCAACAAACGTCAGCCACAATCAATGCATTGCCAATACTTTAGTTGGCGATGACATTTATCAAAATCAACAATAAAGAATAAGATCATAAGATCACAGTGGTGCTTTAACAAGTCTATATTGGAGTATTGGGGTAAACTCAATATAGTTTGCAGTACAAACAAAACTGCACAGTCCACAGTAAATTCTTCTTGTCCTGGCCAAAGTAGGCTGTTTGCTGTCAGTGGACATGAAAACAGTTGCCAGGAAGCATATTAGACATTCACAAAATGGCATCTTCATTGCTTTCAGCCAGCGTTGCCCAAATACCAATACCGCTGTCTGGAGCCCATATTCATTGGTGAAACGGTCATTGCATCCTAACTTAGACAGCGTTCGGTTTGCTATCTGCAAGAGAAAGTGCAGCATTGCAGCACTAGGCTTGTTTCCAAGTTTTAAAAAAATATATATAAATTACGTGCCAAGTGTTCTAAGTAGCTTTGGATAAACTATATGAATGTAGGTCAAGATTTTACTTTTTGCCAGCAGCACAAAATGTACAAAGTGAAATGACTCAGAGTGAGTCAGTGATTTTGGAAACAGGATGTTGTCCGTCCACCGAATCAGAAGCCATCAACGGTATATTCCAATCTATACTATATTTCCATTGACTAAGCAAAGAAAATATTTTTTACTTTGCCTTTGATTGGGTGTGCAACATACAAAAGAAAATCTCTACCTTTACAATTTCTGACAATCGATTGCACGACTAATTCAGGTTTGTTTAGTCTTCAATATTTAAATAAAGCTCTATTTGTATTTATTTCATAGAAATGGGTTCTGAATGGAGATGGAACAAACCCAGCCCTGGGTCCTTTTCAAAATAATAATAAGAAAAAGGCTGGCAAAGTAAAAAGCAAAGGCTCCGTGTCCTCAGAATAATGGTCTTAGGTTGTCACCATTAGCAGTCTATTCATGGTCCACTTAGATGCTCACAGTGGTGAGAGTCCCACACATCTTAGAATTGGCGCACTGCACCAACTGCCTTTTTCAGCACTGAATTTCTTTACCTGAGGGTTGAGAAAAACTTTCCTAATTCCACATGATCGGTGAATCCAGAGTGCTTTTTGGGGATTTGTTACCCGCTCATGTCACCTGATTCCCCATGAGCACATGAAGGCTCATCGCTGCAGCATATTTACCTGGTTAATATGAGAGTAGTTTCAACCTTTTCACCTAACTCTCTGCTAGAAAGCTAACAAGTATATTTATCTGTTTAATATGATCATGACTGATT
Source organism: Brachionichthys hirsutus (assembly GCF_040956055.1). NCBI lineage: Eukaryota > Metazoa > Chordata > Actinopteri > Lophiiformes > Brachionichthyidae > Brachionichthys > Brachionichthys hirsutus. The sequence goes on along the minus strand of NW_027180359.1, from coordinate 177,431 downwards.
AAATAATCTTAGTTTTACAGTGAAACAAGTCAAACTGTTTGAACCAGTCAAATAATGTAGTCAGAAGGGAGGTAAGATTATCAGGATCTGCACCCCAGCATCGCTCATTAAATATATTACCCTTTGTAGAAACACTGATCTGATTGAGTCACAGATCCACTTCCATAAATGCCACTACAGCAGAAATCAAGCAGAGGGACATGCCCTCTGGGACAGAGCTGTGCTCCACTTTTGGCATATTTTGGATTAAGTCGCATCATGGGATAAAATGAGCTCTCTTATTGATATATTCTTAGAGAGTATCTGAAATATTTAGATATGTACCACAGGTGATAGCAATGCAAAGTCACAAAATGTAAAAGGTCTCAATATACATCTTTAGACACATCTTACAGTTGCCCATTCAATAAGTTCATATTTAATCTAGAATTGTCCAACACAAAATTCTCAAAAAACATAATCTAAATAACTTTAATGTTGTTTTATGGACTGAAACATTCCTGAACCAGAATGGCATGTTCTCTGCCAAGAATCAACATCCAGCCGTCCATCCATTGTCTTGTAAATGAGACAACGTGAATCATCTCGCCTACAGCCGCTTTATCCACCTTGCGGGTCACGGGTGTTGCTGGAGCCTATCCCAGGTGACTACGGGCGAGAGACCCGGTACACCCCGGACGCATCGCCAGCGCATCCCAGGGCCACACACACAGTGTGGACAGTCAACCGCTCGCTCACACACACACACTCACACCTATTGTCAATTTGGAGTGATCTATTCACCTTAGTTGCATGTTTTTTTTTTCCTCCTGAAATTCTAAGTGATTCAAGAGGCGACATTTTTACTTGCTACTCAATGAAAACCTTTTCTTCAGTTCACTTGTCCCTTCTAGCATGACCTCGGCCATTGTGTCATATTTTCTGCTGTGGTGCTCAGCCTTCACTTGTTCTTTTGAATCACTCACTTTCACATGAGAGGCTGAATATATTGCCGAAAGGATCAAAAGCTTGCATTCCTTTTGGTTGCTCACTTAAAGAGAATAAATAAAGGCAACTCTCTTAGCAATCCTGTCCATGCAGTTCTGGACACACTGTCCTCAAAATGTATCTTCTCCTGCAGTGCATTGCGTAACAAGCTCGTAGATCGAAGGTTAGACAAAACTGAAGCGTTATGCCCATTTTGCATTAATGAGTTATAGGTCAACCAAAGTACAACAAGTCTGAAGTATTACCTCAGACAGTGCTCATGACAACAATAAGTCCATTATTGGAGTAGATGTCCCGTGTAGTGCACGTCAACGTCAAGAAGAGGAGTCACTCAGGATGAAGAGTACAGGATGAACCCACGTGCTGGAATTTAACTCATCAGCCACAGAAGGCAACACTGGCAGAACAGAAGCAGCCAAAGCAGAGACACTGCTGCCGCTGTGTGGGTGCGGGTCCTATCCACTGACAAATACAATTCATGTAATGGTCCCTTGATGACCAGCCAGTATTTCACATATAAAAAAAAATAATAATAATACAGTAAAACATCAAAATCAAATTGAGATGTCATGGGGCAAAAATGCTCTGATCATTATGACCAATTTGTCATAACTTTCTTTATTCAAAGACAGCAATTTACTGTGATGAATTCAAATCAATTTCTTTGTGTGATTGATAACGTTTATAAAACGTCGGCCTTGGATATAAAGTTACTCTTTAACTCTGTATCTGTTGCTGCGTCTTGATACGTGTCCTGTTCCTTGTCATCGCTCAGTAATTCTAAGTAGGCACCTCCAGTCTGTCCTGATGATTCCAGAAGACTTTAGCCCTTCATTTCTTGTCAGGTTCATGTTAGGCCAGAAAGCCCAATAAAACCACTGCTGACTCAGCACCATGGAAAGGGTCAGCAGTCACTGCATGGGAACGCCTGTTTGTTCGCTCAATAACATGCTGTCAGACAAACAGGCTTTGCTCCAATGATACATTTTTCTGAGTCCTTAAGTTCTGAAATAGTGGACTGTCACAAGCATAGGATGAATTCATTTATCAACTATACTGGTTAGACTTACTCCCAAAACGTAAGTTAAGAAATAGAGCTTACAGCATACAGACATCCACACTTGTGTCCCCAAAAGATTGGAATGTCCCATAATGATGCTGTTAGGATCAACCATTTAATATGTGACCTTAATGATTGTCAGTGTTTTAGCAACTTCAGAAGTATCTTGGGTGAGAGGTGAAATATTTTCAAACCATAAATAGAAGTGTAGTTGCTTTAGAATGAACCTTTAAGCACAATCATGACTTTGATGAATGAGAATCTACACGAGCATCAAAGCATCCGCTTGGCATAATCTTTCTGTCTACGTGACCTTTCTTCTTTTTAAAGCGCAGAAGCTGTATTTCTTTTATTCCATGTCTGCTATGATGCAGCATCAGTTGGTGGGGATGCTGTCTTCTGGCCTAGCTGATACATGAAACATCACTTCCTCCTTTTACAGTAATGTAATGGATAGTGATTAAGTGCTCATTTATCCATTCCCAGTGAGCTGGAAACAACAACTCATGAATATTACAGTATCACCATGGTGATGGCCCCCTTGAACTTCACTGTATATATTTTATTATTTACTGAATGACATTAATACACTCGCTATTGTATGAAATGGAAGTACATATATTGGAAAATGTTGGATTAATCAGGGTCCAATGGTGGGAAGGGAGGAAGGGCGGCACCGAGAGAGGTGATCAGGTTGACTAAGGAGTTTCTTAGGGAGGAGATATAGACAATGTACATGAGGTTGGGGGTGATTGCTCTTCTTGGTCATGATTATATGTTAGTGTGTACTGTATGTGTATGTGTATGGAATTATATGTGAGTTAATCACCAAGAAAAAAACAAAGAATCAATTGAACTTGTTTAAGATTGGTTGAAGACGTTTCACCTTTACTCCTCCAGGTTACTTAGATCGATAGATAGATAAATAGATAGATAGATAGATAGATAGATAGATAGATAGATAGATAGATAGATTGATTGATTGATTGATTGATAGATAAACCGATCTTGACCTCTGCAGCCGATCATCTTAAACTGATATTTATTTATGTCTGAAACATTTGCGAAAAATAAACATATCTGGAGGGCAAAATGTCTTTATTCATCTCACATAGCTGAAAAATAGCAAACAAAGAAAGATCCAAAGGTCAAATATGCTAAATGGCCAAAGAGCCAAACAGCCGTGGATGCAAACTCATCTTTGGAAATATATCTTCTACACCACATTATCTTGACATTAATTCAAAGTTTATTACAAATATTTTTTTCTGCAGGAATTTAGGCTGAGCCAGAGTGAAGGCTGTGGATAAAAAAAATCTGGTTTCTTTGTTGTCCCAACATGATCATATTAGTGAAATGATGTCTCAGCCTTATTTGAACACAGTGTTGATGCGGAAAGAAATGGAAGGAGCTTCAAGGATCTAAATATATTCAGCACTTCACATGCTCAGTGTTTGTAGATCATGTTGGTTTTTGAGTATTGTAACCTTTGGCCTAATTTAAAACTGTCATTATTAATTGTATTTTAACCTCAGAATAATATTTATAATGAAGAAATCTGTGATGTATCCATAGTAGCGCACAGAACCGCACTAAACATGGCTTTAAAGACTCTAGGCTGGAAAAACACGTAGATGCCAACACCAACACTGTTGCCAGGCAACTGATCGGTCTTGCATCTGATTTAGATTCACCCAAAATCAGCCAAATTTCTCTTCCAATGTTTGAAGAGTCTTTTAGGGATTTTTAGAAGCTTCCTACTCAGTCTGTCAAACATGCCTTAAGGACGTGTGTGCTGATTTTCCTGTTGTTATCGTGGACATTGTTCATTTTGAAATTATTTGGCATGCCCAGAATCACGCTGAAAGTGTAATGAAAAGTGAAAACAGCTCACTAGTATTAGCAGTGCTGTGCTGCTACTTGTGTAACTGAGAGGGGATATTGTGACGATCCTGCATATCCTTGTATCAGGTGATAATTTGGTAAACTATATTCATTATGAGGATAGAGAATATCCCATATGTCCCGAAGGATAGAGAAACAGCATGTAGCATATTGGGATATAACGGATTTATGGGCTGTTGTTATTGTCTAAATTGCCCTTTTTAAAAGAGTTTAAATTAAATGATGATCTCTGGTGATGATTGCATAAAACATTAGTATTCGCTGTTGTGAGAACAGCTATAAAAACATCAATTTCTATCAGCCATTCTTGCTTTTGCACAGGATTTAATTAAAAGATTCTGGCAAGGATTTTATGGGTCAAGTTAGATGAGGTAATGAAACCACACTTACTTTTAAATTGCAGCTTTCCATTGCAGCACATGCCCAGGTATCCCTTTCTGCTTGTCTCTGCACTTTGACCTACATTTTACTTTTAATATGGATGGTGGAATTACTTGTGTGTGAAAAGGGTTGCTCAATGTAAAAGAAAAAGCACAAAGAGGTAAAACCTTGATCTGCCGTCATTAATTCTGTAGAGCAGCATATTTCAGCAGGGAAGAACTCAAATGGATCTATGCTTCAGTCCGAGAACCAAACGTCTGTCAAACAACTTTAAAGACTAACTGATTATCTTTGCGAGGTAATAAGCAGCTAAAGTTACATCTATTTTTAATAGGAGTTGCTGGAAACTAAAAAAAAACAAAGAGTTTTCTACTGTCAAATAATGAAAAACAAACAACAACATTGTTGGTCAACTTTGCCTTTGAGTCCAGGTTAAAGGAGACATATTATGAAAAACTTACTTTTTTTTGGTGGTTTTGGGTCATTATCAACCTCAAAACAGCAAAATAAACCAGCAAGTGAATCCTGCGTAGTTTGCGTAGTTCTGTAATCACCTACTGAAACGCGTCTGGCAGAAATCTCTCCACTTGTGATGTCACAGAGGGCGAACGTGCACATGCATGCACATGCACGCAATGAACTTAGTTTCAGTTTTGTTTTCAGAGGCTTTTCTGACAGAGCTGTTTGGGACGGAAATGAGGGGCACTGTCCTGCAGCATGTGTTTGCTATTTTAACCAAAGACTGTCCCAGATATTTCATATAAGTGTCTGGGAACTGCGTTCACTTGTGGAAAAAGAGTATAATATGTGACCTTTAATAAAACATCACGCGTCAGTGTCTATAGCTTGACTTTGCTGCAGTCAGCAGTTAATATATAGTTAAAGACATTGATGTAAAATATTTGATACATATTTTATTTCCTGCACATTTCTTTGACAATATTTCTGTTAGCATCTTGTTGCTGGGCATACAAGCTTATTGCAGCCAATTAAATGTGACACTGTTGCCTTGAACTGGCCTCTAAGGGACCAACCAGGGGTGGGCAAACATTTTTGACTCGCGGGCCGGGGCCACAATAGGTTCTAAAATTTGACAGAGGGGCCGGACCAAGAACAGATGGATGGAGTATTTGTGTGAGCTAATATAAATTACACATGAAAGCTATTGCATTAAAGGATTTGGCCTTTTACAGGCAGCATTACAGGGAAAAGGTCAAATGAATGAGGTTTAATTATAATACAATTCTATTTAATGATATAATTTGGACAAGTTTGGCGGGCCGGATTAAAAAGACCAACGGGCCGCATATGGCCTCCGGGCCTGGGTTTGCCCATGCCTGGACCAACCTGAGAATTACCCACAAAACGCTGCAGAGAAGACAACATCCACAAAGTTTTCACTTTCATTGTTGTGCTGTCTCCAAAATCCAAACAAGCTTGCCCCACAACAGGTGGTTTAACAATGCAGACATCACCAAACGACTGTCCAAAACAATTGCCTGACTTAGTAGCAGTAAGAAAGAGAGGCTGGAATTTGTTCAACCACCGGGGTCATCCTGAGACGCCGTATTTGCCAAGTCATGCTGCTCATGCATCTGTTTCTTCCCATTGCAGAAACTAAATACGCTTCATAATATTATAATTTTGAATCAAATAGGATATAACTGCATATGATAACAAACTTAGCTCCTTCCCTGCGTGATATGAGAGAATGATGCAGTAATTGGATTTCCATCCTTACCGAGCAATCTGATAGACTGCTGCAAAATGCTAATCTCTTATCTACCTGTCCGGCAGTGCAGACCAGTATGACAAAGCCGAGATAAAGAACGCCATCAAATCTGGAGCAGAGCTGCTCTTGTCAAATGGTGGAGCGCATTCGACGATATGCGATCCACCTCCAGATCAATGTGCAGTTGGTCCAGATGCTGCGTGCCCGACCATTCCCATTAAATCAAGGCTTTATACGCACATAGCCCTTTCCCCTCCTTGTCAAATCCGATCAGAGAATCCACTCTGAGGGAGAATTTTGTTGCACTTTGTTTAGCAAATTGCCAATCCCATGTTGCATTTGATCATTTTCGAAATTTGGATTTAATATGTGCTTATGCGTGATCCTTTTCTTTTCCTCAGACAATTTGATGTCTTTATGTGATGATGCAAATATATATATTTTTACCAGATCTGAAAGAGTCCCATTATTCAGCATCACTCACCAGAGCTGACACAGGAGATCGAGCATCGAGGCATAACGGTCCACATTAGACCAAAGGAGGGGAGGGCTGAACACAAAGGCTGACAGCTTCAGCTTTTGAGTTTAATTAAAAGTGTCACAGGTTTCTGCCTATTTACGGCATGGATAAAATAATCAGGACATGCTGTGTAAGGTCTGCGAGCACAAGCAAGAAAGTCTGCCCCATTCATCTCGCAATGTGATGAGAGAAGCATATAATGTCAAAATGTAAGTGTGTGGGGCTTTAGATTTACCAAGATAGCAGACTTGTCAGCTCTTGATCACGACACACTTCTAACAGAAATACATCCTTGTCTTGTCCAAGAACAAAAAAGCAACTATCATGCCACAGAAGCCGGCCACACAATTGAGTTTGTCTTCAAATTGTACGAAGAAAGCTGATCAAGCAGTAATATATTGTAGGCAGACTTTCTGGATCCATACTAGATTTGTTTGTGCATTCAAAATGAATTACTTGATTGTCTGGCGGCAAAGACTAATGTAATTTAAAAAAAATACACTTCACCCACAGAGATTCAGAAGTAGAGTGCAGTTTTGTATCTGATAAAATAAACTGAATTAACTAAAATTTAGATAATCCAGGTTGATTAATGCACTCAAGGACTGGAAATCACTCAAGTCGTCTTTTCTTTTATGGAATACACTAAATTGTGTGATTCCTGGAGAAACTGGTTGTGCCGGATCAGTTGTTTCAACCCGCCAGACTTTGATTTGCTTCATCCCCAGTTCTCCAGCTCAAATTCATCAGATGGACAGATTTAAGTTTCATCAAAAGCCTGTTGATTCAATCATGTCACAATCGGATAGAAGAAAGGAGTTGGCATTGTAATGGCATTAAGGACTTATGTGAAACTTGCATGGTGTTTACAATATTTAAACAGCGCATGTCGCCCTGAAACACAGATAAGAACATCACTAAAGTAAAGTGAAAGAATAATCTGCATAAATTCAAAGTATGCCTCTTGAGTGTTCTTGTAAACAGAAATGGATATGCTAGAATAATTATGAATTAATTTGCTGAAGAAGAGAAGTTTACTCCACTTCCCACACCAACACTTGGCGGCGTAGAATGATATTGCTGCCACGGTAACCTGCCGCTGTTACAGAGCGTTCTGAAATGATACGGCCGGTTTAATTAATAAGACATGAGGTGACAAAAACAGAGACAACATCTCAGACCGCCACAGATGACGGGGAGTGTCAGGTTCAGCTGCCGAAATTGATCTTGTCATGGTTCCCCCCGGGAAAACATTTAATAAATAATCATATTTAAATAAACACATCCCCTTGTTTATTTAGGGAAGCTAACAGAACTGTTTCCACAGTAGACATCTTGTGAGGGTCATGTGGCTGCACTGGCTGATTGGCCTACGACTCACACCTGTTTTCGGCCTCTCATCCCAGACACACCTGAGGCTGATTACGACCGGCCTTCATAAGCCCTGCTCCGCCCGCTGTTCCCAGTCGGACTATTTTTCATGGATCGCGTCCCTGCGTACAGAACCTCTTTCTGCCGCTCCTCATCCCTGGGATCTGCCTTTGTTAGAGTTTTGTATTTTGAGCTTGCTTATTTGGATTGTTCTTTTGGCTGTGTCTTTTTGTTTAACAAGGTATTTTCGTTGGGCTCCAGCCACCCCGTAACCCGTGCGCAGCTCTGGGATAGTGACTCGGCTGATGAACATTCCAGTAAAGCTTATAGTCACGTTTGTGCTGTCTCCGTCCTCTGTTTCTTGGGGTCCTCTCGCACCAGTCCGTAACACATCTTGTATTTTGACATGTGGAGGTTAAGTAGGCTCAGATGAAGGCAGCAATGAAGGGAACCGCCATTTAGTTGTACTTTTGTGATCTGCATCTAAGAAATCAGACGTAAATAATGTCAAGAGTATGAATGACAGCCCATATTTCAATGGCAGCAGCCCAACAATGCATTTCAGCCCATTTTAATATTTGATAAGAACAATTCCTGTAATGGAAAATCCCTAGTTCAGAAGCACCTGATTAATTGAGGAAGATCACAGCATATGGAATGTGGTCAGGAGACACAGAAACACATTAAAATAACCAATTAGTGGTCTGGTAATTCGGCTTTAATGAGCTACGTCTCCTGGACAAACAGCTTCTCCTTTGCTTGGAATTGTCCCTGTTCTGTCCTTCATTTTTATTCAAGTCAAACACACCCTGTTGGCATTGTGTAGAATCCATTGCCACATCCAGCCATCATTCACTGCTCAAGTAATTATGATATACAAATAATGATGTAAATGGACTATGGATGGAGAACGGGCTGGCATAGACCTATTTAGAAAAAAAAAACAGATGAAAAACAGACAGCTCCAGGCAATACACAGAGTTGTGATGATCTAATTACTTTCTTCCGCACATCTTGCACAATTACTGTACAGCTGCCGCCCCAAATCACAGAGTATGTTAATAAGTAAAAATATTTCATGCTCCAACTCTGTTACATGGCAATAAACAGGAAAGCCGCTGGCAGTGCACGCCTTGCAGGTTATATCTTAATCTAATGGTGAGAAACCTTTGTGTTTACCTCCTTGGCTTAGCATGGTACGGAGCATTACGACGGTGGCGCAGGTGGTTGAGAGGGTCGTCCTATGATCGAGGGATTGGCGGTTTGATTCCCGGCTCCGCTGTCGTTGTGTCCTTGGGCGAGACACTCCTCCCACATTGCCTGTGTGAATGTTGTGAGTGAATGTTGGTGGTGGTTAGGAGTTTACCACCACCAAGTGTGGTGAAGCGTCTTTGGTTGCCTAGAAAAGCGCTATGTAAAATCAAGCATTATTATTATTACCATAAGGATAAGGGGAATCCCGTTAGCTGTGCAGATATGAGATGAAAGTGTTGTACAAACTGAACTATTGACCATCAGAGCAAGGAAGTTATTGAACAATCCTAAAAAAAAAAGAAAAAAACACTTTCCTAATTGTATGCTAATTCATGTAAAGCTGAACAAACACAGCAGAGCAAGACAACAAATAATTATATTGTCGTCACAGGTTAAAAGAGCTGAACCTACATTTATTCTTCTCAATACTTATTCTCTAATAGTGGAGGGAAATTAAGGCTTTTTATAAAATGAAATGTCATTTTCTCATGTTGATATAGTTTGATCTGATTTGATTAACAGCAACATTGGGAAGTAAAGCAGACAATCTGACCTCCATCCACTTCAAAGCACTGAAAAGACTGTGGGAATATAAATCTAATCATAGTTATCTTTACATGTTTAATAAGAAAATTGTTCTGGGGAGAGAGAGAGAGAGAGAGAGAGAGAGTATGGAACACCCCTGATAATAAAAAGCTGATTTAGAAAATGGGCTTTCAGGTCTTTAACATCAATATTAATGCAGGAATGGCTTACAGATCTCTTGACTGCAGTGCTTTCAGCTAAAATGGGCATGGCTCTTAAAGATGCAGGGATGATCACTAGAAGCTGTTGACACATTGATCGAGTGATGCACAGCAACACATCTGATCGACACACTTTGGAAACAAAGAGTAAACAAAGTTTCCTCTTGTGGCTTGTAGTGTGAGATTGGAAGGTCTAATCACAAAGCAAAGCACAAATAAAGGACTCTGATGACACACTGACATCGTACACAAACACGTTGGTGCCTCACACAATTAGATGTGATGCTCTCATATACTTTAGTTAGAAAAGCATGCTTAGCTTGCATGCATAATTGATCAAGACACTAGCTCAAATGAAAATCGGATATGCTGTTCTGCACAATGAGAAGTGTGTGTGTGGGGGGGGGGGGCATTTCCTTTTGGCCAGGCCCTAATGTAAAAGGAAATGGACTGCCACTTATGGTGGATGCACTGTTATGGAAATCTTGCTCCAAAGCCAAAGATGCTCCAAAATGGATGCACGATGGTCAAAATGTAAAGAGAGCGTTTATAATTAGCGCTGCATATCATGTCATATGGAGAAGATGCGTGCTCGCCTGGTGAGGACCTCACCATTTTGCTGTCGTTTCATGAATTGAAATTTGCTTGTGCATCATTAGCCATCTGGTCCCAGTTTGTCTTTTGAACTTCATGTCAAATAAAGGCAACAGACAGAAGAGGAAGGATCTTCCGGTTTTCTCTATGCCTTTGGGGGAAAAAAAAGTCTTAGCAATAGATATTCAGGTTTTTTTTTGTCAATGTCATATTTTTGACACATTGATTATAATGTTTTATTTATTTATTATTATTTATAGAGTACCTTCTTTATTTTATTTATACAGTTCTTTAAAAGCTCTCTGCATGCGTTTCTAGTTTGAATGTGAAAAGGTCAGTTCGGGTAGAGAGGGGCAGCTACCCAAATGACACCCCAGAATCAGTGCTTGGTCATAAGGTGAGAAAGAAGGTTCTAGTTTTCTACCTTCTACCTTTGGGGTTTGACTGATAGCAAGGATTTGATGCTGATTCCCATTCCCCACCCCTTCCCTCGATAAGGAGCTTGTCTCTTCCTCCAGAACGTGGCTGGAGTAAATGTGGTTTTCTGGAAGAACAGCAGGACAGAACTGTTCGTGTTCCTCCGCTTTATGCAGAATATCTCATTTGTTCCTTTATTGACACTGATGCGTCGCTACTCAGCGTCATTTGTATGTTCTCGGCTCGACTCACTCTAAATGCATAATGCTCTCTAAAAGGAGTGTAAGTAAACCTCTCAATATTAGAAACAGATAGCTGCAGCTTTTCTACATTTATCTGAAATTATTCTGAACCCCCCCCAAAATATTTAATTATTTTAATTTACCTGCATGCAGTCAATGAACAGTCACATGTGATTGGCTGATGCAATTCGTAACAGAAGTGTGAGCGCTTGTGATATAAGTGTTTTCCCCTTCTGATTGATTCTGATGAATTTGATTACACATCAAAAATGCAGAAAGAGATTCCCTGAGACTGTTAATGTGCCTGCTCATTTACATTCCGCATCCCCAATAATTCCTTGGTGGAACATCCGAACCATGTTTGCGATGTGTCAATTAATTAGTGATAATTGGATTTGATGAGCTTGTTTTCTTGTTCACCACACATCATTATTGCCTCAGGACCAATGCTATAATAGAAGGTGAAATAATTAATCAGCATTTTGTCGAATCCTTAGATTTAAAGCCGTCCCGGTGCCATTAATGAACAAACAAAAAAGCAGGCAGGAAGACGTCCCGGAAGGAGTCTTCTTCTAGGTGTCGTTTAGAATGCTGAGATTTCAAGAACAAAACCTGGCAGTAAGTACGAATTGTGAGTCAGCTATTTGCATTTTATAAACTACCTGATTCATGTATGCAAACGTTAATGCATGTAGTCATTTTTTTAATGAGCTTACAACTGAGCAGGAGAGGATTTTCCATGAAAGCATCATATCAAAGGTTAGTGAGGTTAGAGACCATGAAATATTTTTGATCCAGTCTGCAGAAGTTCTAACTCTGACTTCCAAACAGTGAATGTAGAATGGTTTAGGTCTACGAACTGAAAGTACATTCACAGACCACATGGTTCACGCTGTACCACGTGAACCATGTGGACGGTGTAAATCCAATTATGAGGGCAATTATTGTTTGTCTCTGCGTGGCCACACGATGCGCCGGCGACGCTTTCGGGGTGTACCCCGCCTCTCACCCATAGCAAGCTGGGATAGGCTCCAGCGACTCCTGCAAAGGAGATAAGCAGGACAAAATGGATGGCAACTATGAGGAATTCATTCAGGCAAAATCTGCAGGAATTCATTCTGCAGGAAAGTTCTCGTGTGCTTGATCGACTGAGGGATAGAATGCAGCTCAGAGTGAGTGAGTGTGCACTCAGAGAAGTCAGACTGCAAGTGTGTGTGTGTGTGTGTGTGACAAGAGTCATCTTGTCAACTCGAGTAATTAGAGTAACCTGAAGCAGCTAATTCCAAAGGTTGATTCAACAATTACTTTTGTCATTCATGCCAGCTTCCTGTTTCGGTGTGCTGCTCTGAATGCTACCCTTTGCACAATCGTTGCCCAAATATATGAGCCACTGGAAACGAAAGAGGCCATATCACAGAATGTAAGAAGGTGCCGACACAAAACTTACATCAAAGTCTGGCTGTAAATGTTGTTCCGTGAACCCACAGATCACTTTCATGGTTCAATCAACAGCCTTTGGGAGGAATTGCTTCAGCTGAGTATGTGTTGCACAACTTGCTGCCAGACCGCCACGAATCAAGGTGATTTTACCTTCCCTGTGGGTCCATCACTAAAAATAACCACATCATTCAGTTCAATTTGCAGTCAGGTCTTGGCTGTCACACCTACAATCCAAGAATTGTGACGTCTCGTGTCTTTGACCTCATCTTCACTGAGAGGAAGCTTCCTATATCTAAAATACCCCAAAGCATTAAAAAAAAAAAAAATTCTGTTGACATATTCATTGAAAATCTAATGACATTCGCCCCAACCTTGGGCTTTGAAGGCAGCTTTGAAAAGGTAATAAACGGTTATTTACATAGCAGTACTGGGAGGAGACCCTGCGGACCCAAGACTCACCGGAGGGATTACATATCCCATCTGGATTGGGAACGCCTCATGATCCCCCCAGGAGTGAGGATAATATAGAGAATCCTTCTTGGTCTGCTGTTGGGCTTTGAATCCACTACAATTAGCAATTCAATAGCAAGGCCATGTCATAATTGAACATTGTTATTTATATTTTAGTGGACTAAACATTCAATTTCAAGAAAATATGTATCCAAACTGAAGCGGTGAACTGGCGGCTTGTCCAGGGTGCACACCGCTTCTGGCCCGTAGAATGCTGGGATAGGCTCCAGCAATACCCGCGACCCGGACGTCGATAAACCGGTCAGGAAAATGAATGAATGAATGAATGTTTGGTTAAGATTGTAAAAATGAAGAAAAACATGTCATTTCCAGATAAAGAAAAAATATCTATTTCAAGGGGATTCCAGTATACCGTAATTAAAATATATGAGGTGAACAAATTATGGCCAAAATACAAAAAAAACACTATTCTAGTCCTTTGATATTTTTATGGCTGTTACGATGTGATTTGTGACCATGAACGCTGCTTGGACTGAACACAGCCACTGTCCTTCATGAAGGGCTAAGCGTTCCTAAACCAATCAGGACTAAAGGTCGGGCCGACGTCGTGCTTTTGGGCTGAGTCCAGCTGAGCCCCCTGAGAGGCGCAGCCACCAGTGGTTCGGATATGAGCCCCTACCTCAGGCCTGAATCCAGGGCGGGCCCCCGGTTGTGCCTGGCTTCTTCTTCCTCATAGTCTGTAACTACAGGAAAATTTGGACATTGATTATCTGGTGTCCTCTGCCATAATTACGTTATATTGATGGCACATTGAGGCTGTCCATTGTAACAATACAAATAAGTGTCTACAGTTGTTTATTACAATATGTGTGATTCCTTTATTTTTATTATTGCTTCTGTTTCCATCTGCAGTCCCAGAATAAGTATTTTCTGCCTCAAGCATTCTCTGTACACTCATATTCTTCATTAAAATGCTACATCACACTGGAAAAAAACTTGACGGGAAGACTAGGGCAAAAACACTTTGGGGAAGTGAATTACCCAGTAATATAAAAGATCATGTGAATACAAAAAAATGTCACATTTGAGCTGCAGGCCTGATCTCAGAGGCAGTCAGTCGGTTAGAGGCATTCAGTCTGGGCTATTATGTTGGCCATTCATTCGGTATTCAGTATTACAATCAGAAAACCTTCTACAGTCCGACTCAGTAATGCAACCTTGGATGTCATTCAATACAAGCGTGCAAGGCCAGTTTCAATGCATCAAAACACTGAATAATGTCCTGTTGCCGTGGCAACAGGACTTGGACCTCACACAATAGCCATAAAGACAAAAACAGTGGTAAATAATAAAGCAGCAAAACATTTCAGAACTATTTTTCTAAGAAAATAAACTGCGAGAGTCAATAAATTTCAATATGTGCCTGTTATGTTTCCAACTGTAGACTTCCGCTTTTTATATTTGAGTTTTTATTTTAAGTTCACTACATTATTGTGAAGACAGACCAATTGATTTGATGTACAGAGGGACTGACATTATTTTAATGTAGCGTCATAGGTAGCACAGCTAGCAGGAGTGAGTGTAGCACAGCCAGTGTCTTCCTTGAGCTGGTCCCAAATGGTTGAAATGGCATCCGGTGTAAAACTTTGCCAGAATTAAGCATGCAATCAACTATAAATATGAATGTCATACCGAATCGCAAGAGGCCCAGGTTAACAACGACCGGCATCAGCACTGTTAACTCTCAGGATGCTAATGGAAATTAGATTACTGTGGGCTGAATAGGAGGAAGACGGGTGCATCCGCAGTGAAAGAAGAGGGAATGCAAGAGTTTAGCGGCGAGACAGGGACTATATCTGTAGAAGGATGCTGAGGATGGAGCTGCCAGGGAACAGGGCTAGAGGTCGACCCAGGAGAAGATACATGGACGTAGTGAGGGAGGACATGAGAGTGGCTGGTGTTGGGGAGGACGATGCAAAGGACAGGGTGAAGTGGAGAAGGTTGATTTTCTGTGGAGACCCCTCACGGGACAAGAAGAAAGAAAAAGAGACTGACATTTGTTCTCCAGTTATTTTAATCTAGTTGCAGCTCAATGCATATTTATAATTAGACACTTTGCCGTTCCCTAGAAGAAGCATGGATCTCAGTGCTTCCATGTCAAACGTGAGAAATAAGTGATATTCTTTGTGTTTTGAATCATCTGAATTCTAATTTAAGACAGAAGTGCTTTCATATCACCCAATGAAAAGGAACCCTTTTTGTATGTGTGTCTCTCTGTGTGGGTGCATGCACCTCAAGGATGCTAAATGGATTTGACTGCTATAGCTCACCAGATGGATTGTACGCCACCTCTTTTAAGCAGCATATATACCAATAATACACGTTTAACGGATTCGTAACACTGTTTTAGAGCTTTTGAAGTTCCAGCTGCCACATATGCAGTAGAAGAAAGAAAATGTAGAAAATATTCACGCCCACATTTTCTGTTTTGTGCATACTTTTGTACTGTACTATTATTGGATAGTAGACCATAAATCAAAAAGAAATAAAGAACAGGCATCACATTTTTACTTATTTTATTGATTACAAAAAAAGGGTACAATAATAACAAAATCCACTTTGCTAGATTTTTGACAGATAATGAGAAAGTCTTCCCAATCTTTTATTATAGCTGGCCAAAAGAAATATGTAAAAATGCTGCTGTTGGAAAAGTGGTTGAATGATCTTTGGAAGAATATGTGAGGTATTTAAAGTGTCACTACTACTCTGGAAAGAAATTAACATTTGTTGAACATGTAGGAACTAGTATAGTTGCTGAAGTTAAAACAGCACAACCATGTTAAAGAAGTAAACTAGCCCTCAATCTAACATTAGCATTTCATAAAAAACAAATTGAATCTGTTTAGTTTGCGTTCTTGCATCAGCTCTTGATGTATTTTTATGACTGGCTCAAATAAACCCAGTTTATGCATCATGTTGCGTTATTCATGGTGAATCATGCCTCGGCAACTTGTCCTCTGGCTTTCTCTCCTCAGAAGGATCAATAGGAGATCAGAAGATCATCCTCACCCCAAAATATATCTTTTCTATTTGATGGTGAAGTAACATTTTATCAGTAGCTCATTTATTCTGTGAAACTATTTAATTTACTCCTGGTGGGAGCTTTCTGTCTGTTTCCTTGCCATGCAGCATGCCAGACATTTGAAGATCTTCTCCTTGTTGGTTTTCAAACAATAGTTGCTGGCCTTGTTTTTGTTTGGTGCCATCTGGGCAGAAGAGCGTGCATGATCCCGACTGTCTGTGTTTGCTGTCTGCAGCACCAAGGTCACACGGCATCATACCTCCAGCTTCCTTTTGCCTTCTTTTAACAAAAATTACAAGCTAGCTTTTCCCAGACTTCATCTGAATCGGAACTTAATGAAGCGCTAAGATGATGTTCTGTCAGCAATGCAATTTCTTTGGTGCCTTAGGTTGCTGTGTTCTAACTTCCTGCTGTCATTGTCCGAGTTAATTGTTTAATGAGCCTCATCAGAGTCATCAGCCACCGCCACCACCATCACCTGGATTCCATCGGGGGATTTATATTGCTGCTCCTCACGGCAGACATCCTTCAATCCCGAAAAAGTTTGGCTTTTCTTAGAGGCTATTCATGACCTGTATCTGCTGTAATAAACAATCATCATCCCACGTCTCTCCTGATTTAAAAGCTGCTTTTAATCTCACGGTATTTCCAACGGGAGGCAAAATAAATGTATGCACTATTCTTCAAAAGTTCTTAATCGACCCGATTTTTTTTTGTAAAGTTCCCATTTGTCTGTAAAGCTGTCACCTTTTGAAAAGGTAACAACCTCAAAAGCATTCAAGCAACAAATTGTTTTCTGTCCATGGATATACACGAATGGAATTTTTTTAAGGAAATTTCCACCAGGCTTCGATGCTCCTCAGAGGCAGAACTCATCTCCAGAAAGATGCCACAGGGGTGAAGTCAGCAGAAGTGCAATCATGCGACAACTCCTGGCGTCTTACGGCTCCTCCGAGTGCGTCTTTCAGATACTATTGTGTGTATTCTTGGTCACGCTGCTCTTTTTTTCATCCTGCTGCTATGAATCACTTCGAGCATGATACATAATCTCGCTCAATGTCAGGTAACAGTTATGTGAGTCTCAAGACTGCAAACTCTCAACTGGAGTGCATCCAATCTGTTTTAAGTCATGTCTGTCTCAGTGGTATATTAGTGTAGAGGCCGTGTCCCACGCAACATACTGCCACTCCCAAAATGGATATGTTAATCTTCCAGATCCATTATGATCCAGTGCATAATCTGGAACATCAGGAGTAGTTCGTACCTGGCTATTATCATTTAAACGACATTTTCATTGTCATTATGAAGTGAAAAATGAAGATTGCAGAAACTTTATCAACTCATCTTTAGACTAACATCCATGCACCCATCTGTTTATAACTTCATGAGGCATCTGGCAGAGCAACTGGCATACGAGCCAAAAATAATTACGAGTTATTAATTTATTGTGCAGCCTCTCCTGCTGTCCTGAATTTGTATCTCTACGCTTCTTATGTATCAGCAGGCTATTTTTCTCAGGCTGTGAGATTCTTTAATTCTTCTATCACACTTTACCACAAAAATACTTTCCATGCTTCATCTATTTATAGGTTTTGGTTTCTGAGTAATATAATGACACTACATATTCTTTATCACACATCCCTGAGGTTTATACTACTATGACTACTAATATGAGTGAACTTAGGGTTAAAACGCCGGTGCATGATATGTCATGTCTGATCATTAATAAAAATAACCAGTTTTGCGTATTACACATTAAGTTTCTTCTTATCACTATCACTATTGAGCAGACATAGACACCTTTATTAGGTATCTGATGCACCCTGATAAAATACTTCTTTTTTGTGTGTTATTACAACAGTGTACATTTCATTATTTAATACCCCAGACAGAATACAAAATGTGGAAATGTTCCCAGAAAGCAGCAGGCGTCAGAACTACAAACAGTATCAGTGGTATTATTTTAAGTTCAGGATTTGCTTTTCAATTACCAGATCAAAAATATGCACAAATATATTTGAACTGAGTCTGCATATCTAATCAAGTGCAACAACAACAACAACAACAAATATTCCCCAACAGCAATCCTTTGAGAGTCACAAATGTTGGAGTCACTCTCATTTTCAGCAGCTGCTCTGATGCTTTGTATGTATGAACAAAAATGCCCTGTAAAGGAGATTTGTGCCACAGACATGCTTAAGAGTAATACGTATAAAAATTAAGAAACTGTTTTATAAGTACAAGAAAGGAAGAAAAAAGAAGAAGAAATGCCTGAGGATCTGCTAGCAACAGCCAAGAGAACAATTATTTAAAATTATTTCAAGGTCTACTGCGTGGGATTTAATGGCATCTGGTTGTGAGGTGGCAGAATGCAGCCAACTCCACAGCCCTCGTGTCATCCTCCCCTGCTCTGGCTGCTGATGCAATGATGTAATCATGCTAATGTCAAAAACACAAGAGGCCCACTCTGGAGCTGCTGCTTGATTCCTCTGCAAAGATGTGGCTGACCCCACTGAAGACAGCCCACTCCCTCTGTGGATATAAAAGACTCATTTTGTGTTGGTAAAACACAATCATTTGCATAGTAATGCGATATACCAAAGAAAACAGGATATTGTACCACATTTTTCCTTCCTTTTAATTTTTGATGGAATTATTTCACTTTGCTTCACTGATTAGCGATGACAATTACCTGAAATATTACATAATAGTATTCATTGAGTATATTAGCTTTGAGGATCATTTCAATTCTTGAAATATTTCATTTTGGTATTTATTAATATGTACCGTAAGCAGACAAAGAATCATTTTGAGAAGAAAATCAGGCACTCTGGCTTTTACTCCCAATTTCTAGAAGCAACTCTTTTTTTCTTTTTGTTGCAGCAAACTGTTTTAAAGGAGATGCTAAATCTAATTGTGTGTATCAAGAAACTCTGGTGGTGAAAAGAATCATATTCAAGGCCAAACTTTTCTTTCTATGAAACTCCAATTTCCTCCAGTAAATATGACGGAATCCACCGACTCCTCTGGAAAATACCAAAGTTTTCTAATGGCTAATGGCTAAAAATGTTATAGCCATTAATTCCTTCTGAGAAACTCTTTGTTTGTGCACAGGGCTGCTTATCGGATAATGAGAAGCAATTAGAGGAGTACTGATGTACTCAATGAAAGCTTTGCTACAGCTTCACAGTCGTAATGGCATTTCACATCACCCAAATAGAATAGATCCAATGCGTTCATGTTACTTTAAAACTATAAGCACTTATGTGTATATAATTATGGGGCAAGTCATTATTCACATCAAACACCCAAACTCACCACATTAGTTTGAAGAAAGCGACATGTGTGCGGTTGGCCTCACTTTATAGAAAAAAAAAACAGTTTTATATGGCCACCACATTCATCAATTTTATTTAAACGGTCATCAATAACACTGATAATGAACATCTAAGTACAAGTTAAAACTTAAACTGACTTCATGAGGACTCGCTGCTTGCTACAGCTTCTTGTTTTTCGAAACAAACCTGTAATGGTGCTCATTCCTCACTCCTGGTTACATAACGGCTCAACTCCTGGAATGACCAGATCGGCATGACATTCGAATGGATTGTTTTATGGTCGATGAACAATCCTCTTCAAACAATTAAAATCTGTTCACAAGTTGAGCTTTTCCTTGTGCCGTTTTTTTAAACCTAATATTTGTTAAGCGGAGACTAACTTAAGCTGTCCCCTATATTGGGAAGCTGTAGCAAGAACAAAATGAATCTTAAATAGGATGCTTTCTGTTGCCTGTTTTGACAAGTGAGACGTTTGACGACAGAGTTATGGGAACTGAAAATGTGGAAAGTCCGGGTGAATAATGAATGAAGTACCTTGACTGAAGGGTCGTAAAAACCTATGGCAGCACCCACGCCCTCCATCAAATCATCAAATCAATAACTTGAATATTAAATACTACTTTTATCCACCGTATAAAATGTTTGCACTGCAGCAATAACATGGAAAAGGGTTGATATGGAAACAAAATAAAAAAATATTATTGGAATCTGGATATTTCATATCCTTATATGGAAATGATCATGACACCAAAATGGCACTTTTAAAAACAAACTTTTATTTTTTTTCTCAGTATGTAAAATCATCTTCATTAATTAGTTACTCATATATTAAACATTTTAGAAAAGAAAAAAAAAGACAAGTCATCATTGAACCTAGTCAGAGCCTTTTTTGAGACGACCAGCTGCTCTCGGAAAACAGACCGAGAAAAGGTGTGCTGTTGCTTCGTAGCTAATCCGACCCAATCTCTCCACCCCTTCAGTATCTTGAATTAGCTAATGAGATGCAGATCTAAGGCTGGACACTGACTCAGCCATCTTGCAGAAATAAATTAACAGCTTTTCTGCACGTCATGGATTCCATGTCCCCGTCAAAACTACTGACATCAGAGACAAGAAAAAACTAAAACTGCATTCCATAAAGCTAGGCTCCTATTCTGGAGATGTCAAATTAAGATGAAAGTGTAATTTGAGATGAAAGAAATTATTCAGTGATGAAAAAGAACAGAATAAGAGTTAGGAACCCAAACCGTGAATGATGTATGAAATGAAATCAACTATAAAGACCCAGATTAAATGCCCACAATTGTTTTGAAAATAACATTTTCAGTAACCAGCTGTGCTGGTTTTTTTCAAACATTTCCAAAATACAAAATCCTACAAAATAAAATGTTTTCCCTGCAGTCCCTTAAAATGGCATGCTGTAATGCACATTGATGGATTTCACCAAAGCCTTAAACTTTAATCATAAAATAGTTCCACAGCTCATAGACTGACATCTGGTCTTCTTGTCTTTGATGACTCACTGTAAACTACAATGGCTGTTAAACCTTAACATTGAAGTTAAAATCAGCCTCTCTGCGAGGAGGAAACCTCCCAAAAAGGCAGATTTACCTGTGACCATTTACTGGATGTTCAAGAGACTGGCTTGGAAAGAATACAAAGAATACAAGGCTCTATAGAAAATAACAGAAACGTTCAGATGCCGCTGTTCAGACAACTCTGAATCCCTGAAGCCTTCAACTTCGGGCAAGTGAGGTGGCGTTCAAGTAAGTCAAACTTCAGTGGGAGTCCAGACACTCTGAGATTTTATCCCTCCGGCTGCAGTAAGAAGCAACCACAGGCGGCTTGCTGGTGGAGCTCCTTATGCTAGACACAGATGGATTTTTGTTTTGGCAAGAGTTTGTATAAAAATGTCATCATGACCATCGGCTTCATTTTCTCCGCAGCGCAGCGTCCTAAAGCGTAGAAGCGCCGTCGCTACCTGGAGGCATCTGGGACAAGTCTCTTGAACCAGCGGCCCACGGCTCCGTCTACTCTAAGCACCAGTGTGACCCCGATCAGCAGGGAAAAGCTGCTCACGAGGAACCCCGATGCTTCAAACATTAACCTGGAAGGAGAAGACATGACGGCCGGCAGGTAAATATAAAAAAAACGATTGTCTGAAATAGCAACAACAAGTTCAAAAATAATGCCATTTCTGCACGACAACGTGTGGAACAGTCTTTGACACCTCCAAGTTATCAACTGAAAAAAATACTAAGACCAAGAACAACTGAAAGTTCTGCCAAGCAATGACTGCATTTGATCTTTTGAGAGACGCCATCTTGACAGAAGTTACTATCTGTGTATGGGTACGCTCGCAGCCAGTTGCTGCAAGCATTCTATGATTTCATGCGTCTGGCAGTTACGACCCATTCAGTCCGCAGTGTGGTGAATTTGAAGGGGCTAATTAATTTCAAACACTTTCATAGTGTATTCATGTTTAAATATAAAATAAAATAAAAACCAGAACACTTCTCCTCCATTCCTCTGGCATCTTCTTCCTCTCTAGGATTGTAATAAACAACCCCATTAAAAACTCTACAGCTACCTCTCCTAGACACTTCCACACCTCCACAGGTACGTCTCTGGCCCAACTGCCTTCCCATTCTTCATCTTCTGCATTGCCTTTCTATTTTCGCCCATCTAATCTTTGTCACTTCCTGGTCCACAACAGGTGCCGCTACTACCCTTTGTTCGCTCTCATTTTCCTCATTCATTAATTCCTCTAAATACTTATTCCATCTTCCTAGAACACTACTGGCCTCTGTCAACACCATCACAATCCGATGTCGACCCAAAATGCCCTGGATGGACTTCATATCTTGTCTAAATCTTGAATATCCATTAATATCTCCTAACAGTGATCCTCTACAGAAATACATACCTTTGTTTATGTGCATTAGCAGGTAGAGTAGGTAGTTGCAAACCTCAAAAAAACATTTACTGTTAGTGGGGTTGTGCAAGCTGGAAAATCCATTCAAGTACTTACTTGGGTGCGAAAACTTTCCACACCATGAGGTGTCTCCTGAGGATAGCAGCTGCACAAACTGAAGCAAAGACCTGCAGAAAGATGCACAGATACACGCTGAAGAAACGAGATACAGAAAGACATCGAACAGGGAAACAAACAGAAACATGAATATTACAAAAATGGTGGACTGAGTCCATTTCATAGATATTTTTGGATTTGTGACTGAAAAAAATAAACTCACCATGTAAGAGATAATTCATTTTGTATGTGAATAAGTACAAACTGAATAACAAAGTACCTGTGCTCCCAGGATAAAGAGGTAGCGTGTTGAGAGTTGCAGGAGAGCAGCGCTGAACTGCTGGGGGTTTTCTCTCAGTTTCATCTCCATCACAGCGTCCTCTCCCTCTTCCCCGCACACTCTTCCCCTGCTGCCACGCGCTTCACACACCAGTGGCCAGAACAGTAGCAATGGACAACCCACTGTGGGCGACGGCACATGGACACAAATACAAATCAGTTTTCTTCTTCGACTCATTTTTAGATCAGTTCTATTCTTTTTACAACTAAGCACTAATCAATGAGCATTATCAACCAAGCTGAACTCAAATAGCATGTTTTATTTGGCTGTATGATGCATCCTTAAAGGACCAATCGTCAGACTTACCTCATATTTAAATACATATGAATATATATAAACAAACAATATGCTCATTTCCCTTTTTAGTGATTTCTAACATTAACAGGGCAGTATTTTTGACACCTTACACCAAAGAAAATCACGCATATGTATTGTAGATTATTTCATCACCTTGACAAAGTGTGAAAATCTAAATTTTTACTTAATCTATGTAGTGTAAAGCGGTGCAACATTATTCAGTACTGCACACATTTCAATAACTTTCTATTTGCTGATCTGTATTCTTAATCATTGTTTACTACATACATTTATCATATTAGATGCAAAAGCCTAATTCCCTATATGACCATGAATTTTTTTAAATGCCTTTAAACCCACTAATCTTAATACTACCTGCAAATAAGATGTGTGAGGCAAAAGTGTTGAGCGTAACCAGTGAGGCGGGGAGTATATTGCTTGTGTGTCCATGTGGGAATCCCACAAAGGCAGCGTTCCACTGGATGGAGGGGAAGGTGGGGAGGTGACCTGTAGCATGGAAGAACTGAGTGGCAGCCAGAGACCACAGCACTACCGGAATCCATGGCACATTAAAACCACCTTAAAGAAACAATTAGAGGTGGATGAGATATAGCATGTCATAAAAGGGACACAAAAACACACAAGAAAAGATGTGCAGTTGTGAGACTCTCACCAGATTGTGTTCCATGCAGGCTACAGAGGGTCGTGGAGGAGGCGTGAATATGCAACAGAGCTCCCATTTGAAGCAGCATCAGGAGGAAGGACAGTGCCATGCCCTCTGGGTGCAAGAGCAACAGGCCGATCCCCAACAGGCCGCAGAGCAGCAGCAAAGGAGCAGAGTAGACGGTCCCGAGGCCGTAAGCCTCCACAGCGGGTCTGCTGCCCACCTCGTTCGCCTCGCTCAGCTCTCCGTCTTCCAGGGAACGGCGCATGCGCTGGTAAATCTGGGGGATGAGGTGGTGCAGCTCAGCTTGGGGACTGATGCCCGTGCTGGCTCGGTAGCGGGGTCGGGGCAGCGATGCACCTCTGGCCGTAGCCGCTGCCCTGGTCTTCACAAACACAGTGAGAGGATCTATCCAGATCAGCAGCAGCCCCAGCCCCAGGAGAAAGAAGGCGCTCCTTGGGAGGACCAGCTGGGCCAGGCTGATCAGTTCAGACAGATTCCGAAAGCTGTCTTCCGAAGTGGCACTAACGGCCCAGTAGAGCCCCAGGCAAACAGCGAGCATTGGTAGGATCCATCGGGCTGTAAACGCCGTCCCCCCTGAGGAGTTGAGGTTACCATAGTGACGGAGGCAGCATCTCAGTAGATATGTCCACACGCCCAGGGAGGAGACAGACAGGACATAATGGAGGTTCTTCAGCTGGTTGTCCTGCAGTCTGGAAAGTGGCGTGAGGAACGGCGACGGCTGGCAAGAGCCTTGTTCTTCCCGGCAGCCATGAAAGGAGAGAGAGAGATAGAGGCTGCCAACGAGCAGCCCCACGCAGGTGAGAAGGGTGCTGCTTTCCTTTCTCAATACCAACGGGGGGGAAGCTGCAGAAGGCAGGAGCCCCGCAGCCTTCAGTGGGTCAGGGCTGGGGGGTGACAGCAGGCCATCCCAGTTGAGACGGATGGGAATGTAGATGGCCAGAGACAACACCAGAAAGGTCACGGCACGGCCTTCTGCAATCACATAGCTGTCTGAGAGCAGGGAGGCACAACGGAGTAGCGCCACCAAGAGCTGGGGAGCGAGCAGGCAGCCCGGGGTCAGCCAGCTCGCAGACTTGAAGGTTTTACATCCATTTTTTGCTGCAGTGATAGCTCCGGCCTGCAAAGTCCTCCAGAGGAAAATAAGCTCGGAGCTCAGGGCAGCAGCCGCCAGGCACCACGCCACCTCCACGTAGCCCAGCGTGAGCCGCTGGCCAGCGGCCACAAGAGCACCCGCCATAAGGGCTGCGCTAAGCAGCGCCTTTAATACCGAAACGTTCTCCCTGATCAGCAAATGAGACAGTTCAGAAAGCGTAAAGCACATCAGGCAGGCAAATGCAAGGATGACTAAACCAGCAGCCATCTTGAGTGGGTTGAATTTAGCCCAGGTGGCTCGGCAGGTGTCTCTGACGGAGGCGAGATAGGCCTGCAGGGAGGCGGCCAGCTGAGGCGAAGGCGTTCGGGTCCCTCCGACAGCGGTGAGGTACTCGGAGGAGAGGCGGGAGAATTCATCCTTCAGGTGGGAGAGGCTCTCTGGTGGGATGTCTTTGGCGATGCCAGAGTACGTCTCTAGGAAACGGTTGACCTTCAGAAACAAAATGAGTTAAAAGTAAAAACACAAAATGACTGAACGTGCTCCAGGATATGCCGATTTCTGTAGTAGTCAACAGCGCTTCAGAATAGTACCTGCTTTGCATTGATCCACAGCGCCTCCAGCTGGCTGAGACGTCCACCTACACCGTCTGTATGTCCAAGGGAGGGGAATACAGGCAGGAGAACCTGTCCTAGATTGCTGTATGGGATGGGAACTCCCAGCAGCAGAGCCAGGGTGGGCACCAGGTCTGTCTGAGGTACCACGGTCGGTTCACTCTACAAACAAGAGAAAAGAAATGCAATTAAGAAATTAAGGAAATTAAGATGGACATTTTTAAAGACAGAATTGTGCAGTCAACTCTGCTGATATGTTGAGATAAAATTAGCCATTTGCTGTGAAAATAAAAGACACATAAACACACAGTGGTAAACAATCATTTGCATTTTCTATGGTGGTTTATCTGTGCACTGAATCGTGTTTAATAGCATTTCATCTTCTTTGAAAAAGGACCAGGAGACAAATACCGGTATGTCTCCACCAACCATGTATGATATGCAAATCATCTGCTCCATAAACTGCAGGCAGTATTAAATCAGAATCTATATCACACTCTGCATTTAATTTACAAGTATTTAGGAAATCTTAGGTTAAAAATCCAATGTAACCAAATAATTAACCTGCTCTTTATTTTAGTACTTATTTCAGCTAATTCCTCTGTCCTTCTAAACTGTTATTAAATTTACATTTATGGTTAAACTTGACCAGTTTCAATTCAATCGGATTCATTTGATTTACACAACTGATGGGAATTAACATGGGAAGATTCGGATGGCCTACGCTGATTCGCTGAAAAGGTTTCTGACTTGGTCTCAATGAGTGAGCAGCTAAACAGCTGATGCTCATTAGCTGAGTCGAGCCAATCAGTTTAGCTGCTTTGTTATTAAGCTGTTATTCACCTTCTCCTCCTTTCCTCTGCTCACGTTGTTCCAGTGTTTAGCTATAACCTTTCTGGTTAATATTGAGGCGATTGTTTGTGGTCTTTACCATTTCTCCCACGATGATTGTTGCTAATAATAATAATGATACAGCGTTTAGCCTTTACTGACATATTTTCAACAGTCAGCCTTGATGTTTTGCAGTTCAGCTTCCATTGACCTTTAAATCTGCATGATTTATCTTTAGGTTTTTCAGCAGTCAATGACAAATATTTTCAGCCTTATTTACAAACCTGGTTCAGCTCACAGCATCCACTTGCATGAAGGAAATTTTCTAGTTGTTATCATTACTGTTCTCTGAAACTTTTGTATCAACTAATACGCTGCATTGATAGAGGATTTAATGGAAAAAAAGGATTTGGAATTCATGACATTCTGTTTAATTAATGTTTTGTGGTGTGTCTTGACTTTTTTGGAATACAGTAGAGGTATTAACTACTTATGATTAACTGTGGTTTGAGTGTCTTAAATCTTAATTGTGTCAACATGAATACAGCAAAGCTGATTATATAACCTATTTTTCCTCATGGCAGTATATTATTTATATAATGGATGTGGAGAAACCACTTAATTAGTTAATTGTTAAAGTTTTTCATGTAATAGATTAAAGCTAAACAGGATAAAATGAAGTTGACTTAAATAATATAGACCTTATATACCGTATGTTCACTGGGCAGAAGCCTATATAGCTGAAAACTTGGACTATTTTCAATCATCTCGGGTTAAAAGTGACTTTTTAAAAGTCTGCAAAGCTGACTAACCTGGGAAGAAGGGGGGAAAAGAGAGGAAGGACTGTAGAGGAAGAGCGCTGCGTCGGTCTCCTTCTGACTTTCTCCACCATGATCTCCGCTGTCCGTCATCCCATGATCTCCCATCACCACCAAGAGCGTGTCATTCTCCACACGATCAATGACCGACCTGGAGGAAAATGGCAAGAGATAAATTAGGACTCTGAGGTTTTAATAACTCTTAGGTAGTTTTACTCCTTCAAATCACATTACACTGCACATTGTTTTTTTTTTTAAACACCTGCAATGAGCTCTTACTGATCCTCGGCACCTCTTACAATCAAAGGTACTTGTTACTGATGTATGTATGGTAATATACACTGTATCAGGACATGATGACTGCAGCCGGGGGATCCTACAACCATGAAATGGTTGCATCAGCTGTGCCGTTTTCTGACCTGATGACTCCATCCATCTGGGTGAGCTTGTCAGCCATGGCCGGGTGGTCAGAGCCAAATCTGTGGCCGCAGTGATCCACGCCGAGGAAATGAGCAACTACAACATCCCAGTCGCCCCCCACCACTGTCAAAACCAACAGCAAGTGGCAGAGAAGAGTCGTGAAGCACAACACAAAATAGACGCGCCTTCACTTGCATTTAAGACAGAGCGAAGTAAAAGAATTGTGGAAATACATACTGGTTGTGTAGAGGTGCTGGAGGATCCCGTTGTCGACCGTATGCAGATCCTTGACATTGAAAGAAGGGAAGGGCAGAGAGCGATGGAACCTTTTCGGAAAAAGACTCTCCCAAGTGTCATCGCCCATGAACACCACTCGTTTGCCTGTGAGGGAACACGCACGTTTATTCAAACGCGTTTTAAAATCGAAGCATTTTGGGTTGTGAAAGCGGATGCTGAAATGACTTCCCCGCTTGAAGTTTCATTTTTTTATTATATCGCTTTTACAGTTCCTGACCTTGTCCTCTTAAATATTTATAAAATCTAATCAAATGCCCTCAACAGTGGCCCAATGTTACGGAAAATAAGATTTAAACAATAAAATACAATTTGAGTCTCCCACTGCATGTTTGCTGTTGGATAATAAACAATAAAAGATAATATTTTCAACGTTTACCTCCCTCTTCAGTCCTACAGATAACGTCAAGTTATGCAGCCAACTACAAACAACTGAGAATGTGCTCACCAGCATTCCCAAATTGATGGATGAGGTTGTCCTCCAAGATGGCACTGGATGCGAAGTTGTTGCCGACATCCACAAAAGTAGGCAAGGAGCCGGTGGTGAAGCCCTTAATCCTCTGCATGGTGGTCGTAGGCGGATCAGCCCGGAAAGGGTACAGGCGGCAGTGGGAGGGCCTGAATGTGACCATCTCCTCCAGCACAGGAAGCTTGTTTTCAAAGGGTAGGGGCGCCACGTTGTTGGGGTCGAACCGGGTGAAGTCGATCCTCAGAGCGTCGACGATGAGGAGAACAGCCCTGCGGAATCGCGGCCGTGCGTGGCAGAAGTCCCGCAGCTCGTCTGCAGGCTGCAGCACGTCTCCGCAGGTGCTGGTCCGGTTCACCTCCAACCTCACCAACAGGAACCCGCCCACGAACAAGTAGATGCCTACATAGTACACCGAACACAGCCAGAGGAGGAGGGACAGCAAGCGTAGCCCCTTCATCCTACGGCGGAGCAGACATGGCGCAAGACAGACAATGATAAATCATTATTTTATCATGATCGTGGTAAAGCATCAGATAAAGAGGATAACACCTGCTGCTGTTCAAGATGCTAAAACTGGTAAAAAAAAAAAATACAAAAAATAAAAATGCAACTTGGGAAAGGTCCAAAATGACAAATTTAAATGGTGGACAATCTGGAGGCTACACAGAAAGCATCAATTCGCGTTAGTCCGGCAACACTTAGGTGCAAACAGTTAACGCTGTTAGCAGGTGCTAGCTCTCCTCCCTGTTGTCACTGACCTTGTAGCAGTCGCGTTTTCGTCCTCTCGATATGTGCGTGTGTGTGGGGGGCGTGATCCGTGCGTTAACTCCACCGGTACAGGTAACTCTCTCAAGGCAGCAAAGAAGCACGGCTCACCACGCTCGCCTTCATTGGGGACGCCGGTACAGCATGTCAAGCTGGCTGGCTGGTGGTGACTAGGAACGTTAGCGTGCGTGCACCCAGACGGAACTGTGCGTCGGACCTTTTTCTATGTAACACTGAAGACGCTGACTTACATCCTGAGCCGGAATCTTTAGACAGACACGCCGCTACCACACTTTAGCTGTACAGTTCTTTGCGCGCTGGGGTGTGTAAAGTCAGAAACATTTTACACACACACATTATATATATATATAGTCGTCATTCCAAGACAATTAAAAATAAATTACTAAACAATAGAAATAATACATGCCGGAAGTCATCAGGGGTATTTTTTTTCTTCTCTGCATACTTTTAAGTAAATGGGAAAGGAACAATTTCATTCTTTTAAATATTACTTTTTCTAAAGCAAACGTGCATAAAGTTTTCTCTGGGAGATGGCGGTTTAATGTAAAATGTGTCGACCTGTGAATAAACTTTTTTTTTTTTTTACACCATTCATAGGCAACATCACACATGGCAACTTCAAAGTTCCACTGATGCAGTTATCGATGGTGATAAGTCAAATCAGTGCAGCTGTAAACTTCAAAATTAAATCACCCAGTTCCATTTGGGTTGATGTAATAACGCATGCCTCTACAGATCTAATGCACAAAAATAATGACTTACACAAATCTGATACTGCACACCAAGATTTTATTTATGGAAAGTGAGGCTAACGCATGTCGAATCCTGACTTCAATTTCTCCACGTCAGCCTCTCAAAGCCATTAAAATGAGCATTTCTGGCTGACATCTGGTGACAATAACTGAGAATTAGTAATAGTCATTGATTAATTAAAATCATCTTAGAAAAAAATAATTGATTTTCAGAGAACACTAAGACAGACTTCCTGAAAGCTTTTCCCTTCTGATCTGCTTGAGATCATTCTCACAGAGCTGCACCTTGGAGGCTCAATAACTGAAACACAAACTGCTTGTCCTGCCATTTTCAACTTGAAGTTTATTCATAAGGTCTGTTTTCATCAGTCGCTGATGATTCATTTGCAAGCTTGACGCTGTTCTCCTCCACTGCTTCTGGTGCCGACTTTAAGCTCGTTTTCGCCAGCGTTCCATAAATGGCCATAGCCTGAGTGTGAGAAAAGAGGAAACTCAAAACACTTTTGTAGCAACACAAGAAAACAAAACCATAAAGACACTCTCTCTGATGACATTTCAAATCCAAAATGTAAATGAAGAAATACCTGAGAGACCATTCCGCTCATGTCACCGGTATTGGTGGGCAGAAGAATGGTGTTGGACTCTTTGGCAAGGTTGGAGAAGGCAGAGACGTACTGCTCGGCCACCGTTAAGGAGGCTGCGGCGTTTCCATTCTGAACAAAACGCAATGAAAATGGTGAGAACTGGAAAACCGGTAATCATGGTTATCTGAAAAGAAATCAAAAAGGCTTATCCTTACCCGCTCCGTCAGAGCCGCTGACAAAAGACGAATAGCTTTTGATTTCGCCTCTGCTTTGGCCAAAACTGCCTGCGCCTCACCTGAAGGGAAAATCATCAATTGGAAATATTAGCAATTATTTTTTTACTTCAAGTGAAATCCCCACATACAGCAGCAGAAATAGAAGCAGATAACATTTGTCCTTTGAAGCACAGCAGCTACATTAATGCTTCAGATATAAAACAACTGGACTAGATCTGCAGGTGCACCCACCAGCAGCTTCATTTATCTTCTCTGCTTTTTCCCCCTCCGAGGCCAGAATCTGGGCTTGTTTACGACCCTCTGCAATGTTAATGGCCGATTCCCTCGTCCCCTCAGACTCCAGTACTGTGGCTCTCTTCTTGCGCTCAGCCTCCACCTACAGGGTTGTAATAAACACCGTTTAGAACGAAAGAAAGTTCTATTAATTCATCCAGCATGGGGAAATTATACATACAGGCCCCGAAGTGAATGGGTTTTATTGTGAAAAGCTTTTGTGGTGCGAGTGTGCTTCCTTCCATCACAATTGACTGATGTGAGCGATGTCTGAGGTCTGCACATTGTGTGAGTGGTTACTGCCATCTTGTGCCTGCACACAAATTCTCTTTTTATCCTCAAGAGCTGTTTGTAAGTTCTTTTCAATGATGCAAACAGGAGCTTCTGTTCTAGCACCACATGTTTGAGCATCAAATAATCCACAGTGGACAATTGAAAACATAATAATGATCAAATCGGAACACAGCAATGTGTATATTTGTGTATCAGTAAGAGTAGGAGATGTTTTACTCGCTTGAGATAAATATAATTCTAGGAATACAAGATGGGTTGCAGCCATGAGAGCATCTCTGCTTTAGATTAGCTGTAAGGTATTATCAAAGACTCCTGCCTAACTTCATGTTTCAAGTGATTGTGGTAACAAAAGATGCTAAAGAATAAGAGTGAGTGCACAATCTGGTTCCTGTGTGTAACCCAGATAGTAAAATTGCGGTATTTTGTGTAAAAGCTTTGAGCAGCAACAATTTCGTTCTCCCATGTGGTCTAGGCTGCCTAGTCTTGAACCAAATAAAATTGGAAATACATTCTGATTGCCCCACCTGCATCTGCATGGATTCTTTAACACGAGGCGGAACATGAATATCCTTGATTTCATAGCGGAGGCAACGGATTCCCCATTCATCAGAAGCCTGGTTGATGGAGTGAACAATGTTGGCGTTGAGAGACTCCCGCTCCTTTAAAATGAAAGCAAATAAATAAATAAAAAAAGTTGTGACCGCACTTACGATTCACGCTGTGAGAACAAATAGGAGACAGAGCGGCGGTTTGTCATTACTCTGAACACTTTGTCCAGCGTGAGTTTGCCCAATTCCGAGCGCATGGTGGTCTGTGCCAACTGTGTGACAGCATACTCCGGATCCTCAACGCCATAACTGGCCTGGGAACAAGCACAAGTTGTTTCACGAGATAAAACTGACATTTGTGTGGCTTTGATCTGAATATCGCACCAGAGCGGTGCAGATAGTCTGCAATGATTAACAGCGTACCTTAAAGGGGTCGAGGATCCTTAAATAAAGAACTCCGTCAATCTGTAGCGTGACATTATCTGAAACGCACCATTCACTCATTTAAAATCAACTCCGGCGGCACATTGCTGAGAACGTGACACCATAATGGCACCTTACCGAGAGACACTGCGGACTGCTCCGGGACATCAATGACAATCTCTTTGAGACTTTGCACATAACGAATTCTGTCGAGAACAGGTATGAGGAAGTTTAAGCCCTACGAAACATGAAAAGGTTATTGAGCGTTGGATGTTCTCTTCTGTAACGGACGACACCAGTGCTCTTTGAGCAGGGATCTTCAGAGGTTTTAAGGTGATACCGGCTCTAAGATTCGGTGGAATCGGCCCATTCTCTCAACCACCCAGGCTTCCTGTTGGGGCACAAACAAGACCACAGTGTTCATGGGCAGAGTGGATGCCCATCGCTGCTGGGCTGGCGTAACCCACAACCTCGGCCCGGTCCTCTGGGTTTGCTATAGAGACACAAAATAAAAAAAAGAAAGAAAAACACATCCAGAGTGTCGCTTTTCAGCTTCACGAAGGCATATTTTTCAAAACAATGGTAACGGATTTTAAATCATTTATTTTGCTGCAGAGAGGGCTGAAACTCACAGCAGATATCACATTTGTGTCTTAATAAATGTAACCGCTAAAGCTTAAAAATATATAACCCAGGGCGCAGTGGTTAGCGCTGTTGCCTCACAGCAAGGAGGACGCGGATTGGTGACACTGAATTGCCGCGACCCGGTGATTGCGGTGAATGAATGAATGAACTCAGTATGCGACTGTATTTAATTCCTCCATTACGTCTCTGCATAGATCGAAGCGCGTTAGTGTCTGCCTCGCTAACTTAACTCGACTTCCTGATGAAAGGAGTCCCCGACATCGATTATCAACACGCTGAATGACGCCATCTTCAGCGACGCTTGTAAACGTTCAGTCAGTGAATTAGCGCGATGATCGCGGCTTTATTACCTGCAGGAGAGCCCCGCCGGCGCGACACAGCGTCCGCAGCATCGATTACTAAAGACAAAAGTCACTGCAAAAAGAAAGTTCAGCTTATAAACGGTACTCGAACCACACTCTGTACTCGTATCTGACCCTAATCCGGAAATGAAAGTTACATCAGTGGTGCACCAGTGAATATTCCGGGGGATACACGAGCGACGCGCTATGGTTCCGCTGCCACAATATCAGAACAGCTTTTTAGTTTTCTGCGCTTTTTATACATACATACATACATACATACATACATACATACATACAGTTACTGACAGGACCCACTGTCATTACAGCAGCGGAGCGCTGTTGGTGTTCCTAAATTGAAGGTCCGTAATCGATAGATATTACTCGGATTGACCAAATTCGAAGTTGTTGCTCGTGTTTATATCGTGACTGTTCAAGAGGCACATGGGTCATATAATCACGAGGACAAAATAAAAAGTAAAACGTTGAGAATTCAGCTATATGTATATATTATATATATGCAGCGGCCTTTTACTTATGATTATTATTTATTTATTTTGTAAAAAGGAGTTATTAAACGTGACCGGCCAAAACACACGGCGAACGTCCAAATGATAAAGACAACAGATATGAAAATAGTCGTTTTAAAAACATTTACACCTCAGAAGAAAGCAATTAAATGTGTGGGGATACTGCACTGATAAACTGGTAACTAATTGGTGAATAAGATTAAACTAATAAAGCGGGAACAATTAGGTGTTGAAAAATGATGAAGTATTTCACATTCACAACAATACAACTTGCGTGAAAACGTAGTCTATAAAGTATTTAGAATGTTGTTTTATTTTTACAAGCAATAAAAACAATAAACAAATATAATGTCTCCAAAAGCGACTGCAAATGAAACGTTCACTGTCCCGAAAGACAACAGGTGTCTATTGAACGCGTCACCTGTTTCCTCATCCGAACCGTCTAGCGATTGGTCAGACATTCATCACATACCCCGCCCTCAAACGCTGTCCTGTATTCTGATTGGGTGTGTCGGACGCCAGTGACACGTGCTTCTCCCCCGACCCGCCCTCCCTCGATGCCCTCTGAGGTTGTCCGTCAGTCCGGCGAGCTTGTGAGAGTTTTAAATAATGCTGTGGCCGTGGAATGGCGGCCGCCGCTCTCTGCCCGGCGGCGGAACTCCTGTAAACATCGAGTCGGAACCAAAACACAGCGTGAAATATAACTGGCGTGTAACAATGACAGAGTGAATTTCCGCCCGCTCAACAGACAGTGTCAAAGTGCTGGATTATCCCCCCCTTGCCATGTCGTTACTGTGTGTCAGAGGTGAGTTTTAATTTCATTTTAATTTCTTAATGTAATTAAAAACAGGTGTGTTGGATTTAAACTTGAAAACAACTATGTTGTGTTCTGTTTGGTGATGGCAATGAGCAGGTTTTATGGCAGGATGTGTCGCTTAACTTTTCTGAAAACTGGAAAGCAGCAACATTTTTCCTGTCGTGTTTTTATTTTATATATATATATATATATATATTACGCTTATTAAGATTAATGAACACAAGTTTGAAGTTGTGTTCTGAACCAGGACACAAAGTGAAACACTGAGATTTCCATGCTTTGCCATTCCAGCTGTTTCTGACCCGAGGTGGACAGAGATCTGAGGTTTAAAGCGATGAGGAGAAAACGGTTCAGGTTAGAATAGTTCAGAGATAAGTGCTGAAATCTATGAAACCAACTGATTTATAGGTGATGAAAAACGCTATTTAATAAATAATATATAAATAAAACGAAAGCTTAGTGATAATGTGAATGGAAATAATACGGAAGCAGTCGTATTGGAATCACACAAACTCAATCAATGATAAACTATCTGAGATTTATCTTGAATGCTATTATCCAATCCATATATATATATATACACACACACCAGAAAACTGAAATGAGTACACCAGAAAATGTAAATGAGTACACAAGATAGTACAGTACAGTACAATAAGTGACTTCTTTCAAAACATGGTAAAAGTTAATCCAAAAAATGGGAGGGCAATCCCTGCCGGCTCGAGCATCATTCACTGCAGGAAAGCAGCTTATGCAATATGCGGTGTCTGTGCCCAGCAGTTTGGTACGGTGCTGCCAGGAGGAGGTGAAAGGTTAGAGAATCATGTCATCATTTCATGTCATCATTTATTTCAAGCTTTAAGTACAGAGCATTATCTCCTAAATGACCTTGTCATCACAGACATTGTTGTAAAGATGACACTTTTATTTGTTTGTTTGTTTTGCATGAAGAAGTCTGGAGTGGCAGAGAAGTATGTCAGAGTAGTTCAGAACATGTAGGACAGCAGTGAAGTGTGCAGTAGGAGTAACGGGGGAGTTTAGTGTAGAGGTGGGATGCACCAGGGATCAGATCTGAGCCCCTTTTTGTTTGCCATGGTGATGGATCGACTAACAGATGAGGTGAGACAGGAAGCTCCTTGGGATATGATGTTTGCAGATGACACTGTGGTCTGCAGTGAGAGCAGGTAGAGGAGGATTTAGAGAAGTGGAGTTCTGCTCTAGAAAAGAGAGGAATGAAGGTGAGCAGGAGTAAAACAGGGAAGTTACAAGGAATAGACTTTAAGAAGTGGGAGTAATTATCTCAAGCAGAAAACGTCCTCTCATTTGGGTTCGCTGTGATAAATAGAGATGAGCTGTTCTTTTTGTTGTGCTTCATCGTCGCTGACAGCATTGACTCCACCATCTTGTATTTTGAATTAAAATGTTGAATTCAAAAGGCAGTTGGGATTTCAGGCCTTGCTTCTCATCACAGAGAGACATGACTAATGTCAAATAGCAACCTGCAACTGCTCTTTCTTCAAACCCCTCCCCCTCGTGCTTATGCAATCAGGCAAACACCTTCTGTCATGATCTTGCCTTTCCCAAAGTGCCTTAGCAAATGTTCAAGTGTCAGTCCTCACCTCTCAGATATGCAGATATTCAACAACAGTGGAGACCTATTCCAAAACGATCCTTCTCGTTCTTGTGTCGACCCCCAGACCACCTGCAGGGGTTTATCTCTATCACTCGTCACCAAGGAGGTTCAGTAATGACTCTGTTTATCTGAACGTTGGCAACATTCGGCCAAAATTGCTTGATGGATATCCATGAAACTTGTTGAAGCAGTTGGACACACGGAGGAAAATAATCCAGTGAAGTTTGCAGGGGTTCTAGATAGAGTGGTGGCTCTGGGATGTGTTTCATGTGCGAACCATTATACCTGTCATTTTCCTTAAAAAAAAAAAGTCATGGATTTTCATGAAACTTAAATCACAAGTAAACTTTTTAGGATTGAAACATTTTGGGAATTTTCTGCCCAGTGGAGCAGAAACTGACTCTCCTTGAACGGCTCCCCCCCCCCCCCCCCCCCCAGCAATAAAAGTACCGTAGTCGATGGAGCAAAGTTCTCGATGCATGTTTTCATGGAGAAATGAACTAAATAGAAATGAATGCAACAGGTGGGTACATTGTTTAGTGGCTTGTCTTTCCTAAATGTCAGTTTCATATACAATTATAAAAAGCAGTATATAAGTACAGATCATTATTTACCACTTACTATATGTTTGGACAGTTTGATTATATCCTATGGGGATATACTAAAATCATTGTAGATATTCCCTAATAGATAGAACAAACAGGACACTGTAGGGATCATGAGTCAGGGCACAAACATTTGAAAGGGAAGGATTTGAAGTTCGCCCCAATGTTATCTTCCAATGAAGAGTTTTATTCAAAATGAGGCGTCGCTTATAGAACGTGCACGCTCACCGCTTAGATGCAAGCAGAAGAGCTTAATGTGACTCGTCCTCTGAAAGCCCAGGTTGACGGTGTTGCTTTTATTGATTGCTAATTGGGATGTTTCATCTCCATGGCGATGGTTTTACGCAACAAGAAGAGTGGTTGCCCTCACAATTGGACATGTGTGGGAGACTCCTGCTGTGGATTAGGG
Source organism: Brachionichthys hirsutus (assembly GCF_040956055.1). Taxonomy (NCBI): domain Eukaryota; kingdom Metazoa; phylum Chordata; class Actinopteri; order Lophiiformes; family Brachionichthyidae; genus Brachionichthys; species Brachionichthys hirsutus. Next base: position 140,123 of record NW_027180359.1, on the reverse strand, counting down.
GGAGGGCTGACAGGAAACGTGGCTCGGATGGACCCTTTCATGCTGCAGGATTAGAGGCGTCGGATGCAGACACACGATCGCTTCGGTGGCACGGAATGTGGTATTTCCTGACACTGGAGAGCGACGCGTGGAAAACAACAGAAACATACATTTTCATGGATTCCGAGCGCAGTCGCCAGGCAAGGCAAGAGCTCACATGTTTTTTTTAAAGGATGCTCTTGTAGCAACAGTCATTCTTGGTCTGAAGTAACTCACATGGTGGACAGAGGATGATGATGATGATGTCTAATCATCAAAGCGATTGAGAAATGAATCATTTTAGCACTGAACATCAGTGGCAGTGAAAGGTCGCTATGCTGTATCACTTTATAATCGATTGGTGCTGGCAGAGTTATTGCCAACTCATCATAGATGATGCTGAGTGTGTTTTCATGTATCGCTGAACCTTTTGTTGACTGATTCATTTTCGTTTTACTGCTCCACCGGTGAAAACGATAAGAGTAGAAGCAGCAACGTGATGAACCTCTGAACGACTCTGGAGAGAGTTCAAGTCAGTAACAACTGCCTCAACAGCACACTTCCTAATCTCTCTTCGGTCGACTAAATAGGTTAGGTTGGTATGGAAGGTAATTTGATAAAGGATGAGAATCGGAGACGTTGCACTGAGATTAGTAGAAGAGCAGTTGGGCTGAGCGAATGTAGCGAGCAGAATAGTGGAATTATGAGGGGAAGAGGCAGCGATGGAGAGCGAGCGCTTAGAGATTGAGGCGGTAATCCCCTGGCCATCTGTTGCTTTCTCTCTCTCTCTCTCTCTCTCTCTCACACACACACATCCTGTTTGTGCTCTCCTGCCTTCTATCAGACCTTCCACTGATGATTTCCTCTAAACCTTGTCCATGTCTTTTAAAACCCACAAAACGTCTTTGACTGGAGTACCAGGTCGGCTCATCAGGATGTAAAAGCGTTGGAAACAAAGTCACTCAACTGTGTTAACTTAACTTCATTTGGTCTTTTATTGAGCATTCTGCAGCAAAGATTTGCAAGACGGTCCAAATTTGATGAGATTTGATTGAATGGCCTGAAATTCCAAACATGCACACTCGTTTAAGCACGTTTGAATTTTGCGGCAGATTGATCAAATGGAAAGAAAAACAAGACGAGATGAACAAGAAGCAGTAGCTTGAAAGGGTAATGGTGCAACTAGCTCTGACAAATGGTGAGCTAAATGGCCCCTCTAGCCTTGGAGTGGCCAGGACAGAACATGATAGCATCAGTTTCCACCATAATGGCCCCCTGGTTTGTTTCCTTCAGCCGAGTGTCCCACAACCATAAATCACATTATGCAAATTAATACATAAGATCTCTGTGCGGCCCGTTTGCCCCAGCGTCAGAACCTTATGGGAAAATGTCCGCCGTTTCCTCTCCACCTCATAGTGAAGCGTGTAGAAAACAGGAAATACTTCAGAAGTCGTGGCACTTTTTTTCTGGAGATCTGAAAAGCTAGCACTGAGGGAGATTAAAAAGAAGAAGAAGTTTTTTTGTACTTTAGTGGATATTTGTGGGTGGTGTTTCAGCTTTGGACAGACTCGGGTGAACACATACTTCTTTGTCCCAGTTGTTTTAACATGCACAGTAAAGAGGACGGGGAACGTCGGATGAAAATATGAGCACATCGTCTGTGCCTCCATCATCCCGTCCCGCCCATCTGTCCTCTCAGGCTCTAGAGATTTAGTAGGATGCATGCCTGAACACACACAACTCTCCCACAGCAATCACAATTAATCCCCTCCAAAGCGCTTCACAATCCCATAACCATTATTGTAGAAGTATCAAGGGGTCAGAGGAGGTTGAAAAACACAGCGAAAAACACCCGCAAGTGTTTTCCACTTGAACTACAGTGTTTTCCTGAAGGAGATGGGAAGTGTATCCGGGTGCTACTTTATTTTTACACTCTCAACTCATTCAACTTGGTATTCTGATGCTGATCAGAACTTTCAATGCATGCTTTTTTTTTATATACCACTTTGGATCTCAGGTTATGAACTTCTCAAAGCCCCACTAAGGGAGATGGAAGTCTTCTGAGATCTTTCTAATACGGGATTATTATTCCAGAGGGTTTAATCGATTGTATGCACTTGTATTTGGAAGGTTTATCCATCAGGAGTTTACATAATGGGGGGGTGTAAACTACGCAGTGGGCATGATTATAGACGGTGAGTTGTGATGATTTTGTGCATCATAAAACCATGGCAACATGAATGTTCTTGTTCATTAATGAAAATTTCACTCGCCAAAACAAAGCTGATCTGCGTGTGAAGTATTCCTGCTCTACATCAAATGGCCGTCATGAGTTACTGACTCACGGCTTAAATAGCAGGAGATCCGATCTGTTATTATCAGATCACATTTCAGTAGCTTTACTTTTTTCCTTTTAATCTCTATTCAAACTGTCCCAGTCATTGTTTTCATTTTGTCTTGCAGTGAAAAAGGCCAAACTCCAAGGACCAGCAGGTGAGTACCGGTACTTGTGCTTCACGTTTACTCGCTTTGCATCACCGGTCTTCAGTCTGGTCTCTCCCTCCCTCCCTCCCTCCCTCTCCCATCATCCAAAGGTTCGGCGGTATGAAGACTAACCCTGTCCCAGTCCTCCATTGCATTTAGGGAACAGCAAGCCATATGTTTGCAGTTCATATTTACATTTATTTGGAAGTCAGGGGCTGCTAAATCCAAAATCCCATCACCTCCACCTTTACAAACGCCTCCAGGGTTCATCCTCACGCCTTCCTCTAGACCCTGTGACGTTTGCTTCAGTGCGGTAGTAAGAGACAATTGACAATTAACACTCATTCACAGCCCCCCCCCCCCCCCCCACCGTGTCTTGAGGATAATTTGTAAATGGAATTTTCCAGCAAATCTCTGCATTTTTGCAGCATTTTATTCTTTGTGTACTTCCTCGACCGTTCTGTATTTTTTTCCAGCTTCTTCTTTGGGTCTTTTCTTCGCAGCTCTGTTGTTATTAGCTCTCGATTGTCTGCTAATACCGGCTGCCTGCCCTCCTCCCTTCCCTGAGCCACGTCGCATGTGACACCTGTCCCAGAGTAAACATCAGGGTTAATTCGTTTAATCCATTCATCTTCCGCAGGACAAATGTAAACATCAGTCTCATTTGTTGCTGCATGGCAAGTACTTTGGATTTGTTTTTGATGGTCTATCATGAGCTCCAAAGTTTATGATCATTCTGTAAATATTCATAGATCTGCTACGATTGAGTGGAGTGAAAGGAGAAGGGACTTTTATGTGCTTTTATTTTAACACATTCGATTATTTATTTGCAAGTTCACGCTGCTCCTGGTGCGGAATCTGATTCCTTTTTTTTACTCGGGCATGTATAGCAATACATTTTTGCGTTGTGATATCGATGTTAAAGCCGATAAGAACTAACAACCTGCTCAATCAAGTCTTTCAAGGAAGTTGAAATCTCCTGTTCGAAACATGATATATCAACAAACACAAAGTCAACTGACGTTCCTCTGCGCTAAAGTAAAAGGGAGGCGTCAGATTACTGTAGTACTACAATGGGCCTGTGGGTACTGTAATAGCTGTCTTTTTATATTAAATATGCATTAACTTAATCTTATCTCAATTCTCATTTTCTACTGGAAAACGATGTCCTTTATTGAAAAGTGATCCTTCAGGTTCGAGGAACTGATTCTTTTTTCCCCTCTCTGATAACAATCACTTCCTCTGCACAGGAAAGAATGTGAAGGAAGGAAGGGACATTTTTGTCAGTGCTGGTTTGTCCTTCTGCCTTTTTAGGAGGGTTCCATTAACAACCTAAAGATTGATGGCAGCTATAACAGGAAATATTTAATGTTGATACTGTAGAGCCGTAATCATTCGAGCATGTCGGGGGAGTTGTTTGGCCTTGGTGGAGATATGAAGAGTCCTCAGAGTTTACGTAAGGCTGTGAGGTGTGTTTGTCATTCCCTGGAACTCCGTGTTCAAGAATATTTCTATAGACATTGGAAATGAAGGTGACCTTAGATGGGCCAGTGACGTTTCCCCTGATCGCCACAGGAAACCGAGGGCTCTGACATTGCTCTGTTTAAATTGATATCTGTGTCTCCATGACACATATCTGAGTTATGCTGCTCACATCATGTTCTAAAGTCTGATGGAGGACCTCCTCACCAATGAGCCTCAGCTGAGGCAATATCGATGAGTGGTTTGCATTTGAAATGGCAACCTGCCAACAGATTAAGAAGCCTATAGAGCAGGGAGGAAAATGTGGACTTACGGTACTTTAACCACAAACAGGAAAAGTAGCCTGCATTCTCGCGGAGGAAGCGGTCTCCTCTGGGCCTCACCCTATGACCTGAGCTGGGCCTGTGGTCATGGCTCACACTGGGAGGATGGCTGCTGCTTTCAGACTGAGTCACATTGGCAGGCATTGCTTGATCTTCATTTATGTCCTGTCAGTGGAATATTTGTAAGAATCCACCTGTGTCAACTGTGTATTGTTCTCATTGCGTCATTGAGCTGCATTTACTTATCTGGCTGCTGTGTTACCAGCTATGTGCAGAGTAAATGTTTCAATATGTTGCCAAGGTAACGAAGAAAATCTTTGTTTAGTGTGGTCAGCTGATCAGTCAACAAAGGAGCAGCTGATGCCTTACTTTCATTTCCCATACGCCCATATGTGTGTGTGTGTGTGTGTGTGTGTGTTGGGGGAGGGGGATGTACTACATTCATTTGTTTACTTTAGCAAAAGGCTGAATGAAGAATAGTTGAGTTGAAATAATACAAAATACTTGTATGCTGACTTTTCAAGAGATTTCAAGATTTATTTTCACCCCGACCTCCAAAGAAAAATCTTCAAAAGCTACGGATCGAGATCCAGAAGAATCGGCCGTTACTGAAAGTGATGCTTTTTGTGAAGAACTTCTAAACTAATAATTAAATCAATGTGAATCCAATTTCTAAAGGTTTGTCTTCATGGTTAAGGAATCTAAAAATATAGATAAAATAAATGCGGGGCCATTCTTTTTGTGTAAATCACAGTAAAGGGGGACTCGGGGTGCTTGGCAGAGGTCAGTCTCTACGGGTGCTTTTCTAGTTGAACATGGTCTGACTGAAACCAGTACGCTCTCAATGCATCCAGACCAGCTTCAAAAGAGCTCCAGCAGTGATATTTCCTATAAAAATGGCCACTTGTCACATTGAATCTTTGCTTCGGGATCGCGGTCGCAAAAGCTGCCTTCATCTGTGACCTGAGCGAATTTCATGTTCAGTTTTCATTGTCAGGTTGAGCGGAGACCTTTTGAGCGGTATTAGGAGGTCAGGGGTGAGGTCCACTCCATTACGTCATCAGCAGATCTGCTTCCTTTGCTGTGCACATTTAGAGGGGGGGATGTTTCACATCAAGAGAAGCTGCAGGTGACGGTGTGGGAGAGACATAACAGGCGCAGTCGGCTCCAGTGCTTCCATCGGCTGCATGGATTGGCTTTCTTTGGATTAACAGGGTCAGTGTGCTGCTCTGCCTGGCCTGGCTCGCCTCAGCATCATGAGGACAGGAGATGTGTCTGTCTCTTTGTTTTTCTCTCTCAGAGGAGCACTGGTTGTTGTTGTTGTTTTTCACCTTCCCAGAGTCCAAGCAGAACTGGCCCTGGTTGGTTCCATCAGTTGATCATCTGACCTGCTTCCTGTATTCTTTTAAAATGTTCAACTTCACAGTGTTGAAAATGTTGTGGTGAAAGTGCTGTCTGGACACTCATTCATTCATTTTATACATGCATAATTCTTTCTTCATCGTCCCCCCCCTCCCCCGTTTGTTTCAGACAAGTTCAACACGTACGTGACGCTGAAGGTGCAGAATGTCAAAAGCACAACAATCACCGTGCGGGGGGAGCAGCCCTGCTGGGAACAGGATTTCATGTTGTAAGTTATCAAACACAGACTCGGTGGTGCCATGCTGGAGGATTTATTGATCTACAGTAGTTCAATTTTAATTACTGTACTTTAATCTCCAGCTATAATAAATGTCAAGTTCATCGTAGACTAAGCGTCCTACTGGAACCTCACGTTGGAGAAGAAAAGATATTCATCGATGACACATAAATGACCGACAACTCGGTGAAGCCGGATCGCCAGGAATATCTAGAAATAAATGATCCAGGAGCTCTGAGACTAATTTATTGGAAATCTTTCGTCTATCTTGGTGTACAGCTGCTGCTCAATTCCTCCTAGCAATTTATTATTTTAGTTTAATTTCCTCATGGTACTTTCCCTGATAAAGGTATCTATGGCGACAACAGGGCCGACGCGTTGTTGCATGTGTGTCATTGTTTGTCTTTTGTTCACTCCCTCATTGCAACACTGTTTGCTTTTCCAGGCCTTCATCCTTCTGCTGTCCGTTAATGATGCGTCAGCTACGTCTAAATGCGGCTCGGTAACATCTGTTAATTAAGCAAAGGTCCATTGAATGATAAATGTCATGACTCGCCTTCAGTAAAACCTGACAAATGGGGATTCCAAATTTCCCAACGTTAGCTAAATCTGTCGTTTTAATTTTCATGGGTTGTAACCTTAACAGTCTCTCAGGCCATTTACATGTTTATAAAGAAAATTGTAAGTGAAAATAAAGTTTTCCCATTGGGTAATTCAAATAAAAGTTTAAATATTAACAACCAAATCCATAGAATTGGAATTGATTAAGCAGCAGTGACTTCTGCCAGTTCACAAACAAACCACAACCTTTTTTGTAATTTTCTTCTGGATCAAATAAACATCATTACTTGTCCTTTGTCTTGGTATTACGTCGGCACATTTGATTATCTTCAGACAGAACTAAGTTACCTGTGTCCCTCCTGCTTTGTTTACTACACTAAATTATTATTATTGTTGAAATGTATATATATTTGCTTTAGGAGTTTTTAATTAAGCCTTTGTATTTCAGAATTATTTTAAGTGGAATTGAAACCCTTTCTGAGAGACACAGTACATTTTAAGATTAACGACTACCTCAGATGACTGTTAAAAAACGAATTCCATTTACCGTAGTTAGAAAACAGGATTAATTTAGTGACGATGCGTTAGTGTTTTGTGAATGCGTGTTAAAATGAAATATTTAAATCTGCTTGGTTGGATTATATGCAACAGTTTAATTTGAGTCCATCGCTGTATTCATTTGTTCTTTGCCATTTTGAAAGCCTGCACCTCTGCACCTGCATGCTCATCACCCACCCCTGTTCTCCTCTCCTCTCAGTGATCCACTCTCTTTGATTATCTTTCCTCTCATCTGCCTTTTGTTTGTCCTGTTTATAGTTGTAAACTGCCACCGATGAGAATATGCAAATGCACTTTCCATGTGGCTCGTTTCAAATTGCTGTCATCAAGCTGTTTTTTGAGCCCTTTGAATTGCGTGTTAAGGCTTGAATGGAATATTAGATTAATAAAAACATGGAAAACAGGAAGTAGCCTTTGTTAGCCGGTGGTCTGGTCTGACAGTAAATACGTGTAGTGTGACTGAAAGGTTTTGTGTGCGATTTAAATATTACACCTCAATACAATCTCAAACAAATCAGGTGTTGTCTTGCACTTCCACTGATATTTTCCACCTTGTTTATCGAAGCTTGACAATACTTGACATATGAATAATTTTCCTCAGTGAAATCAACCAGCTGGACCTTGGCCTCATTGTCGAAGTGTGGAACAAAGGCCTCATCTGGGACACCATGGTGGGGACAGCTTGGATTCCTTTGAGGAGTATACAACAATCAGAGGAGGTAGGACAATTCCCCCACACACGTCTGAAGTCCAGAAAAAAAACATACAAACAGAAACAGAAGTACTCATTACGAATAGTGGGATTTCTTTTTTAAATACACAGTACAATACTAACTTGCTTCCATTCAGAGAAAATTCAAGAAAAAAATGTTAATTTGTTTGCAAAGGTTAATATCACTGCGTGCTTCTGGTTGCAGGAGGGCTCAGGCGATTGGATCCTTCTGGATGCAGAGGTTCTGATGAAGGCAGATGAGATATATGGCACCAAGAACCCAACACCTCACCGGGTCCTGCTGGATACTCGCTTCGAGCTGCCTTTTGGTTAGATATCAGTTTACGATCTTTTTTTTTTTTTTTCATTTTCTCACAATGCTCTACAGTTTGCTATTTTCCAATGCTCATTACAGGGCAGGGCAAACCGAGCGTTGATCCACTGAGCTACACAAAGATCACTCATGCGTCCAGCTAAAATGTCAGCAGTCTGTTCTTAAGGTTGCGCGGGGGGGGGGATCATCCCGCTTGATGATGTGTTGCTGTCTTATGGAACCCTAGGTTTCATTGATCTGTCATCTCAACTAGAATAGAAAGTACAAAGACCACATTAACAACATGCTCTGTGAGCACAAGCTCACATTTACATGGGTAGGTTGTATATTATTTGTGTGAAGTAAATGGTAATGTTGTGCAGCTCAAAAACAAAATGTGATGCAAGAGCTTAATGAGGCTAAACGTGTACATTCATCGGGTGTCAACTTTTACTGTCACATTTCTTCTCATTTTTTATGTAAATACATTGATAGTGAAGAATTTGGATTAACAGTGGAATGAATTTAATTTAATGGAGCAAATTTAACGCTCTTTAATCTCAGAGGGCCGTGCTGCCCCTGCTGCTCCTGCTGCTCTACGTACGCTGTCTCCATAGCCAACGTAAATGGGGCTCAAGCTCTGTGATCAAAAGGCATCAAAGTTAAAGCCTGGTGTATGTCTAAAAAAACCTTTTAAGGTTGCAGGAGGCCATCATGAGTCTGTCTCTGTACCACTGTTCATTGAAGCTGTGGATCGGCATCTCTTTGAAGCCCCGGTCTTTGTGTATGTGGCCTTTACTGTTTGTCTGTCTACAGAGCAGTTCCTATTGAAAAGTGTGAATGGTCAGATAATTTTGTGCATATTTGTTGTATTGGACGGTGCACATCAATCATCAACATCAATGAACATCATAATGCCAGGGCGAAACAGGGCTGTATGAAGTATACAGACATGTTTATCATTCAGATCAAGAAGAAACTGAAAGATAAATCACACACTCAGACAAGCATAAAACAGGAGATGGCGTAAAAGTTCATTTATGAAACAGTCTGACATTCACAATTTCAGATTGTGTAGATTCTAACTGTGCTTGGGTTCCTTATTTCCTCTTGCCGCTGCATGATTATTATTGGCAATAGATATGGTTTGATTGGTTGGTTTAAATGGAGAATTATAAATATTAAACCATTACTTCATAAGTAAATGTTGATTAGATATACCAGTTCTACCTTCTCTTTGTATTTACATTTGTTTTCTTTTCACTTTTTTGTTGTACTTAACATTTTTGATGTTTTGATGAATATTGTTTCGGAAAGTTAGGAAAGTTAACATTTAAAATCTCTTTTCTCTTGGTGTTTACCAATAAAGGAATCAGGAATATGATTCCTAAAAGCAGCAGGAGGTGCATGTTTGCTTGCAACACACTTGTTCACTTTTTTTTAACCAGACATCCCTGACGACGAGGCACAATACTGGACAGGCAAGCTAGAACAAATCAACACTATGGGAATGGATGATGAGGTAAAATGGAAATATCAATATCTTATTGCTTAATTTACTTAAGTAACAGTTGTGTATTGTAACAATAAACAAGGTGACATACTAACCTGCTTCACAGATAAAAGATCAGATTAATGTATTTTGTTTACTATCAAAAGCACTCTTGTTTGTTCCTGTTTGCTGCATATCTTGTAATGATGCTATGCTATAATAATACTATTGCTAGAATATCTTTTGAAGATATTGAAGATGTTATGAAGTGGTATTTGGGTGTTGAAATATAACAACCTGGCAACAGGAAGAACGTACTTGATGCTACTGATTTTCCACTGTCTCCTCTTCAGTTTCCCCTTCAGGATGTCGTTCAAAGTCGCCCATTGCCATTTGCAGCTTCCCAGTGTTGTGAGTCCACCTGCCCATACTATGCTTGGCCTCAAGATGGCGCTAATTCAATATATAATAATTCTCAGGCTTTCTGTTATTTATTTATTTCATATATATATATATATATATCTTCTCACTTCCTTTGTCTTGTTGTTCTCCATAATGTGGCACTAAATCATAGTTTAAATGACATTACACAACATTACCACTAAAGGGCACTTTATTTTTTCATTTTCACAAACCCTACGACCTCTGACTGTACATCTCACTTTAAATGTTTGCACTTTCACCAGGCAACTATTTCGGATGGGCTGATCCACTGAGTATGTAAATCACAATTTAATGAAATTATCCTTCCTGACAAATCCCCAGTGCCCTCTGCATGTCCAAATGCTGAGTGTTCCTCGATTACATGTATACGATTTCTATAAGATTTCTATTTATATTATTGTCATTATTTCACTCCAACACTGGTCCCTTAAATTTTCCCTAACTCCCTTTTTACTTTTTTTTAACTTATCGTACTTTCCTGCTTTTAATGTTTTAATCTTTTATTTGCAATTTTGCATAATATTCGTAGCTCTTTATGTTGTAGATATAGCTGTATAATTAAGCTGACCAATGGCAGGCTTTGCCAAATAATGTTTATATATTTCACCTTAATGTCTTGTCCTACTGTATCTCCTTCAATTTATTGCTTTTATGAGACAAACTCTAGCCAACCCTCCAGCAGATGAGTAACTAATGCTGGAATATCCTTGGATTATAATGTTTGCAGATGGCATTGTGATCTGCAGGGGGCAGGTAGAGGAGTATTTAGAGAAGTAGAGGTATACACTAGAAAATAGAGGAATGCAGGTGAGCAGGAGTAAGACATGTGTGTAAATGAGAAGGGCCCAGGGGAAACAGTGAAGTTACAAGGAATAGACGTAAAGAAGGTAGAGGACTTCAGGTACCTCGGGTCACACATTGCGGAGTGATAGAGAATGTGGAAAGGAAGTGAAGAATCATGTGCAGGCAGGCTGTAACGGGTGGAGGAAAGTATCAGGTGTGCTATGTGGTGGGAAGGATGAAGGGGTAGCTCTAGAAGACAGTGGTGAGACCAGCCATGATGGACGGCTTAGAGACAGTGGTGAGATCTCAGTGTCTTGCATGTACCAGGTCATGCATGTAAGTCTTGTCCAAAAGTTAAAAAATTTGAGATCAGATCTTTTAATCGTCCTGCTGCAGCTCTGGATGACCAAGACAGCGCTGTAGATGACCGGGATAGTGACTACCGCAGTGAGACAAGCAACAGCCTGCCTCCACGTTACCACACAACAGCCCAGCCCAACTCTTCTGTCCACCAGTATCCCATGGGTCCTCGGCAAGGGCGCCACCCAGATTCCTGCGCAGATTCTATCCATAGTTTTGATCTGGACTACAGAGACCAAAGAGGAATCAGGTAGGCAGAGTATTAGAGTGGACATGGCTGTGGAATAATATCCAGTGTACCAGAATGAAGTTGAAACCTCTCGGTAATAAAATGTATCTAATTATCTTTATGTTCCTCTTTTAATTACTAATGCTAAAACAAATTTTATTCATTTACCAATAATCCTTATTCTGCAGGCCTAATTGATTTAGTCACATTCTTATTCGTTTTTCTATATAACCTGTGGTGTAGTGCATTCAGCTCTCTTTGTTTATCTTGTGGTATATGCGACAACTTGATTGTACAATTAAAGTCGTAACATACTTTAAATTCAATAACAAGCTTTTCTGTAATTCATCATTTGCCTTGTATGTATGTAAGTTTTCAGATGGAGCTGTACACTAGCTATACACCAAAAACGAAGAGCGTTGTACTCCACTTAGTTTGTAATCTGGAAATAATTTTGTAATCTTAAAACATGAATTCCTAAATTGAAAAGCATAATTTTGCTTTTAAAGTTGCATGAAAGTGTTCTCATTTTATTTTATTTTTCATTTTCCCATACCGCTTAACTTGTTTGTATTTTTTTTTTGTTTGCTTGCTTCTTCTTTTCCTTTCCCTTCTATCTCCTCCCATCCCTTTGTTAAATATATACATTAAATGAAATAGATCTCTAAACCAGAAAGGAAGGGTCAGAATTATACCTAATGATTCGGGCATGGGGGTTGAAGATTGGGAAAACAAATACAAAGGGCAGAGCAAGCCTCGGTTAAGTGACTTCTTGGATAGTGAGGAAGACAACGTTATCCTTCGAATGAGAAGACCTTACCCTGGGCCATCACACACCTCTTTCAATCAGAATCCTCAACATCGCGTCTTCTCGCCTGCCACCTACCCTGAGAGCTATGACACTATCGATCGTCGGCGAAAAAAAAAGATAAGAGACCCAGGGGGTTTGCTGAGTACAGAGGTAGAAAAAATGAGAGAAGAGGATTTCCGTTCTGATTATGCACTGCTCCGTGAGAAAAGAGGGGAGCTGTTTATGCGTCAGGTAGCAGAGATGCAAGAGGAGGAGGAACGTATGACATCATGCCTCAGGCCATACGAGAACGGGCTTCTTTACAAGGCAAGGATGTGGGCTAAAAATGAGCTGGACAGCACTTTGGAGAATTATGTAGCATACAAAAAGGAGCAAGACGCCAGAGCAGAGGCAGGGTTTGATTTTAATTCAGAGATTGCTGATGATCTGCAATACTCCATAGGAATAGAGGATGACAATGACATGATCTCTATAGCAGAAGACTTTCTCCCAGAGAATACAAGATATTATAAAGACACATATTCTTTCTCCTATGAAGGCGACATAGAAAATAGTCAAGGTATTCGAGAAAGGATGTCTGAAAAAGCTCAAATTGGAGAATGGCCTGGAGAGGCAATGCTTTCTCCTGTAGAGGAACCAAGTGATGAATATGTCAACCCCATGGATGAGCTACAATGTCTAGTTGAGACTGTTTCTGAATACCTTGCTGAGAAAGAAGAGGAAATAAACAAGTATGGTTCCCTTCCTAAATCAAACAAATCTAGGCTTTCATCTCAGAGTAGCAACAGAAACGATTCATTTGGAGAGGACCAAAATAGTTCTAAAGATCCTAGTGGAGAACCCCAATCATATACTGATCACAGCATTGGAGGAGTAAAAAATGCTATGAGTTCTTTATTTAGTTCTCTTACTGAAAGAGTTGGAGGAGGCACCAAACATCCGGTCCCAGGTCCACAAGCACCATCTGCACATCATTCACAATCTGGATTAACAAAACTGTTGTCTTTTATTCCTAGATCAAATAGTTCTGCTCCTGTAGCTGTTGTGTCTCCTGTAGAAAGCACTGAAGAAAAATCATTGAGTTCTTTGCCCTCTCACCAACCGTGTAATGCCAATACGTATGTTCATCATCAAAAAGCAAAAACGCACACAAGCACTCAGACTCAAACAAGAATAGATGTGCCTGAGGTTGTGAACAAATCTCAAACTACTCCAGGGCACATAGTCATGGGCAAATCTAATCCCTTGAAACTTTTTTCATCTGGAGACAATGGCAATTTGGCTGAATACAAACAAGAACAAGACTCTACACCTCAAAGACAATGGGATGAGAAACACAATCATAGAAGTAAGCATGTGATGACTGCTGAAAGTGGAATAAAAGCAGGAAGTACATCACAAGAAAGATATATGGGACCAAGACAAGATGGAACTATAGAAGACAGACAGAAGCATGCGCCTGTTCTTAGACCAGCAACGCCGGCTCCCAAATCTCAATCAGGAAACACTGGATTCTTCAGCCCTTTAAAGAAGTCATTAAGTTCATTGATCACACCTGTTGTCCCTGTTCATCCTCAGGAAGCCTCTCCTTTGACCGTTTATCCTGTCTTTAGATCCTCAGATGATCCTCAACTGCAGAAACCTACAGAAGACTCATCATTGAGTAGTAAACATAAATTGCCTTCCCTATCCCTTGATAATGTCTCCACTCAACAATGTCCCAAAGCAGAGGGAGGCTTGTTCTCTGGTTTTTGGAAGTTTACATCCAGTGAGAATGTTACTGCTTCCATGAACACACAGAATCCTGTGGAAGCGCATCGTGGATCATCTTCATCATCCTGTGCCACAGCAAAGGATAATTCTGTGCCCCAGGAAACACCTGAGAAAGGATGGCTTTCAAGCATGTTTCACGCTACCGCTGCTCCTGCTTGTTCAAACCCGAATTTGACTAGTAATCAGCTAATTAAAAATAACAATTTAGCAATAAATCAGAAACCAATAATGGCCCAGCATGGTGTGCAATATCAAACTCAAAATCAACCTGAATCACAGAGTTTTTTGACAGGTCTTTTTAAAGGAAGGTCTAATGAGGATGCCTCTCATATGGGCTCGAATCAACCAAAGCAAGGAGGACTGTTATCTGAAATTCTTAAACTTACTTCTACAAGTGATCTATCAAGCGATTTCCCTCAGGAGTCTTCACACAACAGTCACCCACCCAAGAACTGCAATTCATCTCAGTTTCCTCATCACTCTGCCCCACAACAATGTCCTTTAACTTCCTCTGAAGTTGTGATGCAGAAGAATCTCCCTGGAAATGACTCACATCAGCAGCAGATTTCAGATGAGACTCAAACACAACCTCCACAAAAAGGGCTGTTGTCTGGCTTTCTTAAATTTGCATCCTCTGAGAAAATTCCAAGCAGCCAAGTAGTAGAACACCAACAAAACAATGTTCAATATAATCAAGAGGATTTTAACCAGGATACTCAAGGTACAAACAATGGACCTCATCTCTTGACTCGAGCATCAGTTCAGCAAATTGCCCAACAGGAGATGAAAAAGCCAAGTTTTACTCGACAACACACTGTTCCACTTCAGCAACCACCATCCCAGCCACATGGTCTTTTATCTGGTCTTCTTAAATTTACTTCGGCAGACAACATAAACACTCCGCAGCACAACCCCAAGACAGTCGCCCTAAGTGATTCCAGCGAAGAGCAAACAAGGCCAATTAATAGTCCAATTTTAAAGGATGATCAGCTGCAGACTAACTCTAGACAAAAAGTCACAAGTGGTTTATTTTCTGGATTGTTCAAATCCTCTTCAGAAAATTTAGCACACCAACAGCAGGCCAGAACAATACGGGAGACACAACAAGAAATCAAAATGTCAAGTTGCCAGACTGGTGAGATACAGTTGGGGAAAACAACTCAGTCAGGAGTGCTCTCAGGATTGTTTAACAAGTTGACAAATACATCTGATAATATTGCCACCACATGCTCAACAACAACAGGCCAGTCAATGTTTCAAAAAACTGATCATTATACAGCCACATTGAAGACCCCACTGGAAACAAAGTCACAGTCTAATTTATTACAACAGTCGTCACAAGAATTTGTAAGAAAAGAGGGAAGAGTTCCGCAAACTGTCCAGCCCGGACTTTTTTCTGGGCCATTAAACAAAAATGCAACTGTCAGTCATACTAATAGTCATCAAGGGGGAGTGTCAGGTCTTAATAATGAACAACATACAACCTCACATAAGTTTGCAGAGTTTCCTGTGGACCTCTTGAAAAGTGAAAATGTGAAAAGTGCTCCCTCAGAATTTGAAACAAACATTTGTCTAAAGCTTGTCCAAAATGCTATAAATCAAGGACACAGCAGACATGCACTTATTAGTCGACCTGTCTCATTTGATGAGGATAGTTTAGACTTAAGAACATCGGCTACTTTTGCACGATCTTTTCCGAGTAAAGCAGCATACTCCTCAATTAGCACAGGAAATTTATTTCAGTTACCGGTATGTAATTCTGCCTCAATTCAACCAGTTCCTGCAATGGCTTGTAGCACAGGAAATATTCATTCCTTTTTACAAAGCGATACAGCGTCTTCAGTAATGTCCACCACACAGCCTTGTGTTGATGAAGGCAGTGCCTGCTTTCATGGAACAAAGATGCAAAATAAAAACCAAGATCAGTTATCTCCTTATGGAATGAGTACCTCTTATGATGAAAATCAGTGGATCCAGCAAAGTACTCTCTGGCAGCAGTTTCAGAATGACTCAATAAATTGTCATTTCCAAGGAAAGAATCAAGTGTTTAATCAGAGTTGTGAAGTTGGGCCATCACTGGAACCTGGTCTTCACTGTTGCACCTCAAACGTATGTCAACCATTTAACTCGGCTACACCTTGGCAAACTATTTGCCACCAAGAGCAAATAGGACCATATCAGTTAGGACAGGGGAATGATAATCAATGCCCTGAGACAAAATTATGCGCCAGTTATGAAGATTTGGGAAACAAAGAATATTCCTTTAATGAGGAGGGTGTGCTGAACCTAACTACTAGACAGAGCAATGCAACGTTTGGAAAATGGCACTCTTTCAATGATGGTAGCACCTATAGCATGAATGGAATTTCATATCATGAAGGCTATTATGAAGAGACTGCACCAAGCTTATCTTATTCTGCCAATTGGAAATATAGAACGGACAATACGGTCCTGCAAAATTGCCATGGTGAGCATGTGATTCATGGGAGTATCTTTAATCTGAGTCGACCAGTAGATTCAGGTTCTACTCAAAGTGTCAAAACTGACGCAGAAGACTCCTTGTATCTTGAAGACGCCGAGTGGTATCAACAGTGGCTCACACTGCTGGAGCAAGGTATATGGTGGCCGGCAGAAGATGGTGACTGTGGCTACTTTGTTTATACAGATCACAAGTACATTTATGCCTTACTTACAGATTCAGCAGGCGAATATGTCTATGCATGTGGCCCTGAAGGAGAATTGTTGGGGGATGCCGAGGTATTAGATGGTTTTCCCATTGCCTGGCTGCACAATGAAATGGTTTGTGTCTGTGGATTTAAAATTCCACTTTACAATGAGGATGAGCTTCTTTGGCTACCTGGTCAAGATAACTGTGATTCTCAACTTCTCAATGCACCCCTTGATTTGTCTGCTGCCTATAGAAAAGGAAATCAGATAATGAACTTAAATCTTGAGGAGTTTTCTAAAATGTTTGAAAATTCATTTCTGTCACAGTCACAACAAGGTGTAGATTTCACCTCTTACACATTAAACAAAGTCAGGATTGATCCTAGACAGCCCAGTTACGTCTACGAAGACCAATGCAAATATGCCATTGATCTTTCTTGTCAAAATAAAGGGCAGATTGGCCCTTATTGGAACAATGATGAAATTAAGACATTTCTTGCTCAAAAGGTTTCTGTTTCCATGAACTCTACTCCTGCACTGCATTCTAATTATCAGCCACTTTACAACTGTTACCAACCCAGCCAGAGGCGACGGTCATCCACTGGGGTTACAGTGAAGCACATAGATAATGTTTTAGAGGAAGAATGGAGGAAAAGGGTGTCTCCGGGAGAAGAGAGACCTCAAGTCAAAAACATTCCTTCACTTATATCCTCCTTTGTGGGAAAAGCATCAAAGGTGGAATTAAATAAAACTAACACATCAACTTATGATCAAGTTCCAGTCAAAAATGCAAAGAGCATTATTTCATCAGGTTTCCAAAGTCTTAAGTCAAAGATCATTAAAGAAGAACATACTGCTGTTGTGACTCAGCAGGAAAGTGTTAAAATACAGACACAAAAGCCAGCTACTACACAGGGAAGAATTTTGCCCACAGCACCAACAACGTCTCAAGTGCCTCACCACACACATACACCAAAACCAAGACTTTCACGTCAGACTACCATGGCACAACAAGCAACTCTGCCACTGCAGCCAAATGTAACAGTGCCTTTACAATCAGAAAAATCCATCTGTGAACCTGGACCCTTTGGACAACTTGCTACTGATAAACCAGTTGATAGACCAATGGAGAAACACACTGATCAACCACAGACAAGCTTTATGAATCTCTTAAAATCTGCAGTAGGAATAAATGAAGAAAAATCTGAACCACAAACCGTTTCTCCACCATTTCCAGATCAGCAGTGCAAAATTGATGATGCTCCTTCAAATATGGAGGCTACTGGTGTTTCAAAACTTTTTGGCTCACTTAGTAGCCTATTTAATGCGGAGCCCGCCCCACTACAGAAGCAACAAATCAAACCTAGTGTTATTGAGGGTTCACTGACAACTGCATCAAGACCAAAGGGTATATTGAGACAACAAACACTGGATCAAAGTTGTACCTCTCCACCCACATGGAGCCACCCCCCAAACAAAAGTATATTAGTAGGAGAAATGCTAGTTGGGTCAACTGTAACTGCCAAGTCAAAACCCACATCTAAAACACCTGGACCATCTACAGCTCCACAAGAAGAGTTACTTGGTAAAAGGATATTATCAACGTTTAGTGGGCCAAATCCTCCACAGGATTCCCCCAAAACTGGGCATCAAGTATATCCATCACAAGCAAGTTCACAACCTCCTCAACTGGAATCACTTAGTAAAAGTTTATTATCAATATTTGGAAGAACAAGTCCTCCCCAGCCTCCTCCTCAATCCAAACAGGCTGATAATGTACCACAACAGGGGGCAATACCTCCAAAGGACCCTACAAATACAGGATTCCTTTCAATTTTTAGTGGTCCCAGCACCCGACAGTCTCAATCCCAAAGAGGATCTGTTCTAGGGGCAATTCTGCCCGAGTCATCCAGTTCATCAGAAAGTCGAATGAAGGGACTGTCAATGTTTAATGATAACATATTTCCGCAACCTCAGCCACCAGAATATTCGTCGAAACAGAAAATACCTCAGTCAAAACCTCAACTACAAAATTCACAGCCTGAAGCACAAGCACAGTCTGCAACCTCTATTCTTGGGGGGATATTCAGCGGCTTGTCTACTTCTAGTGAAAGTCCAAAAAATGCTTTCTTCTCAATGTTTAGTACTTCCAGTGCTGGTGGAAGTGAGAATTTGTCTACTTCTCCATGGACTGCAACATCCAAAGAACCTTCAAAGAATGTACTCTCCATTTTTACTGATGTTTTGACATCTCCGCAACAAATGCACAATTCATCACCTGTAAGTGTTACTGTTAATAAAGAGCCACCAACTACTTCTTTACATCACAATTCATCCCACATATCACCAGTTTCAACTAGCCATCTCCCGGTGGCAGCAACTACCAGTAAAATATCAAGTGAAGTGTATATTATCCCTTCTACTGATACTAGACTAGATACTGCACATTGTTTAAAACCAAATACGGAATGTGCCATTGTGGAAAGAGAAATGGGCACAGAGGGTTCAACGCAGGGACCTGCTCCCTCTAAAGAACCACCAAAGTCTAGCATGCCATCAATGATTCGAGAATCAGATCATCATACTTCAACCTCACAAGTTGGATTCTTTTCAGAAAGTTCAGCAAAAAGTTTGCTATCATTATTTTCTGGGCCCAGCACTGCAGGCTCTTCACCTACAGGGCCTGAACCTGGATCATCTGGCCCCAAGGATACACCAGTCAAAGGTATCTTCTCTGTATTTAGAGGTTCTGCTCCTCAGTCCTCTTCACAACCAGAAAGTTCTCTCTTGGGGGCAATATTTGGTGGTTCTTTGCACCAACCAACAACCCCTCAAACAGGTGGATCATTAATAAGTGGTTTATTAACAGGGACATCTCCCCAGAGTGCTGGACCGCAGACTGGAGGCTCCCTTTTGAATGGGGTTTTTGGAAATTCTGGCACGCCATCAACAGGGTCTGACACTAGTGGGTCACTCCATGAAAAAATTGGTGAAACCTTGGAACAAATTTCAACATCCTCTAATGGTAGCTCTACCTCAGTAGAAATCTTTGGGCAATCCGCTCAAACAGCCACTGATCAGACTGGTGGTATTTTCCTCAAAGCTTCTGCTCCTAATGGGACGACCGACAAAACATTACTTTCAATGATTGGAGAATCTGTTCTGCCTGAAACATCTACTTCATCAGCTGCTCAAAAATCTAAAGAAGACAACAACTTTTCCACGACATGTCCTACTGATACTATTTCAGGTCTAACTCCTCTACCAAAACCCAGTGATGACAGTAAAACTGTTACGGCTCTAGACACTTCTGAAAATTCTGTAACTGATGCTGCTGCCAGGACCAAAGAGGAAATATTACAGCGAACTACAATTTTTTCTCTTGGGACAAGCCAACCTAAAGCAATTGTCAGTGTCACTGAAAATATGAATTGCCAATGTATAGAGTCTTGTCAAGCACAACAGCCTGAGAGACCAGAGCTTAAAAGTGGTCATGACAATCAAGACACAATACCACCTCAAGTAAATGAGGAAACACCAGCCACTCAATCTGCTAGGGTTGCAGTTCAGGAACAGCATAAGCCTCCAGGGCTAGAGAAAACTACTGGTGACTCATCAGCAGATAAAGTTGCAACCCTTATGTCCTCCTTTTTCAAACCAGCAGTTGTACCCACTCAAGGTCCTCAGCAACAACAGAAGAGTACAATTTTTGGACTGGGTGGGACAACACCCCAAGTTGCTACTGGTCAGTCTGAATCTGCTCTGTTAGGACGTATTTTTAATGGTTCAAAAACAGACATAGGACCTCCAAAAACAGGGGTATCATTACTGGGAGGTTTATTTGATGGTTCTGCATCTCAGTCCAATACTCAAACGTCTGCCTGCACAACTGGAGGGTCCATATTAGATGGAATATTTGGAGGGGGGTCAGCAGCAACGGCACAGCCCGGTGGTTCTTTATTTGGTGGATTTTTTAGGGGAGTTACTGCTCAGAGTGTGGGACCAAAAACATCAGTACTTGGGGGTATCGGTGGATCTTTATTTGGTGGTATTGGAGAACCACCTAAGTCATCTGAACCAATTCCAGTAGAGCCCAAGCCGACACCTGACACTTCTCCACAGCCGCCACAAAGTGAGAATGAACGAGTAACACCTAAAATATCTGCAGCTGTCACTGAGATTAACACGTATACACTTGCTGACGCGACCCCAATATTTGACATTCAAGAACAATCGAACAGTCTAACAAGTGGTAGTGCCTCAAATTCTGAGGCACTTTGTCCAGAAGCCACTAATGTCACAGGTGCTTCAAGCACTGCATCTGACCTAACATATAAGATAGAAAATACTCAAAATGAACTGAGTATTGATGGATTGATGATAAATGAAAAATCTTTGATCATTAAAGGAGCCCCTGAGAGAAAACAAAGTGACAAATTTGTCCCTCTTGATTCCCAAGAAGTAAATATGAATATGCCCTCAGTTAATCAGTTGCCCCATAATTCTGAGCCACCTCAAGCTAAGTCTCTTTTTGGTTTTATATCAACACAGAGTGATGCAGGAAAATCTCTGGGATCTCTATTTTCACCAATATCTTCTGGTGGTCTATCAATGCCTCAAACAGAGGGAAGCAGCAGTTTGTTCTCAGGGTTAAAAACGCTTTCTGGAGCTCTGTTTCAAGAGGAAAACCCTGTCCCAGGTAAACAAGTGCCTTCCACGACTTCAATATTTGGGACAAAATTAAGTTTTCCTTGGCAACCGGAGTCACCCAAGCCACGATCTGTCCCAGTTATAACATCTCAACCTCAAACTATCAAGATACGAATTGAGAAAACGCCCACTTTGCAAAGAGTCCCAGCTTCTGATGCTCAAAAAATGGAATCGGTACATTTCACAGATGAAATCACGAATACACAGATCTGCATCTCCTGCCCCGAAGTAGATCCTTCAGCATCCCTGACCCTGGAGGAGAAAGATAGACTTGTAGAAACATACCCCTCTGCAGGTCGAACCGCTGGAGTGCAGCTGGACAACCAGACTAAGAAGGATCTAATGAATGCGAAAAGGCCAGTAGAAGCAAAATAAATGGCAACCCCTCCTCACCATTTATAATGCATTTTACATCGCTAAAAATGTTTTATTCTCTGTCCAGATCTACAGTTCATTTGTCGTCAATAGTTTAATGTAGTGTTTTAGCTTGAGTGTGTGTGTGTAGATGTGTATGTAGATATATACAGTATATATTTTACATCTGTCTATTTGTGCTTATTCTTATTTCACGTTTTGCTTCTTGGATCATCCATGTTGTGTTTCATGTCAACATAATTCCAAAACAAAACTTACATGCTGTCCAAATCATGTGCAAGTGAATGTACCTGACATTATTTTATTATAAAAAAATAACTATTTACAGTAACATGTATAAGTGTCCGTCCGTACTAAATAATATCAGTTTTGTTTTGGAATGGAATTATGTTATCATAATATAGTTTGTGCGTTGTGTATTATTTTTATAAGTAATTTTTTGCCCTTATATTCATATAAATCAAATTATCAAAAATGTTTCATCCAAGAACTTTTCAAACGTAACTCATATTCATTCTTAAAGTAAAAATATATTTTTTGGGACATAACACTTTATAAAGGATAACAATTAAAACATAAATATCAGCTCTTACTATATTTAATTGTAATCCATCCATAAACCTTGCATTTGCATTGCCTGCCTAACTATTTTTCACCATATATATTCCTTCTGATGGCCAAATGAAAGTACTTCATAGTACTTCTTATGTGTACAATTCCTGTTTGAAAATCTCCTTTGTTGAAAAGCATGGATAAGGACATGCTGTCCCTTAAATGTAGTCTTTGCATTTTTGTAATTTTACAACATGCAACAGCTTCTCTTCAACGTTGGGTATTCTGGGCCTGGTGAGATATGTGTAGCTGTGCCAGTTTAAAATTTAGAGGTAATATTCGTTAAAGTAAAAAATTGTTAAATGGCATCAATTTGTGTTGTACCTCATACAACAACATTCAGTTGCGATTTTCAGTAGAAATAGTTGTTTTCTAAGAACAAAAAAATATTTTGACAATAATTTATTTATTTCTCTCTCCCCATTGTAGTCCAGTGGATAGTAGTCGATTTGGGTCATCAGGAAACCTGAGCCAGGCCAGCTCCCAGCTCAGTGAGACTGGACAAGAGAGCACTGGAGGGTCGGAATTGGAGGAGTCCTTTCACACCTACCATAATACTGGCTTTCACCCCTCCACCACTGGCCGACCACGTACCAATGGATGCCATCTCACAAATGGACACTCTACTGTCCTCTCTAGTGAGAAGCAGATACATAGGCTGTCCCTTGAAGTGGGACAGAGCCTGAAAAATAACACTGTGACAGAGAGAGGGACTAAACTCCTGAGGTATGTTTTTTAGATTTTGATCATTTCATTTTTTCAAATAAGGAAGGTCAAAGTAACAGATTTTTTTCATGTAATTTGGCTGTTCTGCTCTTAAATTCACATAACCCAGGTTCCATGATGACGGGCCACCACTACCCTTTTCCCCATCCAGAGTTCGTTGGTTGAAGGCTATTAATAAAGTCAGGGTTGAACTCAGGGAGGTAGGTTGAGTTGCACTCCATGTCTTTTACCAATATATGATCTCTGAGTGTCTGACCTTCTCACACTCTTCTTTTGTACCATCATGGAGAACAGGGATTCCCTTGGATTATGCAATTTAACAAAAATAATAAATACAATTAAATGTTTAATGGTTAAGCTTTACAATGTATTTTTTATTTTATTTTTTGCTTATACCTTTAAACACTTTAATGGTGTAAATGTGTTGCGCAAATTTAGTTTAAATTGCATTCTTCATCCTCATTAGAGATATTACTTTTGTAGGAGGTGTGTGAACATAATAAAGGTTTCCTCGGGGTGCGAGGCAAAGAAAAGGTTGGGAACCCCAGATCTAGAGACACCATGCATACGCTATATGTAGAGTATAATAAGATTTACTTTAAATTATTTGACATTGGTTGAATTTAATCTCTTTCGTTGTTTAAAATCAATACTAAAATGTATTGCAATAATATTATAACTTGCAGTCATTACTTTTTACACCAAATGTGTTATCCTGTTTATCCTGTATCCAATGCGGTTTTGAGATTCGCTGTGAAAGGTTGATGCTAACAGCAACAGTGGAATTACATGGATTCCTGTCTCATCAAAGGCACCCCAATACTTCACATAGTTAGAAAATAACACTCCACAGTTGTTATTATTATTTTATTTTTTTATGGCACACAGGTAATTACTTACTCATACAGGACCTTGCTTGGCTCCATTATAATGATTATAGAGGCTCACATGGGATGGTTAAGATGATTGAGATGATTAAATAATAGAATGGAATAGCACTTTATTGTCACTACACACGGTGATGCAATGAAATTAAGCAGGCTCTGCACAGTGCAAAAAACAGTAAAGGTGCAAAAGTACAGTACAAAGTACAGATCAAGTATGAAGTTATTGTGGTAAACACACAGCGTTTAGAATAATTATTACATGTGAAATACTTTAATGAAAGGAAGCCTGTGGTACTGATATTATTTCAACAAGAAATATCACAAACATCCTCAACTGGAAGCTGGGGGCCGGGGGGGGAAGTCTTGCAGCCTCCAATAGTCTTTGTGCCTGGAATGCATTGCTATAGGACAGAAAGCGTGTGCAGAGAACACACACAATATGGTGGGAGGGAAGTAGGGACGGCTATTGAAAGGAGAATGAACTGCTGCGTGTTGTATTCTACCACAGTCACGCTTTTGCTGTTCAAGTGGTACAAAGGATGGACTCTGTCAGTTAAAGAAGGTCTGCTCTGTTAATTTAGGTAGAGCAAGAGTTCTATTATACAGAGGATACATTTTGAAGAAGACATTACCTCACCCTCAAACAGGTTTAGTAGATCTTGCAAAATTATATCTAGTGGTTATTTATTTTGGTTTTTTCTAGTTTTTTCTATAAGGTAAGAAAAGCATCTCCATCTTGGTCCGTTTATGCACTGCCTCCCCACTTTTGTCAACTTTTATGTAAATCTGCATGTTAATATAAACTTATGTTTAAGTAATGTACGTATAAATACCATTATGTCATATATGTATGCTTTGACAGAGGTTACTGTTACTTTGGGCTCTCAGTATTTGAGTTTACTAGTTTTTTTTTTTATGGCAACTTTGAGACTTGAAAATCAAGTTATATATTATTTTATTTTATTCCAAGCCACAGATGTTGCTTGAGGATATGACTGGTCTAAATAACTAAATATTTGATTGTCTGTGAAAAGAGCCGTTGGCACTCAGAATTGCAGTACTGTATAGATAAATCATAATTATAAGCATTATTACAAGTGTTAGTAGAATTATGTGTCGCAGTAGTATTATCTAGTATTGAGATTACTTCGTGTTTTTCAGCATCAAATGTATTTAAACCAGATATCCCTCTTTATGCAAATATATTTAGATTATTTTTGTATTTAACCTCAGAAATTATATAATATAAGATATAATAATCTACAGCTACAATTTCATTTTTGAGTAAGAGAACTCTTCTTTTTTTTTACCCACCAAACCATTATCAGTCGAGCATTCATTTTCAGAACACAACCACTCATTAGAGGCCTCCAGTGTAAGAGAAGATTATTTATGGAAATGCACTTTCCAAAACAAATCAAAATGCCCAGTCCCATTCGACTCCACAGCAGTTATCTGTGTCACATTCAACACTCCTGTTAGTGCATGCACGACAAGCACAGGGTCAAAGCTAGCAAACTCACGCAGCTGGTCTGGGAGTGAAAGAATGGCATGCCCACAGAGGAAAGAATTGACCTGTCTTAATTACCTAGCTGCCTTTCCGAAGCATCCTAATTGCTGAGCTCTATGCATCTGCATGCTGCTCAATCTGAAACATGTTACTTTGAGAGGAGCTCAGATGAAGCAACACTTGCTGCACTATTTCAGTACTTTAGTCTCTCGCAATGACCGTAAATATCAGAGAGGTTGCATCTGTGCTTAAATGTGTTGTCTTGCAATTTCAGTGTCAAGGCATTTTTCTTTCTTAACTATCTTATCTGTTGACCTCAAAATAGAATTCAAGATGGAACGTAAATAAGATGAATGAAATTATTTATTTGCTTCAACGTGTTTTCATTCCAGTTCCATGAATGATTCATTTAAAATGGGAAATGGGAGTGGTAGGATTGAAATAATGCATCCCTTCTTTGCAAGCATGATTTTATCGCAGCTCTATTAGCTACCTGTAAATGAGGGCGCAGTTACCAACTACTCAGTAAGTGAATGTTGGAACTACAAATTCAGATAAGTGCATTTGAGTGACTTTTTTACTCCTTTGTGAATAACTTAATGTTTTCTTTTGTCAGTAGTTGTGCAGGCGCAAGTTTAAAATGCTTGCCTATGCTTACTCTACACTGAAGAGGAGTCACTGATGTGGTGAATTTGTCAATGTGGGGAAACAATTGATCCAGAGTGCTGCTTGTTAGGGATGCTACCTACAGGACATCTCCGTGGACACGATGAACCTGACAAAACAGAGGAACTTCCTCTCTCACCCAAAATGGGAGCCCTGTGGCAGAAGAGACCAGAAAATCCTAAAATGGAGCAAACTTTGTGTGGGAGCCTGCAGAAATGCTTGCATGCGCCAGAGGATAACTCTCTTCATGAAGGTGCATCATTGGGCACAAAAGCTGATTTCACCCCATCTGAGGAAATCAGCAGTTGTGATTGCCAGGATGGCGTCGGACTTGTGACGGAAACTGTTCCCGGGCTCATGGAAAGGATCAGAAATGAGGAAGAGGGGACTTTAAAGGATGATGATGCCGAGCAAAATTCTAGTAACATGGTGGAGAATATCCTGAAGGAACTGAAAGGCATCAACAAGATTCAGGAGGAAATTTCAGACCTAAGACAGTATTTGACATCAGTGCGAGGTTCGGTGGATGAAGTATCTTGTTGCGTTGATGCAGTTCTCAGTGAAATAGGTGATCTTTACTCTGGGGCCACAGCTGCAACTAATCATAGCCCTGTCTCTCAAACGCCCCCCAACAGGCGAGGAAGCTTGGGGAGGCAGAATGCCGTAACCTCTCCACATTCACAGCCATCTGAAAAATCACACAAACAGTGGAACGTTGACAGAGTCACACTCAAGTCAGACCAGCAAACCAAACAAGAGGAGCTGGAGCAGACCTCAGACATGCATGTGATAGGTACCGGAAATCCTGAACCCTGCTACCTGGAGCTTCATCATAGCCATGGCTATCAAAGCACCAGCTCTTTGTCATCATACCAGAGTTCCAACTGTCCAGACACTGGTGACACAGAATATGACAGATGGACCTCTGGTGACACTCAGCTTGGTGTAGGTGCAGAAATAGGTTGGAGTGAGGAAGATGTCTGCTCTTGTACAAACAGTGCAGAAGAGCTAAAAGGTCATCTTCGTGCTTGGGATAGATGCACCACGGGTGAGACACAAAGCGCTACACCGGGTCATTCGTCACACACCAGCTCTGAACATCTGTCACTGCTCTTTGGAAATTATTACAGCTCTCCTTCAAGTTCTTCTAGAGTGATGGACTCAAGGTCCCCAAGACTTGAAACTGAGGAAGAAATCTTGGAGTGTGACTGTTCCGCAAACTGTCCGTATTCACGTAGTTCAGGTTACCACGCAATGGATTTGTGCACAAATGAATTTGTTAATGGACCTTCCAGGAGTGCCAGTTGCTCCACAGTGCGGTTGACAGACTGGGATGATGGCTACCTGGAGCCGCACTCCCGATGCGAGGACCGTTCTTCATCTGGTGACACTCTTGATCTTGGATCTGCTGATAGTTTGGACAAGGAGTGGACAGAACACAGCATCTCCAGAGATGACGCGGGGGAGTCTTCTTCACATGAGTCATCTGAAGTAGGGTTTGATGGCACCAAGGTCCCCTATAAAGGTTTTGATGTAATGACTTTTAGCAAAGCTGTACTCACTTTCACGTCTGCTTTAAAAGGAGCGCTGAATACTTTGGAAGGATCCAAACCTGAAGATGCAAAAGATGAAAATTGTTCTGAATTAGCTCTCCCCCCCATCAGACAGGCCAGTGGGCAAGAGGAGAGTGGTTCAGAGCATGCAGAGGAAGAAGTTAGTCTCGCAAAAAATCACAGTCAATTTGTCTCTCCAGAGGTAATTAGTCAGGTTTTTGTCTCCATTGATTGCATTGAAACAAATGAGAACATTCCTTGCTCTCTTCAAGAACCTTCCCATGAAGTAGTCCTTCCGTCCTGCGCCACATCTGAGTGTCACTCTGCCGTGACTTTGCAGGAAAAGAAAGACCCTCCAACAGAAGAAGAACTGTCCAACATCGGCTTAACACCAGACTCTTCTCCAGTAAAACAGGGTGAGAGTCCACTGGGCAGCGTGCTCAGTGCAGATGAGGTACGTCTAAGTCCAATTAAGGAAAACCAAATCCTTAACTGCATAAATCAAGGAAAACCGATTGATGCCAGTCATAGGGAGCGTATCGCTAATTTCCAGCGCATTCTAAGGGAAAAGAGGCAAACCCATCATAGACTGTCCAAATCTGCTCAAGGGTCCCAGGGTTCCAGTGGATCTCAAGGGTCTCAGGGATCCCAGTCTCAAGACGAGTTCATCCCAGGTATATTTAATGATACTTGGTTTGATTGTAATCACTGCCATCACTGAATTAACCTTCACGCGTTCAATGATCTTATCAACTTTGTGTATTGGGATTAAATCTTCATACCTTTTTTACCAATGCTGTTTATAAACACTTGTTGATTTCAGAGTCAAATAATTCTACATTTTTACAATTTGTTTTCCTTTTCTTTGCAGAGTTTTGGAGAGAAGATTATCAGGTTACTCAGATAACATTAGGTCCATATGTTTTATTTTATTTTTTCCATGATTGTCTTTGTCAAACGACGTGCTTGGATGCAGTCCGACGTCCCATTCACTGCACAAATGATATGGAGTATCATTTGTGCAGATGTGCTATTTGTATTTCCAACTTCACCTTGCAGTATTGAGAAAACAGTTTTGGATGTATTGCAGTTCTACAGTGTCTTATTTATTTATTTTTGTCTGACTGACCACGCAAGTTCAGGATTCACCTGTTTTTACACACATTGCTCACTGTGTTACAACCATTCATACATTTACTTAAACTCTGTATTCTATATGTTCAGAATGAATCTATTTTTATTTATTCAAACCATGATTTGTTGTTTCCAATTGGAACTTCAGCCATCTGAGAGACAGATTTGACAGCACAGAAAAGTAGAAAAACACATTCTTGTGTAAATATGCAGCATCGTGGTCATAATTTTAGTGATTTTGTGAAATCACTTGTAAATATTAATCTACTACATCTGAACTAATTTAAACACGTTTTCCCAGCGTTACAGTCCGTGAAATAGAATGTGGCTGTGGCTCAGTTGGTACGGCGGGTTGTCCAGGTCAGCGGTTCGAATCCCAGCTCTGACTGTCCACAGGTCAAGGTGTCCATAAGCAAGACACTGAACCCTTAAATTGCTCCCAGTGGGCCTGGCAGCATCTTGCATGGCAGCAGTCGCCCGCTGGAGTGTGAATGAGTGCATGAGTGTGTGAATGGGTGAATATTAGAGCGCCTTGGGCACCACAAAGATGTAAAAAGTGCAGTCCATTTACCATTTTACCATCTTTGTGTTCTGTGGTTCTGTATCTCCATAATATTGGTCTGCTGCTGCATTTCAAATACTGCATTTTCCAATTAAAGATTTTGTCAACCTTTTTTTCTTTTATCATTTGTTTTGAAAGCATGATCCTTTTTTACTTTGCATGTTTTATAATATCAGAAAGGAGGAACACAAGCAACGGCCTCCCTCTTAAAATCTACAACTATGTGCCAGTTTATTTCAAGCCTAATTTCTTTGAAATCTCTTAGGGTCGAGATGATGAACTCAATGCTAGACAGGCCCTTCTCAAACCAGTGTAAGTCACGTATGTCACTTTTTAAAATTTTGGAAATTAATTTGTACATGTTTAATAGTATTTATTGTTGTTTCGTAGTGGTGGATCTAGTCTTTATGGGATTGACAGCATGCCAGACCTTCGTAAAAAGAAGCCCATTGCCTTGGTCAGCGATGTGGTCAGTACTACATCATTTGTCATCCTGTTTGTCTTGTTTTGTCTTTGTTGCCACGTGTCTTTCCTTACCGAGGGTACCACATGTGATGTTATTTTACCTTTGAGCAGAATATGAGATGATTATCAAGAAATGGAGGAAAAAAATGAAATAAGTCTTCTGATTTCTCTCTCCCTCCTCTCTTTAACCCAAAACTATTCCACACAACTCTCTTGAATGCGTTCACTCTCCTTGATCAGGCTATGGTAAGTTAATAGATCCCAGCTGCCACTCCCTTCTCTACTTGAGTGCAAAATATCAAGTGGGAGCCACATGTTTGTAGTGTGTTGATCCCTTCATCACAAAACCTGTTTTAGACAAATTAAAACGTGCATGTAAGTTCTTGGTCATGGGAAGCTTTTCTTCTTATTTGATAGCAAACAACAAATCAATCACATCATTTCCCTTTTCAATTTTTTGGTTTGAATTTGCTGGTTTGACTGTTGGGATTACCGTTTTGATGCGGGTTTAACGACCTGTTTAGTGACCTCTGATCTTCTCTAGTTGCTAATAGTCTCTTAAAACAAGTAAAACTCACATGGGTTTGTTTTCTTTTGATTTGGTAAGCACTAACCTTACTCACCACCCTCAATGCCAACTTGGCCACCTTTTTAACAATACTGACCATCACTGTCACAGTAACATTTTCAGGTGAGCTGGGTTTTGGGTTGTTGCAAGTTTTCTAAATGCTAACTTTGACAATTCGTCTTCCTTCACTTGCTGTTCAGTCCCTCGTCCAAGCCAGGAAGGCGAGGATTGCGTCTGTCATGGCTGCACGATCCTCAATTAAGGATGAGGAGCTGGTGAGTATGACACCTTAAATGTCCCATCTCATTTTAAAACTTAATGCTCGTATGTTATTCAGTGTCTCAAGAAGGTGCAATCATAATGTAATCGGGAGCAATCCCCCCCCCCTCCCCCTCTCAGAAAACCCATGTGTACAAAAAGACCCTGCAGGCTCTCATCTATCCCATATCCTGCACTACACCACATAACTTTGAGGTGTGGACTGCCACTACGCCCACATACTGCTATGAGTGTGAGGGGCTGCTATGGGGAATTGCCCGCCAAGGCATGCGTTGCTCTGAATGTGGGGTCAAATGCCATGAAAAGTGCCAAGAGCTGCTGAACGCTGACTGTCTCCAACGTAAGTGCTGCCCAGAAAACATTTAAAATTCCCATGAGATCTATTTTTAATCTGTATAATTTCTAAAAAAAAAAAAAATGTAGGAGCCGCGGAAAAAAGTTCTAAGCATGGTGCTGAGGACCGGACTCAAAATATTATCATGGCCATGAAGGACAGGATGAAGATTAGGGAACGGAACAAACCAGAGATCTTTGAACTTATCAGGGACGTGTATGTCATTAGTAAAGCCATCCACGCACAGCAGATGAAGACTATTAAGCAGAATGTACTGGATGGCACCTCAAAGTGGTCAGCCAAGATCACCATCACGGGTATCCCACTCATCAAATCGGACCTCGGTCCTCAAAATTAATTCACCGTGTGATTGCTGTTAATGGTAATGCTAATTCCTTATTTCTTCATTTCTCCATCATCACAATAGTTGTTTGTGCCCAAGGACTTCAGGCAAAGGACAAAACGGGATCCAGCGACCCGTATGTCACCGTTCAGGTGGGCAAGACCAAGAAGAGAACCAAGACCATTTATGGCAATCTCAATCCTGTTTGGGAGGAGAAGTACCACTTGTAAGTCACCGCAATGTATTGATTATTAAATATGCATTTCTTGTGTGCAGTTCTTGGGTATTCTTTTGTTTGTAACCCTTTGATTTCATTTATCTTTGTTAGCGAGTGCCACAACTCTTCAGACCGAATTAAAGTGCGTGTGTGGGATGAGGACGATGACATCAAGTCGAGGGTGAAACAACGCCTAAAGAGGGAATCTGATGATTTCCTTGGCCAGAGTATAATTGAAGTTCGAACATTGAGCGGAGAAATGGATGTCTGGTACAACTTGGGTCAGTATGCGGTCTCATTTTTAAATACATTTTCTTCAGGATCCATAAATAATTTATTTATCTATTTTTCTATCATAATGTTTAGCCTGCATGCAATGTAAAACAGTTACGAACTCATCTCGAAAAATGTAACTATCATGGAAAAGTGAAAAAAAAATACAGATAAAAGATATCTTAAAATATTACAATATTGCAGTATAAATACAATGTTCTCAGTCAAATTCAGTACACACTGCTGTAATTATGGGGGGCAGACTTGCTGACTTGACAGTTGTTTCCCAAGGAGGGGAAGCCACAAATCACTGCTGATTGGGCTGGCTGTCCACTAAGTGCTATATCAAAACGTATCCATGAAATGTTGACTGGAAGGACAAATTGTGGTAGGATAAGTTGCCAAGCAACAGGGATGACTCCAGCCTTGAGAGGCGTGTTAAGCAAAGCCGATTCAATACCATAGACGTGCTTCACAAGGAGTGGACTGAGGCTAGATTCAGAACGTAAAGGGCCACCAGCTCATAGCGTCTCCAAGGAATGGACTAAAAGTGTCATATTCGTAGTGTGAAAGCCACAACATCAGACGTAACTTACCCTGGCTAAGGAAAAGGAGAACTGGACCATTGCTCAGTGTCCAAAGTCCTGAGCACATTTTAGCATTGGAAATAAAGAGTCTGAAGGAAGAGTGGAGAGGCACAGAATCCAAGCTGCCTGCGTTCCAGTGTGCAGTGTCCACAGTCGGTGATGTTTGGGGTCCATGTCGTCTCCTGGTGTTGGCCCACTGTGTTTTATTAAGTCCAAAGTCAACACAGCCGTCTAACAGGGGATTTGAGAGCCGTTCTTGCTTCTGTCTGCTGATAACCTTTAGGGAAATGATGATTTTGACAGCCACCTCGTGTTTTTAATCCGTACATCCACTCCACTGTCCATCCTTAGAATTAAGTTGATGGATTGACCCTTCGTAGACGTTATGTCATACTGCTTCTACATTATTCAAATGCTGACTTCACCCTGCCAGCAATAATTCTTTTGCAATGAAAATGAAGGTGCCTATAAATCCGCTGTTTCATTTAAACTAGGAGACGCGTGTTATCCCTCTGGAATACACAGCAGCGTTGTTATTGCGTCACCTGGAATTCAAAGGAAATGTAATGATCGTACAAAATTTGCTGCTATTTTCCCTCCTTCTGTGTGCTCCCTTTTTCCCCTGTGATGTGTGATTATCAAGTAGCAGCGCTCCAGTCGGAAATCGACCAATCTGGCAACATGTACAAATTGCCTGTAATGATGTGCCTGTCAGGGCAAATAGCAGGGGTGAGCCACTAAAGCGCCCCAACCCCGGAGAAGCTCCAACTCAAGTGTGTTTGGTGATCAGGCACTGATCCGCACAGCCCACTGTCATCGTCTCCTTCGCAATCAGCTGGAAGACTTCTATTAGTGTTGCCGGCAAAGCGCTGCCATTGAAATTGTGTAGTAATGCTGCCATGTTAATAGCCTCTAATCTAATGTGTGTCCTTGTCACAGCTCTGGTTCTGGAGCTGAATTCTGTGTGTATTTTTGTTTAATTACAGAAAAGAGGACTGACAAATCAGCTGTGTCAGGTGCCATTCGTCTTCAAATCAATGTGGAGATAAAGGGAGAAGAGAAAGTTGCTCCATATCATGTGCAGTATACATCTTTGCATGAGGTATTTAATTCTTGTTGAGAAAAAATAAAATATAAAACTGAACCTAAATATCCCCAGATTATTTTGTTTGTTTTGTGGCTGTCATTAAAGTCACAACCACATGACATACTTTAAGTAATTTGGATTAGTAACATCATGAAAGGTTGCTGTCAATTAAAAATGTTTTACTTGCATTGCTTTTTTTAACCTGTAAAAATCCTTCCCATTCCCATATAATACTTTGGATTTTACGGAAGCTTGAACGAACCAAATGCTGGAATAGCTTGATGCAGATTAATTAAAAAGATCTAAACTTTGGAAAAACTCGATCCAAATCAATTTACAAGTTAAAATATTTCTTCTCCACGACAGAACCTGTTCCACCACTTTACCGATGTTCTCGGTCAAGGTGTCGTGAAAATTCCTGAAACTCGTGGAGATGACGGGTGGAAAGTCTACTTTGAAGATGTGGCCCAGGAAATTGTGGATGAGTTTGCCATGCGTTATGGGATTGAGTCGATCTACCAGGCCATGACGTGAGTCTGAAATATTGCAGTGGACATTACAACTCTTTGTCCTGCTGCCTGTCTGTGTGTTTGTCAACTCTTCAATGGGTTTCAAATTGATTTATCTACTGTATGTGAACTGTCCTGCTCCGTGCTAAGACCAGTTAGCTCTCCCATGGGACTAATTGGGAGAATTATCTCCCATTTAGTTTCCCTTCAGACTAAATGTGTCAGCAACCTGTTGGGCAGATGAGATTACCTTATATTATAGGGATAATTGGGTGAAAACAAAACTCCAGAGATGACACCGGCGGTGCGAACAAGGGCACAGCAATGAAGGAAACCTCTCTGTGAGTGCAGGAATCGCTTCTTCATCAAGCTTTCCATGGTCTTCTCTTTGCAGCCACTTTGCCTGTTTGTCAACCAAGTACATGTGTCCTGGGGTTCCTGCAGTGATGAGCACCCTGCTGGCCAACATCAATGCCTTCTACGCCCACACAACAGCCTCCACCAATGTGTCCGCCTCTGACCGCTTTGCTGCCTCCAATTTTGGGGTTTGTATTAGTGTGTATGCGGCGCGCGCACAGACACACACACACACACGTGCGTCTTGCAATGTTGTATTTGTCTCTCTCCTGAGTCACACATGCACACATACAACATGTCCTCCATGCATTCTTGTGTATGTAGCTTTGTCCTTCCAATTAAAATGAATGTCAATGTATGGGCTCATTTCTTCTTTTTTCTGTTACTCACTACACAGAAAGAACGCTTTGTCAAGCTTTTAGACCAGCTACACAACTCCTTACGCATTGACCTCTCAACCTACCGGGTAAGATTTTGACAGCCCTAATTTAATTTAGGGCGACTAATGACTAATTATATTCTTCTCAAAATATATTGCGATGCATCAACTTTGAAATTATGTTTTAATAGTGCCATAATTTTATTTTATTTATCTATTGCATAAATA
This sequence comes from Brachionichthys hirsutus, assembly GCF_040956055.1. Lineage (NCBI taxonomy): Eukaryota > Metazoa > Chordata > Actinopteri > Lophiiformes > Brachionichthyidae > Brachionichthys > Brachionichthys hirsutus. The sequence goes on along the minus strand of NW_027180359.1, from coordinate 105,113 downwards.
AAACATCTCATATTTGTTATTATATAAATATAATATTGATATAAGCTAAGCTGTTGAAACCACTTATGCTTATTGAAGAGCTTTATGCTTGTAAAGTAAGATTGAGTTGCATAAATGAAAACTGATTCAACCTCTTTCTGCTCTGCAGAACCATTTCCCTGCCAGCAGCAAAGATCGCCTGCAGGATTTAAAGTCCACTGTGGACCTGCTGACCAGCATCACCTTCTTCAGGATGAAGGTTTTGTAGATTGTAAAATTAAACCATATGGTTATCAACTGATTTTTCCAGTGCTTAAATTTTACATTGAATGGTCATGAAATCCAAGCTAAATGATCTCATTTATGTCACTTGCAAGTAAAGACTGATGGATTGGATGCCGTTGCAGTCTTTGAGAATCGGCGTTGCTATCTCCATCTGGTGTTCAGGTCCAGGAGCTACAGTCCCCCCCTAGAGCCAGTCAAGTGGTGAGGGACTGTGTGAAGGCCTGTCTCAACTCGACATACGATTACATCTTCAATAACTGCCAAGAGCTGTACAGCAGGCAGTACCAGCCTATTGACACGGTGCGTCTCATAGTAATTATCCCACCCATGCAAAACTCACAAGCCTGACCGCCAGGCATGGCAATGACTCCATGTCTAATAAAGCAGAATCCAATAAACTCAATCAAGTTTATGACTGTGTTGTGTTCTAATGCAGAACAAGGAGGAGCTCCCTCTGGACGAGCAGGGTCCGAGTATCAAGAACTTGGACTTCTGGCCCAAACTCATCATGCTCATTGTTTCCATCATTGAGGAGGATAGGAACTCCTACACATCTGTGCTCAACCAGTTAGTGTCACTTTTCCCCTCGCCCATTTCTGCTGATTCTTAGTGCGATCAGATTTTTTATCAGATGTCTTTTTTCGGAGGCGTTAATGTGGGTACTTTAAACACCCTCATCTCTCTTTAAGATTCCCTCAAGAAATGAATGTTGGGAAGGTGTCAGCAGAGGTCATGTGGACCTTGTTTGCACAGGATATGAAGTACGCTTTAGAGGGTAAGTCCCACTCAGAAAGCCATCATAATTCTAGGTTGCATTGTTGCTTCAGTGACAAACTATATTATTTGTCAGTTTTAACGCTTTCATAAAAAGAATATATGTTTTTGGTTTCAAATTGTTTACTATAGTTTAATCTATTATGACATTTTCTGTCAAAACGTAATAAAAAATAATGTCTTATTGTGGAATAAATACTGCACAATTTTGATGTATACATGATAAACTGCTGCCTAGTTCCTAGGTGTATCCTTTGGACCATAACATAGACTCCTTTATAGTATTATTCTGACATTTGAAAATTGTACATAACGTACTTAATGTTTTGATTTGATTATTTCTCCCGCTTTGGTGCTCAATGACTTTTATTACCGGTAACTTTCCTGTGTCTGCAGAACATGAGAAGCATAGACTGTGTAAGAGCACCGACTACATGAACCTGCACTTTAAAGTTAAGTGGCTCAACAATGAATACGTCAAGGAGCTGCCGAACTTTAAGGGCGTCGTTCCTGACTACCCGTCGTAAGTGGCTCCAGATCGGTCGCCTGTATTTATGTTAACTGTTAACTGTTCGATGCTCTTTCTGAAACCTGCAATGATGCCACGTGTTCATTGAGGGTAATGCCTGGACACAAAGCCGCCTCCAAGGGAAGATTTCACATCATATGACAGCCTGTCAGCCAATCACAGCTATTCAGTGTGTTTCAGAGCTGCTAGGTTGAGTTAACTTCACTTTTTAAGCGTGCCTTGTCTCAGAAGCTGGAGGAAGCCGATGATGATAATGGATCATATCGAGGAAGAGTATCAACCCGGTGCTCTGCCTCAAAAACTGTACTCGCCGCTTGTCCAGTTTTACAAACATACATATTCACGGAGATAGAGTGTGGCAATGGCAGACTTAATCATTATTTTTAGAGCCACTTAGTCAAGGGCTTGAGTGTCATGCATGCTTTTTTGGAAAAAGTAAAAAAATATATTACATAATCTTTTTGAACGTATTTTGTTTTCCATGCAGATGGTTTCTCCAATTTGTGCTGAAGTGGTTGGATGAGAATGAGGATGTATCTATGGAGTTTATGCACGGAGCCCTAGAGAGAGACAAAAAAGATGGAGTGAGTTGACCTTAGCAAAGGAGGTTGTGTTATCAATAGAAGTTCCAATTCTAATTCATTCATGCCCACGTTGACATACACTATCAGCACCTTTTGTGCTTCAGAAAGTAACTTGACACACGATAAAGAATATTGGTTGTAATAAAGTACTGTTTTGTTTGTTTTCCCCGTGTCCACCCAACAATGTCTCAGTTCCAGCAGACATCCGAGCACGCCCTGTTCTCCTGCTCCGTGGTGGACGTCTTCACCCAGCTCAACCAGAGTTTTGAGATCATCAAGAAGCTAGAATGTCCTGACCCAAACGTTATGGCTCATTACAGCCGCCGCTTCTCCAAGGTTAAGCCTACTTCACTGGATGTTTAAACTCTAAACCTGCGCTCGAGAGCATGTTGTAGAAGGATTTGACGAAGAAAACTGTTGTTTTGGGGTTTGCGTTAGGGGACATTTGGGAATATTTGTAATACTGCAGTTAGAAGAGGTTATCATTTAAACATACTCCAAAATAAATTTGTAACATAATTCAAACCTATTGAAGTGTTTGTGACAACATTTTAAAGGTATTTCTTCATATTTGCAGACTATTGCCAAAGTCCTTCTGCAGTACAGTGCCATTCTGACCAAGAATTTCCCTGTCTATATTGACAAAGAGAAGATTGTAAGTTTGAACACTACATAAAAATACATATTTTTCTGACCCCTTATTTTATTCTTTATAATCAATAACAGCTGGATTTATTGATTGATTGATTGATTCCGCTGTACAACCACCATAGCATAGCATCATTATTCAGGCAAATTTGGGGGATTGTTAGGATAAATTGACAGACCCGCTGATGTGTCCATCATTACATTAATGTCTCCTGAAATCCAGTTTTACATTAGTTATGTAACAATGTATACTGTCTTGGGAAGATAATTTGCACAGTTGTCATGGCAATCACTTTTATATTTCCTCATACAGCCATGTGTCCTGATGAATAACGTGCAGCAATTAAGAATCCAGCTGGAGAAGATGTTTGAGTCCATGGGAGCCAAACAAGTAAGTCTCCAGACTTGGATTAGAAGACATTTTAATGTGCTGCGTTTCATACTGGATAGACAGATGATGTCTGGTGTGGTTGCTGCTAGTGTTTTAATAGATGAAATTAACACAACTAAGTATTTTACTGGACAATGCTGCAGTTGTATTTGTTTGGCTCATTTTTCAGATTGCAACAGAGGAAGCATGGGTATGTCCGGTCCACTAGTGGTAGTTTAGCCCATGTGAAGTAGATTGGCAGTGGTGGGTTAGCAGTAGTGCTGCTCATAGTCAGTGTTTACCTGACTCCATCAGGAGGGCGGCTCTGCCACTCCGATAAAGATGAAGAAGGGACACCATGTCCGATGCAGGGAAATTAAGACATGTGATCTGGAGTTTAATCGAAATATGAAGCCATCCAGATCCTTCGAGTTTGTCTTACAAGTCGAATCTGAGCGTACCCATACGCACAGGATTTCATTTATTTATTTGCCTCTAAATATGTTCGTCTTGTACTGACCTTTAATTGAAGCTGGTTTTATTCAAATATGTAATTTAGTAAATTTGTTTAACCCTCACCCTCCATTCCCTCGGGGCTTCACTCACTGAATCTTGCCCAACACCGTTCAGGACATTTCAAAACTGGCTGCTGTCTGCTGTTCATTGATGTTACAGTCAGGTCATTAGATGTGTGTGATGGGATGCTGAACCATAAATCAGCAACAATTGAGATTACACATGAAGCAAACTTATTGAAGGTCGTGTCCTCTGTGTTGGTGCTGGTGGAGTAGTTCTAGTCATGAGTATCACTAGCTTCTCCTCTCTCTTTTGAATCCTGACAATGCTGTTTCTGTTAGTGCTTTAGAGTATTGATTTCTGTTAGCAGCAGAGTTTTTAGTCATGCTTACTGAGTTGTAGGATTGCAGACATTAAATCAGCGTGTTTACTTTGCAATTAAAGCAAAATAAAGAAGTGTTGGGGGAGGAGGAGGCGAGAGTGGAGGAGGTAGGTTTCCATCCTGACCTGGGCTGAAAGAGACATTTGTCTATATGAAAGTACTTCTGTCAGTTTTTTAATCAGTTGGATGGGGATGCAGTACACCATTATATTGATTATGTCCCCTCTTACTCTGCCTTTAACAGCAGCCTGTAACTGAGGATGTAAAAGGAAAGGCTGTGGTGAGTTCAGTCAAAAGTAGCAGATTAGATTGATGAGTTATTGCTTGAACAGACTCTCAAACATTAAAGTGTATTAATGGTTCTCTTCTATAGACCTTAATAGTCATTTGAAATATTTCAGGCACACAGATGGCACTGTTACATTTTGTGTAGATGGGCAGCTCTTCTGTTTTTGGTTTTATTCCTACACAATGGGACTTAGATCATAAGGCCAGAAGTCGGGTGAAAAATAATAAGGTGGAAAATTATTTTGAGACCAAATTTTACATGCAATAGTTAATAATGGACTCTATCTTCTTTACCAATTGCAATACTCTTTGGGTGATTTGAACCTGGTTTGGAGAATTTCTCTTTGAAAGGAGTTTAACAAGACCTTGTCGTTGTTCACCAGATAAAAAAGGCGTATATTGTCTTCCACTTGCTTTTCCTGCTTTATCATCAGAAAGTTACTTTTGCCTCTCCTGTTGGATAATTTTAAACATTTTAATGAATTATTTGCTTTGTATTTTTGGATTCTTTTTTTTGGGGCGGGAGGGGGGGGGGCTTTACCATAATGTCAGTCATCCATCCAGTAGTCCTGTAGTGGATCATTTAAACAAGGGTTAGCTGTATTGCAGTTGATGTGGCTCACAAGCATTAGCGCTCTAGTTTTGCTGCAGCATCTTTGAGCTGCAAACCCTCTGTAGCCTTAACCAAGTAAAGTATGTATCTTTGGAGTGAATGAATCACTATGTTTGTTTGTTTTTAATCTCTTTTCTAGCACAACAATAGAATACTAGCATGGCAGGCAAGTTGACTGCATATGCATGCATGCCTTTTAATGCATACATGCATTAAAATAATTTCCCAGGTCTGGGATAAATAACAATATTTCTGTTCTATACTATTAAATTAAAATAGCAGCACTGCAAATATCTTAACGTGACATACTTTGTTGAGCATGGTTGTGATATTTGCATAAACTTTGATATTTTGTGTTTTCACTGTCCAACTTAGTCTGAGGAGAGTGAGGAGGAGGAAGTAGGGGAAGAATTGGAGAAACCTGAGGTTGAGGTTTGTTTGATTGGTTTTATTCATTCTTGCCTGTCGTTTTTTCCCGCTCTCGGCGACAGAGAAACTCCGTCCTACTAGAATAAGTCCTCCCCGTGGAGTTGCTGTTGTGCCGTGTTTATCGTCATCTGTGGTGATTTCCACTTTAAGATTTCACCTCCTGTCGGAGCCTTCTTCCATGACCTTTCTTTAAAAGTGATCCCTCATTAATCCCTGGTTAATCCTCAGATTCAGGTTGTAATCATCCTCTTTGTTGGAGATTCTGGTTTTGTCTGGTTGTATAATCATAGATACTTGAGTGTAGTTTCAACAAAACAGGATAAAATAAATCAACAACGTGTATTCATTTATTTTATTTTTCTCTGAATGAATCTAAAAACATCTCCACTACCTCAAGTTGGATGCACCGGCCGAAAAGGTAGGTTCCACCCATCAATCCAGTAGTCGAAGTTTCCCATCATCCATTCCCAGCTGCTCTTTTCTCCCCTGAAACCTCCATGAATCAAAGGCCTGTTGGATCATTGACATAATGAGCCACACCACAACCTCATCCATCAGGCTTACCGGCCCTGCATCCATGAATTACTTAGGTGATACCACAGTATGTGGGATACTTCCCTACTCATTCCCTTGCTCCGTGCTTTGGAAGCTCCTCATTGGGCACAAAGCTCTTGCACTATTTAACCTTTCTATTCTTCAATGTTTTCCCTTTGAAAGTTGGAGACTTCTGGTGAAAAGGTGGGTTTGTTCTTCTGTAAATACGTTCGATTTAACTTTGTCTCGACACAAATAAAATAGCATTTCAGAAAATACTGTCATGGTGTTTATGATGGACGTCTTTCTACTCTAGGAGTATGTGATCTGACGTTTATTTCACACAGCGTCCAGATTATATGGAATAGGGAGGTACAATACAAACATTGTTCATTGGCACTCAACATGGCATAATATAAACTAAGACGAAAGTTATTGAAGTTTCTATAGCTTAATTATTGCTTCCATTTGTATCTTGTGGTTTTCATGACTTAGTGCTGCATAATTAACTTCGACTGTTGATAGGTGAACCAAAAACTAGAAATTGAATTGAAGGTCTGCTGTCTCTTCACTGTTTGCCCTCCTTCTAATTATACTCCCCGCTCTGCAAAGTACTTTTGACTTCTAATATTAAAAAATGTACTCAATCAAATGTTGATGCCCTCTGTAATTTCTGCAGATGGACCCTGAGGCCAGTGGCTTATTGAACGATCTGCAGGCGAAGCTGAATAGTGTGCTGGACGAGCTCAGCAGCACATTTGGGAACAGGTAGCCCGATCCCGATCAATGAAAAGACAAGCGTTTACAGTTAAAGCAGTACCTGCACATGTGTGCTTATTGACCGTTGTCTTTCCAGTTTTCTCAGCCGCATTAATGATTGCATGCGACAGATGGCGGCCCTGCTGTACCAGATCAAAGGGCCGCTCAATGACAGCAATAAGAACCAGGTGGAGGCCGACTCAGACAACATGCTGCGGCCACTCATGGATTTCCTAGATGGAAAGTGGGTCAATTTACTAACATTTAGGCCTACATTTAATGATATTGCCAGATCTTCAGCCAATTTGTCAGGCAACCGCTTCATTAAATTCCAGTCTGTTTGTTTCCCTTTCTTCTGTGTCCATTGGTGTTGAACTTTACTTAGAATTTTAGAATTAAAAATGCTTTCCAACATTTTTTTTTGAAAGTGAACCCAGACCAGTACTATCCATGATATGTGCCTCAGCTTGTACGTACATGTGATTGTGTTTCACAGACTGACGCTGTTTGCCACCGTGTGTGAAAAGACGGTTTTAAAGCGAGTGCTCAAGGAGCTGTGGAGGATCGTAATGAGCAGCCTGGAGAAGACGATCGTCCTGCCACAGGGCAACGATACGCTTGTAAGCTCAACATTCAGCATCACCTGCTTAATGCTTGAGCATCCGCTGCTCATTGTTTTTACTTCTTAGTGCAGAAGTGATACTGCCCCCCCCCCCTTTTTTTTTCAGGGTGCACAGATTCTCTCAGCTGCAAAAGAACTGGGACAATTCTCCAAACTCAAGGTGTCGTAATGTCTTCATGTATTTATGCATCGCCACGTCGAATTCTTGGTACTTTTCAATTTAGCAATGACTCTTTCCTTGTCGCTGCAGGACCACATGGCTGGGGAGGCTAAAAGCCTGTCTCCCAGGCAGTGTGCTGTAATGGATGTGGCACTGGACACGATCAAGGTAAGTTTAGAGCCTGTTTATTTTTTTTTCTATGGTTTCAAATTAATAGAATGCTGCATTCAACATTAATTTGAATTGCTGAGCTGTGATTGTGGAGAACTTCCACATCGATCTGATTTTAGTATTGAACTGATTTTTCACATCCTGTCTCTCGACCTGTTCCCTTTGCAGCAATACTTTTATGCTGGAGGCAACGGGCTGAAGAAGGCGTTTCTGGAGAAGAGTCCTGAGCTGTCCTCACTCCGCCACGCGCTTTCCCTCTATACTCAGACAACGGACATACTCATCAAGACCTTCGTGACCACCCAACATGCACAAGGTAGCTCAAAGCAGTGAAGAAAACATGTCCCATCGTGGACCAGCAGAGGGTGCTAAGGCTCTTCAACACTCCTCCAGATTGTTCTCCAGCATTTTGTGTATTATTTAGTGTTTGGAATGTTTTCATTTGCTGACATGTTATTGCTGTCTTCTTTTTATCTCCTGTGCTGCCTCTGTGCCAGTGCACAATGGAAAGGGTATTAGGTTAACTCCCAATGAAAAAACACAGCCCAGCAGGGGTAGGTTTCATTGATTTGGCAGGCCTTCTCTCCCTCCTTGTGTAATTCCTTTTTTTTGTTGCCTGCCCCACTAAGGTGGGGTAGTTCCAACCTTTACCCTAACCTCTGAAGTCTATACCCCCTTTCTCATACTGACACTGTATTAGGGCCTTTCTTTTTGTCTTTGTTGGTGCAACTTTAAGCTCACCTTCGTGCCTGACTGTATTTCGCACTAGGTTCAGGTGTTCCCAAGCCAATAGGTGAGGTATCAGTCCAGATCGAGCTGCACACTCATCCTGGGAATGGGGAGAGAAAAGTGTCCATCAAAGGTCTGTTTGAACTCTCAGAACATACTGCTAATTATGCAGTATGTACTCGTATTTGTATCTGTTTACATCCTCCTCATTCTCTGGTGTGTGTCCACTCTGACACATTAAGTTGTGGGAGCCAGTGATTTAAAGTGGCAGACGTCAGGCATGTTCCGACCCTTCGTGGAGACCTCCATGATCGGGCCTCACCTCAGCGACAAGAAACGCAAATTCCAGACCAAGTCCAAGAACAACAGCTGGTCCCCCAAGTTCAACGAGAACTTCCACTTGTAAGTACTGCAGCCGATTTCTAGGTCTAGTTTTGCTTGTCGTGCGAATTGACATTCGTCTCGGATGACGGTTTCTATGGCATCATTTTAAAAAGCTGTTTAATATTTTTACATAAAGGTTTATGTTTCTGGAGAAGTGTAATTTGATATAATGGGAATTGTATGGGTTTTTTAATGTTATTTTAGTATTGAGTGATAAAAAAAAAATCACTTTTTCTCAAATAATCAGTTAAAAAGAATTGAATGTCTTTTTTTTCATTCATAGACTAAAAGAATGAAGACTATAAGAATTTTTTTTTACAGTGTAAATGATAAAGTAATTGCTTCTACTTAAATTTAGACCGTCTGCAGTGCGTTGTGGTTGAGTGTTTATTCCCTAAGCTGCTGCTGACTGGAAGCGCAAACGTCTTTGCTCTCTCCAGTGTCCTCGGAAAGCAGGATGGCTTCGAGTGCTACGAGCTGCAGTTGTGCGTCAAAGACTACTGTTTCGGCCGCGCCGACAGAGTGGTCGGCTTGGCTGTTATACAGCTAAGGGACATCACGGGAAGGGGCAATTGCGCATGCTGGTGCCCACTGGGCCAGCGCATCCATATGGATGACACTGGCCGCACCGCCGTGCGGATCCTGTCCCAGCGCTCCAATGACGACGTGGCCAAGGAGTTTGTGAGGCTGAAGTCAGAGACTCGTTCGGCCGAGGAGGGAAGATGAGGGATGCTCGACAGCGAGGCAAAAAAAATAAACCATGTGTCCAAATCTCAGAATAAGAGAATGATCTCATGTGGCAGCCCGTCAGAAAGCATCAAATAATTTTTACACAAATTGTAAATCTTCGATACGCCTTGGCTGCTGTGGACTGTGATCTTGCTATGAGCCACATTCACACTGTTGGACAAAAACTTCATGTTATTCAAACGGTCATAATATTTACTGAGCTCTGTCACAAAGAACCACATAGGCCCGGCAATGCGTACTTAGCATCTATTCACTTATATTTGTACCCCACTCGTCATCAGATCACCAGGTGTAGCCTCAGGGGAACAGGATGCCAGCCATCACTACAGGCCCCTACCGCACCTCCTCCAGTGTTATCGTGCAATCACCCCACTTAAACCCATCTGATGGTGTAATCGATGCCTTACACACTGCAACATATGAGATGTCTTCTGAATGCCCTGTTCTGTGTCTCCTCTGTGATGGTTTGAGTAAATGAGAAAATAACGTGTGGTCTATCTCAAGGAGGGGTCTTTGTTTTGACGAACGAATGAACAGAAGCTCGTGTTTTTAGCATCCATCAGATGATTAAATGTGCCTTGCCATTGTAAGTTCCCATTGCTGTTTCTCCAGTAAAGGCAGCAGTGATGTAATCAATCAGCAAGCGATGAAATGATAGGATTGAAATCAAAACCTCATGAGAAATGAGTATGAACTTTCGATCTATTTATGCTCCATTGGTGTAGCCGTTTTATTTATTTTTATACCTATTTATTTGTGCTCTTCAGAAGCCATGATTTTTTTTAAGTGTTGTTTACTGCTGGGAACAGACTCGATTGCCACAACAGAGAATTTGCACAGTGTTTGACGTGTTTCTGCCGCAGTGTTTCACATGAGGACTTTCTTTACATGACGAAATGCACACCCTCAGAATAAAGTAAGGTTTGTTTAAAAAATAATAATATTCCTAGCCCTGACTTACAGCAGGGATCTTTTTCACCGTAAAGGCAACAAGACATATTACAATTTCAGGTGAAACCTTTTTCTTCCAGATGGGGACATTTGAACCCGAGCTCCTCGGGCGCTATGGGGTCTAGAATTACTAATGGTTTACATGCATCCCTCTCCGCTGTTCTACTCTTCCTTTGAGTGGCCTTACTTAAAATGACAACAATATACGTGTATATATATTACCCTTGTCTTCGCTTTGACTCCCAGAATGTTCTTTTCTTTGCCGTTAATGATGTCCAGATGTGACATTCCATATCATTATATATTTTTCATCTCTAAAGATTAGCAAACATTTATGCTTTATGGTTTTTGTGTTCTCTTCCATCTGGTGTTTTGTAAATGGAAATCCTTTCCAGTAGTTTGAATAATGCCAATCGCTGTACTGTGAGATATGTTTCAGTTTTACGGACAGGAGTTGTGTACGGTGACTTCTGCCGGTGAATTTGTCTACAACTGATGGAAATATGTTCGAATGTTACTGCTAATGAAGGATGGGTGTTTCTGTAAGAACTTCAGTGCACATTTTTAAACCAATCAGTGTGTAGGAACCACCAATTCCCATTCCTCTTTGTTATAGGTCTATGTTTATGGGTCTATGAAGTGTTTTATAAACATTCTGTAATATGCATGTTCCTAGTGCCAATGTCTCACTCTTTTATGTATTCTAATTTATTGTCTTTCTTTTTTTTTTTACCCTTGCACTAAATCACTGCAATAGTTAATAAAGGGCAGTGTCTCGGTCACGGTTCCTGAATAGTTTGTGGTTTCTTTGTATTGTCACTTCTCTAAAATGGTGTCACCTTGTTAACATTTAGTTTAATGAATTTTATATAAAGTATATGAGAATCTGTAAATATGTCTGTTTTTTTTTTTTTTTTTGAATAGAGCCTGATTTAGTTTTATTTTCTTCTGTGAATATTGATTAAATTCATGAACCTGTCTTTCTGGTAGTCAAATGGGGGGGAGGGGATCACTATTAAACAAATTTTAAATCTTCCATGATTTAATTCTGATTACTGAGACATGAGGGTTACACTGGAGGGAAGTTTTCTCGTCAGATTTACCACGTTGAGGTAAAACTTCTGCATCTGACCACAGGATGATTTTATGCAAGCTGAATTTGCACATTAGGTGTGTTTGTTACAATTTGCTCAGTCATCTATGATAGGGGTGGGCCTGTTCACAATCAGCACAGAATTGAGACCATAATTATTTAACACGATCAGGAGCATTGGATGTATTAGTTTTTACATGTGCTGCTGCACTCTGTATTTTTTTCTAGCAGGTGTCATCAGTTAATAAATCCAAATGTAATTTCACCCCAAGGCGCCGTACATGCTACAATCAGTAGCGGCGATGGGCCCCACAGGGCTGAGCCCACCCATCCCAGAATTAGGCCTTCCTCTGACTCACAGGCAGAGGGATTTAGCATCACAACTATTCTCTAATGAAATGCACGATATTCCTTCCTTAATATCTCAGGAACACCGTTGATTTATTGCATTGATCAGATTGATTGACTTGAAATTGAAGCAAATAATCCACATCAGTATTTCCAGTAGAGGTCAGAGTTGCATTGTCTCCAAAAACAAACCTCAGCTTTGTTTCTACACACAGGCTAGCAGGATGCTAACATATGTGTGCTTGCAGCCACACAGCTGGTACGCACATCTACACAACAGACTAGATTAACCAGAGGTTCATGTTGAGGTCCCCTCGATGACACAGGCATTCCTTTGTGTTGGAGCTCAGGCATTAAATTGCATTTGTGAGAGCGCCTGGGTGTTTATTTCATTCACATGGAGTGTAACACGGCTTTAATCGGATACTGTTTATTTTTGAAGGATTCAAACATTCTGCTTTTCTTCTACATTTTGTGTGAACTGAGTTAATTAATGGATTAATGGTGATGTTGTGAATGTGAAAAAGGTTTGTCTGAGCAGGTGTAACTGTCAAAATGTCTATTACTTAGCTGACTGCCCAGATCCCGACCAATGCTGGCTCTGATTGGCTGCAACCCTTCACCTGTGCTGCTGTTTTATGGCCCCGTCTCTCTGTCCAAGTCCAAAGATCGCCTCACTGTTTGCTCAAGCTTTGAGCTGTTAGGTGCAGTGAGATACTGGCTTTCTATCCATGAACCTGAAACCTCTGCTGCAGCCGCCTCGCTCACCTCTACCGCACGTCACCTGCTGTCCATCCTGCATTTCTTCCATCCGACTGGAGGCCCCACTTTCTGTCTGGGACAGGGGTCGGCACCTAGATGTCCAAACGGCGCGCACGCACAAGCGTCTGGATTCGCTTTATCTAAGGCGGAAGCAAAAAAAGGGAGAACTGAGAGTAGTTTTTATAACCCCTCTCGCTTTTTTTGGGCCCGTGTGGGTGCAGGACTTAAGAGGACAAAAGACAGCACATTTTTAATTGAGGTATGTGGCTCATTTACTTTTGGACATAAGGACATTAAAAGGTCACAAAGCAGCTGATACCATTCAAACTTTGCGAAATATTTTATTCAGGAATAAACAATCTCCAAAGCTGTTTCGGTCTTTTCCCGAAATTCACAGTGAGTGTGAAACTGAAGCTAGTTTTTCACTCACCTTTTGGTTCATGTTTTCTAAGTTAATATAATCACAATATTATTAAGCAGCACAGCGTAGTGATGAGAAAAGATACTTCATTCATCTTAACGAAGATCAATGTTTCCTCACTGTGTTTTCTTTTATTCACTCTGGACATTTCCCATCTTTCCTTTTCTATTTTGGAAACTATCTGTTTTCTCACGATGCCAGAAATAAGAAGAATGTCCTATCTGATTTTGAAGTCAAACCTCATCGGCCGTATCGTCGCGTTAATCATTGTGGTTATGGAGTATCTGCTATGTATCTCTTGCTGGTACAAAGGGTTGACAAAGGAGTGTCTTTATAGTTCTAAGGTATAGATAAAACCTGGAAGAGTTCCAGCCAAGATCCACATTTACCAAACACACCCTAAACATGATGCAAGGAGACAAAGTAAACCAACATTTGCAGTTTAAAATGGATATCTGTAATGATTTCTTATTGAACTTCCATAAACTTCCCCCTGCTTAAGTGTCATTGCTTAGTTATTATCTATTTAAATGTCACTCACAGGGATCACCTCTAAGCCCCTTTTTGTTTGCCATGGTGATGGATAGACTAACAGATGAGGTGAGACAGGAAGCTCCTTGGAATATGATGTTTGCAGATAACATTGAGATCTGCAGTGAGAGCAGGGAGAGGATCATTTAGAGAATTGGAGGTGAGCAGGAGTAAAGCAGAGTATAGTAAATGAGAAGGTCCCAGGGGGGTCAGTGAAGTTAAAAGGAATAGACTTGGAGAAGGTAGAGGACTTCAGGGAGTGACCAGGTTGGATGGAATTAGAAATGAGACAATAAGAGGGAGAGTGAAGGTTAGATATTTTGAGGTCCGAGAGACCAGACTCTGATGGTTTGGACATGTCCAGAGGAGAGACAGGGACTATATCTGTAGAAGGATGCTGAGGATGGAACTGCCAGGGAACAGGGCTAGAGAACGGCCCAGGAGAAGATACATGGACGTAGTGAGGGAGGACATGAGAGTGGCTGGTGTTGGGGAGGACGATGCAAAGGACAGGGTGGAGTGGAGAAAGTTGATTTGCTGTGGCGACGCCTCACGGGACGAGCCGAAAGTACAGTGGTAGTATTTGAATGTTACTCAACATACACGTACTCACTGTTTCTCTAGGAGGGAAGGATGGAGAAACTGAACTAGCTATGGGGTCCATTTCATCATATTTTGAACGGCTGTGTGGACAAAAGGAAAAGGGAGGTGAGCTCTTTATCATTCAATATTAGCGATATCTTCCGAGGTAATTTTGCTATATTTCTAACAGTCAGCAACTTTTGCATGCTGCGTGTTGAACGATATCACGCTCGGTGCTTCTGTGACATCTCGAGTTCTGAAGTTATCGTGTATATTTTCACAGAGGAGGAGAGATGTGTGCGAGCGAATGACAGACCTTTCAACCTGTCTAAAAATTATGCTGTAAGTACGGAAGCAAAAGACAGATAAGAACGGACAGTAAAATAGCAATTCGAATGGGTGTGATTTGACATTTGCATGGATTCCATTTGATTGATGCCCTCTCACCGTCCGCTTCAGAATAATGCCATCAAGACCTCCAAGTACAACCTTTTCACCTTCCTGCCGCTCAACCTTTTTGAGCAGTTCCAGAGGCTTGCCAATGCCTACTTCCTGTTCCTCATGATCCTTCAGGTGGACAACTCTCTTCTCTCTGCAGTTATTGCTCTGTTGTGATGCATGCTAACATGCCACTCAAGCACCGAATCATTTTAAAAGTGTTAGTGTGTGTGTGTGTGTGTCCCGTCGATAGATAATCCCACAAGTGTCCTCTCTCTCCTGGTTCACCACGGCTGTCCCTCTGGTTCTGGTGCTGTCCATCACGGCGGTCAAGGATGCCTCAGACGACATAGTAAGCTGAAGTTGGACAGACAACTTGACAGGAATCACTTTGATAATAAGAAGACAAATAGCATCGGATAATAGGACAGAAAATAAGCGCGTGAACTCAAAATGTCCAATCTAATATACGCGACCGGTTCTCTCGGTCTCCCGTGTTGTCTGAGTAGAACCGGCACAGAAGTGACAGCCAGGTGAATAAGCGGACGGTGAGCGTCCTCATTGACGGACAGTGAGTCATTTCAGATGCCACTTTGATCTTTTGAAACACAAATATACAGTTTGGGCTTTGGAGAGTCACGCTCTGTACTGTGGTTTCATGCTTCTTTCTATTTCCTGGCAGACTGAGAAGTGAAACGTGGATGAATGTCCAGGTTGGAGACATCATCAAACTGGAGAGCAACCAGTTTGTCACAGTGAGTGTGGAGACTCCACAGCGAACGTTTGAAGTGATGCATCCCCCCCCCCCCCCCCCCCCCCCCATCCGTCCAGTCGTCTCTATTTAATGCTTTGATTGTTTTCAGGCAGACATTCTGCTGCTGTCCAGCAGCGAGCCTCTAAATGTGGTTTATATAGAAACTGCTGAATTAGACGGGTGAGTGTGCAGTAATTCAGGCGTGCGTGGCTCATAATCTGATATCTCCAGAAACACCCTCCTCATGTCCTCGTGGTGTGTGTCCCCCCCCCCCCCCCCAGTGAAACCAACCTGAAGGTGAAACAGGCCCTGACTGTCACCGGAGGGATGGGAGACGACACTGATGCACTGGCTGCCTTCAGAGGTGAGCAGCCCAAATAAAATGAACTTGTAATATTCTTCTTTACCAAGTTCCACTTTAGGAAAAAAAACGAATAGTGGCACTGAGGAAAAGGCAGGAGGCGGAGCTAGAAGTGGAGGAGATGAAGATGCTGAGGTTCTCCTTGGGAGTGACCAGGTTGGATAGAATTAGAAATGAGACAATAAGAGGGACAGTGAAGGTTAGACGTTTTGAGGTCCGAGAGACCAGACTTTGATGGTTTGGGCATGTCCAGAGAAGAGACAGAGACTATATAGGTAGAAGGATGCTGAGGATGGAACTGCCAGGGAACAGGGCTAGAGGACGGCCCAGGAGAAGATACATGGACGTAGTGAGGGAGGACATGAGAGTGGCTGGTGTTGGGGAGGACGATGCAAAGGACAGGGTGAAGAGGAGAAAGTTGATTTTCTGTGGCGACTCCTGATGGGACAAGAAGAAATTACAGCAGCAGGAGTAGAAGGAGGAGGAGGTTAAAGACAACACACATTTGGACTTTTAATAAACAGCAGGAGCAGAGTTCTAGCAATGACTGAGGGAGAGACAGGCTTTTACTGATCTATGCTCACTGCTAACTACCAGAAGATATGTTTCCATAAATGGGGCTGTAATCTTCCACATTCTATTGAAACTTGTGACCTTAGATCTGTCCCTGATCTGTGTCTCAGGTGAAGCTCATTGTGAGCCTCCCAACAACCGTCTGGACAAATTCAAAGGCACCCTGACAGTGGATGGACAGACATACTCTTTGGACAATGACAAGGTGCTGCTCAGAGGATGTACTCTGAGGAACACTGAGTGGTGCTTCGGCCTGGTCCTCTTCGGAGGTAAACTTTAACCCGATTTTGGTAGTTGTGTTATGAACGAGAGGCGCTCATGGCTTCAAGCTGCAAATTCTCAAGACACTGTGCAAAGCAAAGCATGTGTGTGTGTGTGTGTGTGTGTGTGTGTGTGTGTGTTTGAGTAATGTAAACACACTCGTCCTCATCACAACTCCAAGCTGCTAAGGTTGGGCTGCCCTGGCTCCAATGCTAATTACTGGTATACAAGTGAAATACACAATATTCATTGCCACTATGGAGATTTCACAGTAGAGCATTAGCATGGATGGCTAAACCAAATCTGCCTATATTTCACACAATAAAGTTTGAAAAAGGAAAATTGTGTTTCTCAAAACTCAGATATATCTGTGAAAGATATTTCTGTGAAGAAGTACCTGATTTGAACTCCTTCCAGGCCCTGATACCAAGCTGATGCAGAACAGTGGAAAGACGATATTCAAACGGACGAGCATCGATCACCTGATGAACGTTCTGGTGTTGTGTGTGAGTTACGTTTTGACGTATACACAAACACGCACCAGGTCACGAGTGCATTTCACCCTTCAGATATGTTACACTGTGTGTGATATCATTATTGCTTTTTTGACTCTCCTCCTATCTGTCCTTGTCTCTGTCAATCCTTCTCTGCCCTTGTCCCTCTGTCTTTCTACCTCTGTCTCTCTCTCTCTTTCTCAACCCAACCGGTCAATACATGCCGTCCGCCATGAGTCTGAGGTTCTGTTCAAGGTTTCTGCCTGTTAAAGGGAAGTGCTTGCTCTTGTGGGTCAAGTTGGGTTCCGTCTCTCCCTGCAGGCCTTTTCCTGCTCCACCTGGAAAGTGCCTTGAGATAACTTTCTGTTATGATCTGGTGCTATAGAAATAAAAATGAATTAAATTAAATTAAATTATACATTGTACTCACATCAGAGTAAATTTTACTTTCGTAGTTGTATAAACATGCTCATTAATGAACCATCGTAGACTAGGACATTCATCATATTTTGTAATGTATCTTGATATGAAAAGATTTAATAATATTCTCTAAATACAGATCAGGTTTTCTATAATTGCCTTTAAAAATATATATATATATTCTGATTTGAAATAAACTAGATAACAAAATAATTAAATTAAATGTATTTACCCCCATGACAAAATAAAGCCTAAATTGGTATTTTGGGTTTCTTTTCTTGTTTTAGCTACACTTGGCTTAAGTTTTTTTGTTCCTTTTTTTTTTTTTTAAGATTTAAAAAGAATCTAAAACACTACCTGAGGGAACTTCACAGTGGTGCTTTCCCCCCCTCTTCCTAATATGCCTTAAGTCACAGATGACTTATTATCAGTTCATTTATATGGACTGCGTCTTTTCTCCATCAGATATTTGGCTTCTTGGCATTGATGTGCACATTTATGACCATCGGCAATGCAATCTGGGAGGTGAAGGAGGGCTCAGTGTTCACGGCCTTCATCCCTCGGGAAGAGGGCATCGCTATCGGTCTCTCATCCTTCCTCATCTTCTGGTCCTACGTCATCGTCCTCAACACGGTGGTGCCCATCTCTCTCTATGTCAGGTGTGCTGTCGCCCAGAATGATAACAGCATCAACACGCCATCTGGGAAAGTCTTTCTTTTTGAATCCCCATGTGTTGCATTTGCATCAGCGTTGAGATGATCCGTCTTGGGAACAGCTTCTTCATAAACTGGGACAGGAAGATGTATTACCCCAAGAGTGACACTCCTGCTAAAGCGAGGACCACCACGCTCAACGAAGAGCTGGGCCAGATCAAATACATCTTCAGCGATAAGACGGGCACCCTGACGCAGAACATCATGACTTTCAACAAGTGCTCCATCAATGGCAGAACTTATGGTTGGCATCAGTACTTGCTATGAAAACTGCAGAGCACTTATGGGATGGTTGGTTTTGAACTGTTCTCTGTTTTTCAGGAGATCTGTATGACTTTGCTGGACAAAGAGTGGAAATAACCGAGGTGAGAGGACAATATTTATACAGGATCGTTTATGCGTCCCTAACTATCTTGTCACCTGTACAGCTTTGGGTTTCTTTCCTCCGTTTCTTCAGAAGACACAGAGAGTGGACTTCTCCTGGAACCAAATGGCAGATCCGACTTTTTATTTTCATGACTATGGTCTGGCGGAAATAGTCAGAGAGGGAAACCCGGAGGCTCAGGACTTCTTCCGCCTGCTGGCTCTGTGCCACACTGTCATGCCTGAGGAAAAACAAGAGGGTGTGGCACCCGCTATTTTATCAATTGCATGCTTTCCTCTGGGGATTTGGTTTTTGCATTGCTCGGTGAAATCATAAGAGAGGATGAGACAAATTCTGAGAAGGCTTGAGCTCAAAAAGGAATTGGATGAAAACATCTCGGTGTAGCGCCCACTAGTGGTGGTGTGATGCTTTTCTCTTTCTCTTTGCAGGGACGCTCAACTACCAGGCTCAGTCTCCCGATGAAGGCGCTCTGGTGACCGCAGCTAGAAACTTCGGGTTTGTGTTCCGGTCACGGACCCCAGAGACCATCACAGTTGTGGAGATGGGAAGATCGGTCACCTATGAACTTTTGGCTGTTCTAGATTTTAACAACGTGCGCAAGCGAATGTCAGTCATAGGTGAGAGAATGTAATGACACAATCTTTGTTTTTTTTTATGCTGCTGATGGAGGGAAAAAGAGGTTTTTAACGAAACGAGTCCAACGAATTTAATCAGGAAAATAGTCACTTCAAAGGAAACCATGACAATACATGCTGACCTTGGAAATGACCAAACTCTGATACACACACACACACACACCTGCTCAGCAGAGATGATAACAGTGGCCTGAATGAAGCATGTGCTTCAGCTGCATTCAAAATATATATATATATATTTTATTTATTAAATAATCTGGAGAGATTCATGAAGCGATCAAACACATTTTCATTTTTGCACCTCACTGCTTCGTTGGCGTTAACGCTGCTCTCTGATCATGATCCAAACAACAAATGTACATCTCAAACCTCACGAGTTTGTGCTTGCAATTCACAGTGCGTAGCCCAGATGGGAAAATCACTCTATACTGTAAAGGAGCAGACACCATAATCTTTGAAAGACTCCACCCGTCCTGCAACAAACTGAATGACGTTACCACCAGACACCTGAACGTGAGTGATGCGCTTTGATTTTTGTCTTATGCGCTCTTGGTATTTAAAAGTAATACACACTGCGAGTTCTCCCCCCCCCCCCAAAAGGAATATGCAGGCGATGGCCTCCGTACACTGGTTCTGGCCTACAAGGACTTGGATGAGACGTACATGGGGAGATGGAAAGAGCGCCACCATGAGGCCAGCACGGCCATGGATGGACGAGAGGAGAGGCTTGATGAACTTTATGAAGAGATAGAGAGAGACATGATGGTTAGTCTACACCTGCTCCTTTGACATTATGCGAGATGTTGATTGATTCAATATTTGGCTGATTCACTGTTGAATGGTGATTGAGGTGGCTGCTAAAATAATGGCAATCCAACGAAAAGCTCCATGATGCAGATTTAGCTTCTGCTCAATATGTGAATATGTGTTGTTTTACATCAATCCTGCATGGAAATGTCCTTAGCTTGGAATGAATGATGCACATCACCTCCCTGTACTGTGGTTTGCAGCTAATGGGGGCAACAGCTGTGGAGGACAAGCTTCAGGATGGCGTGCCACAGACCATAGAGCAGCTGAACAAAGCTGACATCAAACTCTGGGTGTTGACTGGAGATAAGCAGGGTGTGTGTGTGTGTGTGTTGCATATTGTGTAATCCCTGTCACTGTTAAGCGCAGGTTATGTTAATAATATCAATTTCTTAAACAGAGACGGCAGAGAACATCGGCTATTCCTGCAACATGCTGAGAGAAGAAATGAAGGAGATTTTCGTCATCGCAGCCAATTCGGCTGAAGGAGTCAAAGAGGAGCTGCAGTGAGTCAGTCAGAAGCAGAATTTAGCAGTTAACACAATCAGGTTCCGCAATTACAATGGATTTTAATGGCAGAATTTACCTCTGAGGCTAATAATGTCCACCGGAGCATGTTAGTGTGAGCTTATATAATTTCTGAAAGACTAATGTTAAAAGCACTGGTCCTTATGGTAACATAAATGTCCCAGGAAAGAAACCACCATCCTCTTTAGGACACAGAAATAAACAGAATGTAATACTCGTGCATTTGTATTTAAAAACAATTATACGTCACTTTTTAATGAAGGATGCTTTATAACTTTGTGTGTAATGAAACCAAACAAAAGAAAGAGTAGGACAGAACTGTTGTCCCTTTTTTCTACACTAAACTCTCAGAAGGCTCCTCCCACAGTAAATGTCTTGTTCCAGACACGTTTCTAATTGAAGCATAACCTGCTGCTTGTTACTGCAGGTGGTAATTAGGTTGTCAGCTATGTATGCCAAACTTCACAGATACAGCAGATTAAGTTTGTTTGTTTTTTACCCCCCCCCCCCCCCCCCCCCTCTGTTCCGAGCTCATTCTTCTTCTTTCATTTAATTAAACTGGCTTTCACATTTTTACACAATTTCCAGAAATGCACGAATGAAAATGTGTCCGGAAGCTTCAGAAGAGGTGTCTGTGAAAAAGGCCCGTGCCGGTCTGTTTTGGCTTAAGAAGACTAAAACCGTGCAGGATGACACAGTGGACGGAGAATATGGACTAATAATAAATGGACACAGTCTGGTAAGAAGACTTTTGCTTCCAGCAGCAGCCGAACTAAGCAAGAAATTCCAAACCATTTGTCTCTTCTGCACATTCCAAACAAGAGTGTTATTCTTAGAAGCACACAAATAGTTCTTTCATTTTGGTGTCCGGTTAAATCCTCTGAAGTTTTGAATTTGGGCGAATTGAAGCATGAACTCTGTATCGCCTCTTGTCTTTCATCTTCAGGCCTTTGCTCTGGAGAAGAACTTAAAGCTGGAGTTCTTGAGGATGGCGTGCATGTGCCAGACAGTCATTTGCTGCAGGGTCACCCCTCTGCAGAAGGCCCAGGTGGTTCAGCTGGTCAAGAAATACAAGCAGGCAGTCACTTTGGCCATCGGGGATGGGGCCAACGACGTCAGCATGATCAAGGGTAAGCTCAAGGATCTCCCGAGAATTCAATTAGAACTGAACATCTGGAAAGTAGTCCCTCAGAGACTGAATTCTGCTTCCCTTTGTCCTGTTTGACTGACAGCCGCTCACATCGGTGTTGGCATCAGTGGCCAAGAGGGCATGCAGGCAGTTCTGGCCAGCGATTTCTCCTTCGCCCAGTTCCGTTACCTTCAGCGCCTCCTGCTGGTCCACGGTCGCTGGGGCTACCTGCGCATGTGCAAGTTTCTTCGGTATTTCTTTTACAAGAACTTCACCTTCACATTCGTGCAATTTTGGTACGCTTTCTTCTGCGGCTTCTCTGCTCAGGTGAGGGGTGTGTGAGGGAATCACCTGAGAAAGTTAAATACGTTGCAAAATGTGAAAAAATGTCGCATTGTGTTGTTGCTTTACTGGTCTTGTTCCCAGACCGTGTACGATGAGTGGTTCATCACCTTGTACAACCTGGTTTACGCAGCACTTCCTGTCCTTGGAATGGGCCTCTTCGAACAGGTAACCTATGGAAAGGAGTCCTCAATTTAACCCAGAAACTTAAATTCTTAAACTTAAATCCATCCATCTTGAAACCGCTTATCCGGGGCCGGGTCGCGGGGGGGGGGGGGGGGGCAGCAGCCTAAGCAGGGAAGCCCAGACTTCCCTCTCCTCCAGCGGACCCCTGAATAGACCTTACGGGGGGGGGTGATCCCCCTATAGTTGGCACACACCCTCCAGTCCCCCTTCTTACATAGAGGGACCACCACCCTGGTCTGCCAATCCAGAGGCACTGCCCCCCCCGATGTCCACGTGATGTTGCAGAGTCGTGTCAACCACGGCAGCCCTACAACATCCAGAGCCTTAAGGAACTCTGGGCGGATGTCATTCACCCCCCCCGGGGCTTTGCTACCGAGGAGCTTTTTAACTACCTCGGCAACCTCAGCCCCAGAGACAGAAGAGCCCACCCACGAGTCCCCAGGCCCTGCTTCCTCACTGGAAGGCATGTTGGTGGGATTGAGGAGGTATTCGAGGAGGTAGTCCCTCCACCGATCTATAACGTCTCGAGTCGAGGTCAGCAGCGCGCCATCCCCACCATGCACAGTGTTGAAATTCCATTTTGGTTTTGTTTTTTTGCTTTGTGTTTTCTGCAGGATGTGAATGACCGCTGGAGCCTCCATCATCCTCAGCTTTACACGCCGGGCCAGTTGAACATGTACTTCAGTAAGAAAGCCTTCTTGCGCGGCATGTTTCACAGCTGGTACAGCTCCTTCATCCTCTTCTTCATCCCCCGGGCGGCCATGTACGACACGGTCAGAGACGATGGCAAAGACATCGCTGACTACCAGTCCTTCGCCTTGCTGGCACAGACCTGTCTGCTTTTGGTGGTGAACGCACAGGTGAGGAGTACAAATAACTGCTAGAGATGTTTTCACAATAAAAAAAAGAACACGGACTGTGTTATAATACTCATTTCGCCCACTCTTAAAACCCATATTATGTATGAATATGTGCGCGAGAGTGAAAGATGACTGAAGTTGACATATTCCAGGTGTGCTTGGACACCCTTTATTGGACAGCTGTGAACCAGTTCTTTGTGTGGGGCAGCTTGGCCGCTTACTTTGCCATCACATTCACAATGTACAGCAACGGCATGTTTCTCATCTTCACCTCCGCGTTCCCCTTCATCGGTCAGTAGATCCGGCTCATTGATGGCATGTTGTCCAACTTCAAAAAGTGAAAACGTCGCAGTAGTTTGTGATTTAACCCCGCTGCTGGTGAAACCTCAGGTGCAGCAAGGAACTCGTTGAATCAGCCAAACGTGTGGCTGACCATCTTCCTCGCCTCCCTCCTCTGCGTCCTGCCTGTGGTGGCTTACCGGTTCGTCCTCGTTCAACTTTGTCCCACCATCAACGACAAGGTGAGCGAGCAGACGACATAAAAGGGTTTTGCATGTCTTTATGTAAACAAATGATGTTATGTGGCAGCACATCTTAAAAACTAACTTTTGTAATAATCACAACTTAAAAGCTCATGAATACTTCAGGTATAAATACTGTAGTTTTATATACGGTATTCGCTTTGATTTGCTATTGCTGCTGTAAATGATTCATGAACATGCGCTTAGCGGGACACTCAGAATGTGAAACATTAAAATCTATATCAGATAAATGTTTTGCAAGATTCAGTCACTTAGTAATAATAATAATAATAGTAATAAACAAGCTATATATATCTAGCGTAACTCAAAATCAGTATTTCAAGTTTAATAAAGGAACTACTGCCTCAACAATCATTCAGAATTCATGTGTATGCGACGCGTTTCATGTCGCGTGAAGCCAGGAGATTCCAGCTGTTTAAATATATCTTCATTATCCTGAAGAACTGTGACGTCTAATGTCCCCTGTCTCCCCCGATTAGGTGAGGTATAAGTTCCGGAAGGAGGCGCTGCCAGCTCCTGCACCTCGTCGCCCGCCAACCAGACGTATCAGGACCCGTCGGTCTGGCTACGCTTTCTCACACTCTCAGGGCTACGGGGCTCTGGTCACATCTCGGAAGTTCCTGCTGAGGCCCCGGACTCGTCCGAGCCCGTTTGCGCATACCGACTCTCCTCTGGCTCAGAATGAGCCCCAACACTACCGCTCCATCACAGAGGAGCCCAAGGGGCCACAGAGCCCCCCCCACGTGTGAGGTGTAAAAGTAGGGAGTATGGTGAGGGGAATGTTTGATTTGTATTTTGGAGGCTAACTCGTAAGAAGATGCACAGGGTAAATGAGATTTTTATTTTTCTAGTGGTTGAACGTTGTGATAATGTGGAACAACCTGAAATTGCCACTCTGGCACTTTTGCATGTTTTGGCCGAATTAAATACGACTCTGATATTCTGCATTTTTGTATTACTGCTGATCTTTTTCTGAATCCCAACAAAGACTTTTAGATAGAGATTTTGATTCATCTCATCACAGCGACACTCCAAAGTTGCGTCATTTATTCTGGAACTTCCTCAGTCACGTGGAACATCTGTCGGCCTCCAGTTTTTTTTACGTTATAAAACAGCCGCAATCCGGAACATGTAGGATCTGCCATCATGTACACTTCAATCACTGCAACATACGTTATTTTTTTATTCTTGACTTATGAATGTTTTTCGTTCATTTCAATCAAACTTTATTGCTGTTGAACTGAAACACTTTGAAACACTGTCCTGTCATTTCAAGGTTGATAATAGATAGAAAAAAACTGCATGCATTTCTTATTTCATAGGCTGAACTGTGCAAAGCCATAAATCAATGACATTAACTTCATGCCATTCAGGTTTAATATTTGTTGTTTAAAAAAGTGTACAAATTGCTTAATCTGGATGAACTGACATTAATGTGCAGCATTTATTCCTGCTTTATTTTCTTCAGGTGAACAGTCAATGATTTAAAGCTATGTTCACTGTTGTTTACATACCGTACTAGTTTTTGTATCGTTTCCTATTGCGTATCAATGATCGTTTGTTTGTTCATTTAGGAATATATGCACTTAGTGTCACAGAGTTTTGTTTTATGGATTCCTAAATATATATCATGACATTTAAGAAACCCTCAAACTAACATCACGGGGTGGAGGTCGGTGGGCGTGTCATGGCTCCAGAAAGAATTTAAGTTTGCATTCTGATCCACCAGAAGAAAAAAAAAATCACTTTGCATTGTAATGCAGCTGCAACCAAAGCAGCCAGAGAGAAAGATCACAAATCATCCC
Source organism: Brachionichthys hirsutus (assembly GCF_040956055.1). Classification (NCBI taxonomy): domain Eukaryota; kingdom Metazoa; phylum Chordata; class Actinopteri; order Lophiiformes; family Brachionichthyidae; genus Brachionichthys; species Brachionichthys hirsutus. The sequence goes on along the minus strand of NW_027180359.1, from coordinate 79,686 downwards.
AAAGGTTAACAACAGGTTAAAAGCTGATGACTGATAAAGGGAGGATGATAAAACAATAAATGTATATACTCACTATACAGTAGGCTATAATTCAGAATAATAATTAAAAAAATGAAACTCCTTCCCCTCTAGTTTAACCCTCGCTCTGCCCCCCGCGCTTATGACCATGCAGCACAGTCAGCAGACCCCCCCCCATCTCCAGTGAAGGTCACTGAATTATCTCACAGTCGGGAGCAGGAATGGAGACTGGTATGCCTTATAATTAGCCTGCCTGTGTGGCACACCCAGATTGCGAACATGCACTTTTAACATTTTAATCACTTCAATATTTCTGTTTGGGTAGTATTTTATATCGATAAATATATTAGATTGATGACTGAAGCCAGTGATGGTGCAGAGAAGTTGGTTGAACCTGACACTGACTTTAATTGCACCAGGATATAAAGATCTGTTGTGTTTAAATGCACACAAACGTTGCAGCAATAAATGGACATACAAAGATATGGAAACCTATGCAGTCATTCTAATGTCATAAAATCTCTCTGGGTCAAAGTTCAAGTCAAAAGTTCATGTAAGAGGAGATGGCAGACTCCACCTTCAGAGAATTTCACACGTAGCAGTCCAACATGTACTGAGGATCACTTCGTATTCCAGGAGAGCAACCTTAAGCTATTTCTGAGCGCATACAATTGTGTTACGAGTGTTGACCCCCGTTAGGACAGTATTGCTGATTGGTGTTTCATACAGATTAAAAATGTATATATATCTTGACAACTCCATCACAATTATTTAAATGGACCATCATCAAATGCTTTCGATCCTTCCATGTTTTGTGATTGATGATGAAACATTTATTTTATCCTTTACTTTTAAGACAACATATATATATATATATTAAATACATAGGCACCAAATTTAAGAAACGCGCTGCCTTTTCTGGCCACTGGAGGGCAGAAGAAATAAGTTATTGGACCGATAATGACAAAACGTCCTAGAAACTGCTGCTAATAGATTAGTAAACTGTACATTAAGGGCTTAAAATACATTATAAGTCATTTAGAGTTGCATTTCCCGACAACTGGGAAACATTATGTAGTATTCTGTTGTCTCTACCATCTCCCGATGGATGTGCAATAGATCCATTTCAAAAGCTGCTAAATATTGCGCGTAGATGCAGGGTACAGTGAGTCTGCAGGACTTTTTCTTGTTTTTGTTGCTAAAAACAGCTATAAATATAAATATATATTTATAAAACAGAAAAACATTCAAAAACGTATTTGGTTGTTAGACAGAAGGGTGTATCTGAATTGGATGACTCAAAGTTCAACCTTTTGCTTCAACAGAGTTCAAGCATTAGCCCAACCCTGACTTACTGTGCACGTGTGTGTGTGTGTGTGTGTGTGTGTGTGTGTGGATGGTTGAATTAGTTTCTAGGAGAAAGACAGACAATGAGTTGTCTGTATGTGGAGCATGGTGTCACTTGGAGTGCCATTAAAGGTTACAAAAGTTCATTTGTTGTGTAACAGGCTGTCCTCTATTTAATTAGATAAGACATACGAAGACAGGTTCTGTATTCCCGAGACCGTGTGTTTATCATCTTTGGCTCTATTTTTGGCTCTTGCCTAAAGGCAAACATTTAAAAGTTCCCTGAACTCTTGTATTGAACCAGCGATCACGCGACTGACAGCAGGGCAGACTTCTGTTGCCCCAGTTTAGAGTCAGACGAGTCTTGAGCCAAACTGCCAAAGGTACGTGTTGCTAAATCCCAAACCAGGGCGAGTACTGGTCGGACAGAGGGCTCTCCCAAAACTAGAACCACTGCAGGGATCACAATTGTTCTTTCCACTCTGCCTCTCCTCTGCTTCACTGTTATACTGCTTTTGAACTGGCGTTATCCCCTGAAATAACCTTGCAAAACCTTCCTGTACCCTGCAGAGAAGATTAATCATTTAGGGGACAGGCAAGACACTGAATTTATGCATGCACACGTGTGACTGTGCACTATTTACCATTCACAGAGTGCTCGGACTGGAAGATGAAGACGCAGTTACCTTCAGCACAGAGCGGCGGTGAGCTGACGATCTGACACTAAACATGGCCGTTAATGCTGTATGGGCACGCGACACCTCTGAGCCAGCTGGATGAAGAACGAGGTCAGTCTTGGCTTCCGGTTCGACCCCCTGGACTTTTATATAATGAGAATTTAGGCATCAGCTCAAAGAGAACTCAGAAGACCCTGCAAGAATAAATCTGTATTTGTTGCAACAGCTATTAATGATTGGCAAAAGATTTGCAGCAACAAAACATCAGTCCTATGTTTATGTTTAATTTAATGCTTAAGTGGATTTTCTACCTTGATTTGTTCATCCTTTATTTTTCAGACATCTGAAAATGTCTATTTTCACAAAACAATCTCATCCTCCCTTCCTAAAAAGAGGGTTTTTGCTTTTAGGAGCCAAAGTAATTCTAGTTTAAAGCTGACAACCCACAGAGAGCATGGGGCTGAAGTTAACCTGCCACAGGGCTGATATCGCTTCACACCATGCATTGATTGACACCGTTTTAGACAAAGGGAAATAATCTGATTTGATTTGTATCAAATAATCCAACGTATTGAAGTAAACAAAGAAATATATTGAAGATATGACAAACAAAATGTGCTTATTTGGTAAAGAATTACATTTTAATGACATTCAACAGTAACATATTCATGACGGTATTGCATAATAATAAGATGCTCCGATATGAGCCCAGATATAGACGCTTTGATTACGACCATACACTTGGTGGAAACCAACAAAAGTTAATTTTAGTGATTCAGTTCTTGTATTGAAACAAAAGATGATTAAATGCATTATAAGACATTAGAGAGAAAAAATATCAACGTTTAAAAGGCACATTTTTAGAATAGCAATGGGACAATCTTTCATGCAGTGTCCGACAAGGTAAAAGCAGCATCAAGGTTACGACTCGATCACAGTTGAGTGGTGAACATGTTAGAATACCTGATATAACATGAATCACACACACACACACAACAAATATTGATTTGATTATTGCTGGAGTAAAAGTGAACTATGTGCATTCATTCTCATATATTATTTAAAGCAGCATAGCGACAGGGTACAGCAATTAAAGTATTCACTTATGCAAATCAAGCACTTGTTTTAAGTCACGCACATTTAATGAAGCCACATTCGCATCATCGCAGATGCTGCAATACAAAGAGTAAAGACGCTTCGTTTAATGTTCCCGTCTTTTGATGGCAATCTATTCCATGGAGGATAAACAATCACTGGTACGAAAAGCCCGAGATTCGCGTTTTATCCCAGCAACAAAGGTAGCAAATTCTTCTAAAATACACCCAGGCATCAAACATGGTTCAACTGAAAGGAGCAAAACGGCTGTTTCCGAGAGGCTCTTTCTGCTTGAAACGCAAAAGGTCTGGAGAATTGTTTAAGCCGAGCTTGGTTTGTTTCTGATGTCAGTTTTTAATGTTTCCAATGTTTAAATGAAAGCAAATCTTCAATTAATGAAAAGGTAATGGTGCCTGTTTCAACTGGCCAAGACTCAAAGATAAAAAAAGGTCATCGTTTTGATTCACAATCACAAATATTACAAAAATCTGTGAACCTTGAAACTTTTGACTTGAAAAATTTAGAAATACCAGTTCGAAATGATGGTAAATGGTGCGACACTAGACCAATCACTTCAGCACCAGAGATTGTGTATTATCATCCTAAATAATGGCTAGATATCCAGATGCTTTTTTTCCTTTTTCCTGTAATTTATTCAATTTTACTAGGCTGTAAAATCGAATAATAACCTGTATTATTGTGTTGATATACTGTACAAACAGGCCTTTACTGGCCCAGTTTCCAGTTGTAATCCTCTTAGAAGTGTCCCCACCACTCGTGTACGAGCAGGTCGTCTCCATTACCTGTATCAAGGAGGCGGTTGCCACATTCCTCCCAGCGACACACCCCACCCTTGTCCAGCAACACGAGCTTCCACTCCACTTGGCTCTCTGCAGGCAGGCTGACCACTGCGGCCCAATATCCGTCACCGGTCCTCTCCAGTGGGATGAATTCCTTCCAGTTGCCCAGTTCTGGCTGGTTCCCCGTGACGGCCACCGTCTGGTACGGCGATGTGGTTAAATAATGGACTCGGAAGGTCACATTGACATCTTGGAGCGTGGGCCGAACTGCCAAAAGCTTTTCGTCATAATCTGCATCAACAAGAGAGGGAGCACTGGTTGGTTTGACTTCAGCAGACGCTGGGATTGCCGTTACGCCTTTGTCCTTGACAGCAGAGCTGGAGCGGCACGCCTCACTGGGAAGCTGGTTGGGTTTGGTGTGGTCTTGGCCGAAAGAAGGATCAGAGGGATTCATACAGGGAAGAACTTGGCAACTACTCTCTGTGATCCATTCATTGTAGTCCATTGTTGCCTCCATGATGCTGATTTCAGTCTTTTCCAGGTCCGCCCTTGCCTCTTCCTGTGCAACGCTTTCTCCAGGCTTTTCCTCCTCTTTAATTTCCAAAACCTCAAAAACGGCCTTCACGTCTCTCTGCAGCGTCACGTCACCGGCGAAGCGAGTGACGCTGGCTGAAATCTGCGCCGTAAACTGATCCATCACCCTGTGGTAAACGTTCTCAATCTCATGACCAAACATATCTTCATTGACCGCAAAGGTTTCGACCTTGCTCCAATCAGTGTGCACGCTGTGAGATGTCTGGAAGTGATGTGATAAAAAAGGCCCGATCGCCATGGCCGCTGAATCCTCGTTATCGACGGATGAAGCCACATCGTCCGCAGAGAGGCCGTTTTGAGCTTCTGGTCGTCTCCCGGCCTGTAGATCACAATCCATCACTGGAGCTGCTGTGTCACCAACGGTTACGCCAAACTCATTGCCAGCATCGTGTGGATCAGGGCTGACAGCCAAGCTAGAGATGCCACTCTCGTCATCGACACCAGGAAACGATACGTCCTCATGCCTCAGCTCGCTTTGCCCCACAGACTGTAAGGATATTGGACACGTGGGACACCCAATGTCTTTAGACACGGCCGGTGCAGCCCTCAAGATGCCAGAGAATTCCTCATTATTTTCTGAGGGATTACGTTGCTGGGAGAAAGAGGACATGTCAGGTCGGGGTAACTCTTCAGCCATTACTGGCGCAGTATCTTCGTCAGCCGTGATTTGAAAACTTTCTTGGTCTTTGCAGAGAGATTGAATTTCAGGTTCAAGCCTATCGTCACCACATTTCCCAGCTAACGCCATGGTGCGCCCATCTCTGAGGTTTTCAGGCAGTGCCTTCTCATGTGATGTCACTTGCTGGACAAACATAGCAGATTGAGTGCCTGCACCCAGAGATGCAGCTGTTCCACCTTGCATCCGCGGCCGACAGCGCACCGACAAAGCAGAGGAGTCTGCCACGCCTGACATTTGAGCTTTTGGATAAGTGCTGATGCCTGACCGACGGCTGTCATGAATATCAGCCTGGACCGGAACACGCAAACGAGGAAGCGGCTCACTGGAACTAAAACCTTCTTCAGTACCATCACAAAGAACTCCGTCCTCTTGACCACATTCAGGGCACTTGCTCTTATGTTGTTTAACCTCCTCTTCTGCATCTACAACGCCTTCGATCACATCACCATCTTGACAGCGAAGGCCATCCTCAGAGGACGGGATCGCCTTGTTCGTCACGCCATCACCCTGGTCCCGGCCTGTCAGCTGTGGGTCTTCTGCACATGTTGAGGACAATGTCTCGGTCTGTTGAGTAATTTCACGTCTCCCCTCAATGTGATTTTTGAAGGAACACACATCCTCGTGTGCGACCACGTCGTCCCCATCCCGGCATTCTGCTGTTAACGCCTACATTATACACAGAAAAGAAATGCTGTACAATAAAAAATATACACAGGACATAATGAAACACACACTTACTCGGCTGATCGCTAATCAGTCTGCTAGTCTGACAGCACAGACACAATGAGGTCAAAGGGAAATGGATGTGTTAAGGAGTGCCCCCCCCCCCCCAAGGGGTTGGTGCTCCAAATCATTGAAGAACTAGTTCAGACAAATTCGGAAATATAATGATTTGTTGTCTTGCCATGCATCAGATGGGACCACAAGCACCTCTCTCACATGCGTCTGCCCAATATGAAGTTGAAAACCCAAAAATGGATTCATCAGTGGTTGCAAAAAAAATCATGCACCAGTGCCCACAAAGTGTAAAAATTAACTTGCTATTTTGCAAAGCCAACACACTGTGTTCCTACATGGGGTCATTTCTTCACCGGGTGCTACGACCTTGCGTCTACTTTGACTGTGTATTTGCAAAGCACAGATACTTTCACAAGTCCAAAGATTTACACGCTCCCCTTTGCTCAACAGCCATTTAATGGTGCCGTGTGTCTGCTATCGCAGGGCCTCTCCTAAAGGGGCATTAAGAACATTACCGAAGGGATTTATTCATGCCCCCCCCCCCTATAGTCCTCTTCTGGCTATTGGCTTTCTTTTGCTTTGAGCCATATGTGAAAGGTCATGAGAACATGAGAGTATTGCTCCTGTGTGTAAGTTTATGTAATCTTTGAAGAACATATGTTCAAGATGGCAACACAGAGGAGTACATAAATGTTTAGTTGTGATGGATTTCTCTGTAGTTTGCATAGAACCTCTCACAGATATGAACACCTTCTTACCTTCTGGCCCTCCTCACTAAACAGCTCAGGATCATTCAAGCTGCTGTCATCATCCTGGAGTTCCTCCACCTCCGTCCCAGCCATGGTGGAGACATCGCTTGACAGGCCTTTTGCCTCTTCTTCATTCGTCACAGCTTTCATTTCCTCTGTCTTATCTGAAGGGGTGCGCTTGTTTTCTTGCACATGGATGGCACCCTTAAGAGGATGAGGTTTCTTCTCAGCGGCAGCCGGACGGTGCCTAATTTTGAATTCAGTCAGAACAACGTCTTCATGGTCCTCCTTCACATCTGATGAACCTTCATCACTGGCATCTGCTGCACAACAAGAAAAAAATGATGTTCAGGAAACAAAAAAATATGAATATTATTTTTTGTGGCCTCCATTTAGTTTATTTCCTACTCCTTTCTATGTATAGCTGACTATTACATCAAACGGTCTCTACTCCAGCTACCAGCCTCAGAGGACAGAAGAACAGAGCGGATAAGGTTTATTTTTGGTGGTAATGTTTTGGTGAAAATTGGCAAAAAATGTTTTAGTGTGCTCTATCATGCTTTATCATGGTTTATCATGGTAGCGTGCATGCGCCTGCTCGCTTTTGCTTCCGGGTTTAGACAGAAGAGACGTGCCAGAGAACTGCCTTAACTTGTTGTATTTAGCCTTCCAGGTGTTCTTTCTTTCTCTGGAGCTCTTTGTTAATTCTGATTTTTTTGGGGAAAAAATGTGCTTTATAAATAAAGTCATTGTCAAAGTGTCACGAATGAAATCTCTCGTACACAAAGCAAGGTATTATACTTATTTGCTTTTATTTATTTCTTCTTCTGCTTGAAACAAACAAACCATAAAACAATAAACCATTTATGAGCTCAAAAGTCAACTGTAATTCCTCACAGAACTGTCAAATGTTTGTCATATTTCTGAGTGCTCCGTTTTTAAACCGAACCAGGACTCGGATCTCCCACGCGTGCAGTGGAATGATCCACAGCTTGATCTCTGACCTGTTGGCTCCACGGAGCCGTCGAATTCCTCCGGACTCGCTCCGGTTGTGCTGTCATCGTCATCGGACGCGGCCGCGGCCTTCCTCCGCTTCCCCCTCACGCTCCGGTAGATAATAAAACCCGCCAGCACGGAAACCACCGCGATGACAGCCACGGCCACGGCGGGACCGTGGCGCCCGATCATGCAGAAAAACGACGCCAAGTCCACGCGCCGCTCCGCGTTCACGGTGTCTTTCAGCGGCATGTGGAAGATCTCCAGGTGACGTGTGCGTGTGCGCGTAAAGGCCTCAGCGATCCGCTCCACCGTCCTCTGTGTTCGCGTGTGGCGGTCGGACCTCCTGTTTCTGCAGGGCGCTGCAGGTGCGAGCCGCTCATTGGCTGCGTCGATCACGAGGACTCCACGTTCATTCATGAAAAGGCAACGCATTTAGTTAATCCTGATGGCGCTCCTCTGCATGCCCCTCCATGTTTCACACGCGTTACACAACACACAGCAGTCAGTGTGTCTTCAAATTTGCTCAAAGTTTGTGAATATTGATTATAATTATTGAATACTTTTGATTAAACGAGGAGGGCTTATCAAGCAAGAATGCAATTTCTGCAGAAATCATTTCATGACAACGTTCAGCAGAAAAATGCCCTGAAGGACATTTTCCTGAATTACGTCCCCATCTAGTGGACATATGTAGTCATTACAGAGGGTTTCCTGCCATTAATAGATAAATGTAAATAACTAAACGTTTAAATCACATCTTCTCTATACAGGTGGACTTCCGGCAACGCTGCAAATGTTTTTCACTTGGAAATACTTTAGTGTCAAAAAACGAAAGGCATTTCATTACTATTGTAAAATATTTAACCAATTACAATTATTTCCACGGACAACTTGTTTATCAGTTCTTTCATCAGGTTTATAACGTATTGCAAAGAAAACGTTTTGTGTATTTGATGTCATCCTCTTCCCCTTTCTTTCATTCACATTTTAAATATTTCTTTAAAACCTCATTGTAGCAATTGAGGAAAAATGACATAAACATACAAAAATAATTCTTATCTTTGTGTTTAAGAAACACATAAACCTCTTCTTCAATTCGCTGATGAATCATTTAGCGAGATGTCTGTTTTTGACAGCACATATGCAGCACAGTACTGTCGTTCAGAATCTTCCTGATCAAACAGCAATGTTCAGGAGACATCAGAGCTCTAGCTCCACCCAGCGGAGAGTTGTGGTAACGATTGGAAGCTTCCAGATCAAACAGCAATGTTCAGGAGACGTCAGAGCTCAAGCTCCGCCCAGTGCACAGTTGCGATAACAGACTGGAATCTTCCGGAAGATTCTGCAGCTCCTCCAGTCAGAGTATAAAAGCTGCGTCTGTCCCACTGCTGAGACAGAAAGCAACACAAACTACACAGAAGAGAACATCTCAACAGTGTTCATCTGACAACACGAGGACTTAACTCTGATCCCAGTGAAGATGCTGTGCTCTCATGGATTACAGTCATCCCTCAGTCCAGTCATGAGCTTCTACTGGCCTGTACGCCGCCTGAGACCAGAGGTTGGACCTCTGCTCTGCCCGAACAGAAACCGACAGAAGCTCTGCAGCAGTCTGGAGCTGATGCACAAACTTCAACGCGACATCCTGGAGGAGATGGAGCCTTTCCAAAGCGGCGTGGAGGTGCAGCCAGCCTCCCAACAGCTGGAGAAGGAGGGGGAACACCTTGTGCTGACCCTGGACACTCGGGGCTTCTCTCCAGAGGAGCTCTCTGTCAGGCAGGTGGGCAGGAAGCTGAGAGTCAGCGGGAGGACAGAGAAGAAGCAGGGAGAGGAGGAGAATGGCTCCTACTCCTACCGACTCCAGGAGTTCAGACGGGAGTTTGATCTGCCGGAAGGAACGGACCCCGAAGGCATCACCTGCTACCTGGATCCAGACGGGAAGCTCCGCATCCAGGCGGCTAAAGCTTCACACGGGGAGGAGGCTGAGAGAGAGCTGGCTATCAAGAGGAGCTCGGAGGAGAACCCAGAGCAGAGTGTGTGTTCAGAGGGAGAAGGCCGCAAGGGCTTTTTTGAAATGCTCCTCTTAGACAGGATGTTTGACTTTATTCGTACTGTAATACATGCTACTGTGTGACTGTACTTGTACTCTAACATTCTATGTAATAAATATATTCATCATCATCATCAAGGAGACACCTTAAAAACACGGACTCCTCTGCAGGCTGGAACCGTGGATTATATACATATATAAGTGTTAAATGTTTGTTTTTATTAACAATGGATGCAATAAATAATTGTGTAAAAAGTGAACCTTTGGGCTGTTCTTACTTTTTGTGATCATCATTTTGAATCTGTGGCCTAAAATCACATTAATGATAATAAGATATAGTCACAGCCACTGAATGAAATCCACCAGCTGTCAGATACAGGCCAGTTTAAAAAGATCCCGACCTCAATGATGACGTTCATCAGGGCAGTGAAGTCACGTTCCTCTATTCATGATTGTTAGCATCTGAATGTCATCGTTCAGAGTAAAATATTAGGGACGGACATTGTGTGGAGAAACCGTTTTAACGACCGTTCCCGCCCATTCTTTATCCTTTTTCCCGTGTTGTTTACATCTTCACGCCGGCCACGATGGCGGCTGCTCCGTCTCTCCCTGGCTCCTGTCTGCCTGTCGGGGCTTTTCTTTCCCAAGAATAGAGGGATTGTCTGGTAAACGTGGCCGGACTGGGGTGGAGGAGGGAACACAATACTTTGAGGACTCCCTCGTCGGGCTGCACTTTGCTTTTCAGGGATTTGTCGTCAGATTTCTTCTTCACTGATCGCCTTCATCCTCTGTCCACTTCCATCTCCTCCTCTCCTTCCCCTCCTTCCTCTCCACTCACTTTGTGACAATTAGGCTGAGCGTGGGATTATTTACAGACTTCTTTGTTTCTAATATTCACCAGACTGACCCTCCTATCATCCTTCTTGCTCTTTACTCTCTCCATCTTCACTTAAGCCTAACTCCCCCTCTCTCCCAACCCCCTCACTCTCATTTCCTTGTCGTCTCAGACACTTTAACTGACTCTTAATTAACAGGGTGTGTTTGAAGCGGGTTTTATGGCTATTACAAAAGCCCATGAGTCAGCGCTGTGTGTGTGTCTGTGTGTATATCTATATCTGTGTGCATGTCTACATCTGCTTATGTTAAAAGGATGTATACGTATATTAAATGGTGCGTCACCAATTTTGATTTGGAAAACTCTGCATTGGCAAATCCGGTGTTGCACATTTTAAAGTTTCATCTCGTAAAGCGCTCAAAGATTTGCTGATTAATTGTCTTGATTTGTACATTTACAAAGTTTGGGTTTATGCCTGAGCCTCATGAAAACAGGCAAGAAAACACAAACACACAACCCCCGACGCCAGCTCTGTCCCATTAGACGACCAACATCACACATAATTAAGTTGGGTACGTAACAGACAGCGATAAAACTCTCATGGGCGCCACGGTTTACTCTATCAATTGTTGCATTTTGTTTTATTTCCTTTTGCCGTCATTTTGCACACTAAGCTAAAGTTGAATTCTTGACACTATACACAGGAAGTGTATTTTATTTTGTATAATGCATGCTGTGATGTGTGAGGGAGCTTTCTATTGAAGGCCAGAAAGGGTCTGACCATGCATTCAATCAATCGGAAACTTTGCAAAGCACAAATTAGACGACAGATGGAATGATTTGAAATGCAGGGTCATGTTGGATGTTCTCAGAAACTCTTCTGGAAATTGCCCATATTTCCCTGACATGGTGCCCTTCAATATGATTGGTGTGACAAATATTACAAATCCAATGTAATTGATTTCAAAAAAAGTATTTTTCTATTGCATATAAGTCTTGCATATGCATGCATTAATATTCATAATGATTGTATATGATATATTTGTATAAACTGCCAAGATGTAATTGATATTGAGCAGAAGGATGGACTAGAATACAAATACAACTTTTCAATATTGAAATACATTATGGGAAATGCAGGATTTAGTATTTTGTAGGCTCTACTCATTCTGCTGGAGCGACTGAAGATGGTACATGATCAGTGGTAGAGTTTAAGGTCTGTCTATTGGGAGAATGGTGGTGTGTCTTTATATAAAGACATGCCAGAAGTTCTAATAATATTTATTTGTACTCTACCGTGTATCTCTGAATTACGTGCACTATTTGTGACTCTTATTAACAATATTCTGTAGACATATATAGAGCTGCTCATTTGGTGTGTTGTTCAGCGTTTGTGCCCTTTTGGAGTAACTTTACTGCTTTCTTAATGTGGGAATGTGTTATATGCAGTGAAAAGGGCAAATATTTTTTTCTATATTCTGCTCACAAAGAGTGACTTTTGTAGCGTTCACGCGCACACATGCTTGTACTCACACACATTTCCTGTGTGACTTTGAGGGTCTCTGGTATTTGAACAGATGTGGGCAGACTGAGCGTGCCTAGATCCCCTCCTGACCCGAACCTGCACTTCCTGCTCCGAAAGCTAACACCCAGCGAGAACAATCGTAGTCTGTACCCTCAGAGTGCATGCACACACACACACACACACACACACACTGGGGTCAGCGAGCAATCCACAAACACAGATAAAAACACTTGCCCATAGATACTTTGAGGAATAGAATGAACTTGGAACACACAATCTCACAGAGTAGTTAGTGTGTGTGTTGTTTCCAGATGAAGTAAGAGTTTACGCTGCTTTCAAGACATTCGTCTGTGCCTCGTATGTTTCAATAATGTGTACACACTAATTCATACATTTCTTACATTTCTTTTGAGCCTGTTACTTTGCGTCATACTGGAAAACACATTCATTAGATGTGTGCAGAAATGTGTGCACATTTGTCAAAAAAAATCATGGTCACAGATTGGAGATGCTGAGTACTTAAATAAAGACAAAAATAATAATATAAAAAAGTGCAATGGACAGCTTTGTTCAAAGACAGACCAGAGAGAACATATGAGAAGGAGTATGAGAACTGCATGTAAAAACACAAGATGGGCAGAAAGAGGAATGTGCCAGAGAGCGAGAGTAAGACAAATATATCTGAAGCAAAGCAAGAAAAATGGAATCAAAGGAGCGGAATGAAAAAGAGTAATCAGATCAAAAACAAGCTGGTTAGACAAAGAGGTCACGGACTGGAAGCTGAATTTATGCCAATAAGCCAGTTTCTGCAGTGCTACAGGTGGAGGGTGGGGGGTGGGGTACAACCACACACACACACACACACACACACACACAAACGCTATTATCAACATGAAATATAATCTTCTTTATTTGATGATCTGAACAATCATGCATGAATAAAAAAAATAAAACCTTTGGAAACAAAATACAGCAAGAAGCACAATGTGGTAGCGGCTTGGCAGGTCAGCAAAGGACAGCTACACAACACAAGCAATAAAACGCAGAGTTCAACTGAAATGCAAACACATAAGTCAGTTTAAATTTGAAATCAAACATACTGAAACAGGATATTAATAAATCGCAGCCGCAAACAGCTACCGAGGGGCCGCTTCGAGCCAAACCCTTTCTTTAACCTCAAAGTGAAGGGATCCACTGTGTTTCTGAAAGCACTAACAAAGTCGTAAAAAAGAACTGCATTGGGGTGTTCTCCCGAGCAAACATCCCTCCAAGAAAAATCTTTTCACATAGAGACAGTGAAGATATTTCCAGCAGTAGCAGCTGTGGTTTCTTTGTAGTAAAAAAAAAAAGTTCATGAGTAAATGCAGTGCAGAGTGATACCAGATGGAGTTTTTAGCTGTGGTGGTGCCATTGTAAATTGACATTTGTTCTCAACTGACGTACCTGGTTAAATAAAGGTTAAATTAAAATCACCTGTTTCACTGAGCGTTCAGACTGCCTACTATCTAATGATTGAGAGCATCTTAGCACATTTGTTTTTTTTTACAAATTATGTTGATTCGATGGATGCTGGTAGAATATATTCATGTATATATCTTGTCATAAAAAAAAGCCCTGCAAATAAACAGTTAAACTATTCAAACTAATCCAACAAAATATCAAAAGCCGCCCCGAGGCATTATTTCCTGAGCATCATCAAGCTGCAAATGCTCAGCAAAGGTGTGGAAGTTTTTTTTTAAGACTTCCACTCTCAGAAGTGTCCTAGACAAGGAAGGGAAGTCCGACAGAATTGAACATGTTGCTATCTCTGATCGTTTGGTGTGATTGTTTCTATCCACGACAGGTTCATCCTTTTCCTGATCCATCCAGGACTGACTAACATGTCTTTTGTTGTCTCTGCTCTCCGCTCGCCATCACTGAATAGGCAGCTGTACGTTTAAAGATAAATGTCCCCACTTTCCCAGCCCTTCCCAGGAGGCAGGATACTTGGATGAGTGAGGCTGCCTTCCTGCTACTATCGGGACTGTGGCTCATTGTGTGTGTGTGTGTGTGCGTAATCTGTGGCCTCTGCATGGCATTGCATTCATCACTGCAAGTGGATTGTAATATTGGTTGATTTATCTCAATCTCAGGAAACTGTCGGCATGAAAAGAAAAATTTCTGTTTGTTTGGTTGTACCTTTTTTGAATTTGTATTAAATTGGCTTTATTAAGCAACATTTCTCCATCAGCTTCGTTGTCATGGAGATCAGGAGCCTATTTGTTTATACATTTGTTGTTAATTGTTTTTATAATTTAATGACATGTTTTATTGATTAGCATAAGTCTCAGTGAATCTCAGCATCATGAATTCATTATAAAGTTGGCAGCTGAAAATAGCAATCAATACTATTAGCACATTAGCTCACAAATTAGCATGTGTAAATTAACTATGAGAAAGTACGTGCTCTTTAGTTCACTGACATGCTACGGCTACGCTAAGCGCTCATGCCATATTTGTCTGCTGTGATGTAACAGTCATGCATTTTGTTGGTTGGCTAAAGTCCGCAAAACTCAATGTAGACTGTGACACATTTAACAGCTAAGTTAATAACTGTTAATAGTCTATTAGAGGAATGGATTACATCAACAATATCTGTACGCATGTGTGTGTGTGTGTGTGTGTGTGTGTGAGACTGTGAAAGACAGACCATGATGACATCACTCTTTCCACAGGAAATCATGTTTCCAAAAACCTGGTTTTCCACTCTGTATCCTACCTTACACAGCCCCTCTCTTTATGTCCCTCTGTCCCAGACACAATACTACAGAACGGCAGCAGGGAACTAAATCAGTTTAATTATGTCCTTCAGTGCTGTCGTTCCCACCAGCAAAGGGTGAAGTCACGTCGTTTTCTCGTGAAGGCCCATGTCTGATGAGTAAAAGGAAAATTGTGTTGTTGCTTTTTTACTTCACAAACTGGATTTTATTTTCACTGCTTTGGCTTTCATTGCATTCACTTACCGTAACATCGTATTCACCAAAGTAACAAACAAGATCTTGGAAAACAAGAGTCAGGGTGAGTTTAACTGTGTGTGATGATGTCATCACTGATCGAAACAGATTCATCCAGTGACCGATTCACTCCTCGGTAGAGATGATCTAATATATTCTCTGTCTGGATTTAATTATTGCTCCAGAGGTACGGAAAAAGATGGATGGAAATAGAGAAGTTTGGAACTGCTTAAGGGTTAGGAGAAAGGTGAAAGAGAGGGGAAAGTAAATGATATTATGATGACCTTAATGAAAAATACAGATTGCAGCGTGGGACATCAAACACACAAATCTGCCTCCATAAACGCACACACCACTGTGCCGATCTGCTAGACTCGCACACGTGTATAAGACACAAACCCTTGTCCATCTGTCCCACAAAGAATCCAAAAATCATTAAACCATCAATGGAGCGTGGATGCTGTGCTGCAGAGCCAGAAGATGATCCAGGTATAGCATGGATGCACGTATTTTAGCTTTAACCTTGATGGTAAGAACATTGATGGATTATTTGCTCTGTAGTTGGAAACATTCCAGTTCACAGTTGTTTTAGACAGTTATGGACAACACTGCAATCCTATTAATGGTCATCTGATTTAATGGGACATTAAAATGATTTAAATTTTTTTTTGTTTTTTTTGTTTTTTTTTACCATTGTTACTTGATTTCAAAAGTACTTGAGCTATTGATGGGTACTCGTAGACTCAAAATGATAAAGAAATAACACTGTTACGTCTACAGTCAAAGGCCTCTCAATGAATCAGTCAACCAAAAGGAAGGACGCCTCCTGAAGGTTGAGTGGAGCAGTGCAGGTGAGAGAGACTCCTTGCTGAACTGATTATCTAAGTGAGAGCACCTGCCTGCAGCCCTTCAGCAGCATCACACTGCAGCTCAGAGTGTGGAGAGCAGAGGAGAACGCTGTTCAGCTTGGGTCAAACCGCGAAGAAGCCGCTGGTATGGACCGACTCATCATGTTAGATAGGCACTTCAAATCATTTAAGTTAAAGTTGCACTGTAAAAGCATGTCATTTGAATTTTGTGTTAAAGTTACAGTGTTAAACATTAAGAGGAATTGAGATGTTGCTTCCTTTTTTGGTGACTGTACATTTGTTTCATCTGAAGGTTTACAACCTGATGACTGACAATATGAGATAAAATTGGAGAGAAGAAAGGAGTTGTTCCGATCATGTTTGTGGGTGACCAGGCCCGTTTCAAGTTGGGGCAGAAGCTGAACGAAAAGGAAGGGTAACTTGACAAACACAAGTTTATTATTTCATAATCTGTAGAGAGATTTTCTTCTCTTACAACACAATTTCCTTGGCTGAGAAAGCTCCCCCCCCCCCACGCACACACACGTAGTTCTCTTTTTCCACTTGCCTCTTAAGGCATTATCGCGTTGCAATGGAAAGGCATGGATTTAAAAGGCTGTGCGTTTGCAAAAAATGATGGAAATGGGAGTAAAAACAAAAGAAACACTGAACATGTTTCAGTGGAAATGTGGACAATATCAAAAGTGTACAAGAACGTATGTTTGCTCAAGGCATACCGTACATTCCATACGTTACAGCATCGATAGCTCCTTGTGTTACGAGTCAAAATGTAAAATTTAGCAATTGAAATTAGTTATCTTCAACCAGTTCTCCGTGGCTTACCTCGTAACGCTACACTATAAATTTAACTTATTTCTGGCAAATCGCTGAAACAAACAAACAACAAAAGGAGTACCGTAGACAATTTTTAGGATCTCAAAAAGGGGTGTGTTTTGAAAGAATGACTTTCGGTCCACCACATTGTACCTGGCAGTTACAACTCTATAACACAACTGATTTTAATTCATCTGATAAAAAAAATAAAATGAAACAAGGGACTGTTTTTGCCCATTTTTGGTTCCGCTTTAATTTCAAGATCGCTTTTAAAACCTTTCCAAATGCATGACATCACAACAGAGGCACCTCATGGGTGCGTTGCCAGTTCAGGATATTTTCCAACTAAAGCAGCCTTTGAGTTTCATCATTTCTTTCATGCATGCCATTGCAATGACATTTTGTACTTGCACATATGTACTGTATTAAGAGGACATGGTTCGGACTCAGATGTAAAACCTTTCCAGAGCAGTGTCTTAAATTTCAAGTTCCAGTGCAACAAAACTGAATCAGCCAACATATGTAGGCTTGGATCCATAAATACATTTACATTTTCAATACGTTTAAGAAAATGCATTACAATTTGTTGGATATGTGTTCTTTTTTTGGTATTTATTATATCCAGAAACTGTTTTATAATACTCCTGATACCTCACCAGGATTTACCCTGATCTAAGGCTTCATGGGTTTGTATTCCTTTGTTGCATATCGTCTCCTCTTTCCCCTTTCCCATTCCCAAGTCACACTGCTGTCGTTAACAATTCAATGTTTAACGGTAAAATTTAAGAAAGAAAAACAAAAAATAAGAATGTCAGAGCTTCGTAAAAATGTAAAGGTCCTCCCTGAAGCTTAAATGACATCATGACGCATGTAAGAGTAAAAAAAAAAAATCCCCTTGATCTGCTTCCAAGACTCGTCTGGAGCTCCCAGTAGAACCATAAACTTGTGTCGTAATTTCAGGAATTCAGGCACACACATTTTACACGTGTTTTTGCATTCCAGGCCTGGCTGGATGCCTTGTTTCGCTCGGCCATCAGCGTGTTTGTCACAGGATAAGGCCAAGCAAAGCAAAGGGGAGAGCAGCGACGCCAGTTTATCGCGCTATCTGGAATCCCATCATATCTGGTCCATCCAGGGGATGCTGGAGGGAATAAATGTGCGGTGAGTCTTGAATGAGATCTGCTCAGCTTTGAGTTGCTGTTTTCTGGAGCCTGATCCACTACTGCTTTGGTAGAGAGATGAATAGAAATATTCTATCCTGCAGTAAATAACATTTCTCCTACGTGTGTGTTTACAATGGTGGGAATCAGCAGGTAGAGTCATTGACACTTGGAGCCAACAGCCTCGTTTGACCCTGTGACACACAAAACCCGAGATATATCGCTCTCTATTTCTCGGCCATGCTCTCTCTGTCACTCATGCGCCCCCCCCCCCCCCCCCCTCCCACACACACACACACACACACTATGAGTGACATTCATATCACTGCTTTGACGGTGGGCGATCTGCTGTGGTTGACCTCTTATTGAAGCCGGGTTCTAAATGTCACCACTTTGATGTAAAAACAGAACAGTGTGTGTGTTGCTTTGTGTGTGTGTGTGTGTGTGTGTATTTGCGTGTACAATCACGCATTCTTAACATGCCACAAAGAATGTCACGCAGAGCTACATACATGCTCCCCTCCCTTGTCAACCATATGCAAAGGCAACCCCAAATCTCAGTTTTACCACAACACACACGCACACACTGCTTGCATTGCTGTAATTGAATCTTGACTTTATTGAGTTTAAATGTTTACTGAGGCTTTGACAGTTTCAGCGCTGCAGGGCATCACAATGTTGGAACTTCTTATTTCCTCTGCCAGTCAGATTATGGTTGTATTTTGAAAGGTTACATTTTCAGCAATTTGGCTATTAAAAACGACTGTGTGTGTTTCTTTTCTCGATAAATCTCGATGAAAATGATCAATGCTATTTGTTTTCTGTATTTCAGTATCGAGTGAACGAAACAACCGTCATCAAACGCAGACTAAGGAAGAACCCAGAGTGACAGAAGGATGCATGACCTGCTGACTGGATGCATTGTTGGGTCATCCAAAGACCAAAGCTTTACACATGACAGGTATGGTGTACTTTATATACAAGTAGGATTATTGTATTTGAAGTATTGAACTCGTACTTGAGCAGCTTTCTATCATTTCTATCATTGTGATAACAGGACAGGTGATATCAAATTAAACCGACAGGTATCATATAATCTCATTTCTCGTATTTTCCTCATATTTACAGTTTATTTTGAATGAGCATGGGTGAATATTAACTGGGATCTCTCGGTACTTATATTCGAGGAAGTGGAAGGATGCCTTTAAAGATATGGAATGTCTGGGAATCTGGGGAAAGTGGAAAGCTGGAATGAACCAAAGAGACCTGAAATGTGACTTTGTTGAAGCAGACAAGGGTCTCTTTTACACACTGGGCAGGGACCATTTCCTCTCCCCTCCCTTTCCACTTCTCTCCCTTTCATTTCTCTTTTTAACGGTCTTATCCTTATTTCTGTCAACCTTCTCAGGCTTCTTGTCTTTCTCTGTCTATTAGAGCTCTCCCTTTCTGACCCCCTTTCCCTGACAGTGTGTGTGGGCGTGTGTGTGTGTGTGTGTGTGTGTGTGTGTGTGTGTGTGTGTGTGTGTGTGTGTGTGTGTGTGTGTGTGTGTGTGTGTGTGTGTGTGTGTGTGTGTGTGTGTGTGTGTGTGTGTGTGTGTGTGTGTGTGTGTGTGTGTGTGTGTGTGTGTGTGTGTGTGTGTGTGTGTGTGTGTGTGTGTGTGTGTGTGTGTGTGTGTGTGTGTGTGTGTGTGTGTGTGTGTGTGTGTGTGTGTGTGTGTGTGTGTGTGTGTGCCCTACTGATGTCTTTGTTTGAGTGGGTTTCTGCCGGAGGTCATTGCTGTGACTTTCAAGTAGAAATCAGTCTCTCCATTCTGCTTCATCCCTGTAAATCACACTGACTATTATACATAAAGGAGAGAGAAAGAAAATGAGATTCAAATTAAGCCTCATGAAACATTCATTAGAGCAAACATGTCTGCAAGGCTTACTGCCAAGAAGGCGATGAAGATAACAGCGTATTGGATTTCCATCCGTCCATTTCTTTCCGCTTTTCTGCTTTGCGGGTCACGGAAGAATGGAGATTTATTCATCTTACATTGTGCCAAAGTCTGCTTTGTGATAGGAGAGTGTCAGCGAGGAACGGTCTACAAGACAGTGGTGAGGCCAGCCATGATGGACAGCTTGGAGACAGTGGTGAGGCCAGCCATGATGGACGGCTTAGAGACAGTGGCTCTGAGGAAAAGACAGGAGGCGGAGCTAGAAGTGGAGGAGATGAAGATGCTGAGGTTCTCCTTGGGAGTGACCAGGTTGGATAGGATTAGAAATGAGACAATAAGAGGGACAGTGAAGGTGAGACAAGGTCAGAGAGGACAGACTTTGATGGTTTGGACATGTCCAGAGAAGAGACAGGGACTATATCGGTAGAAGGATGCTGAGGATGGAGCTGCCAGGGAACAGGGCTAGAGGTCGACCCAGGAGAAGATACATGGACGTAGTGAGAAAGGACATGAGAGTGGCTGGTGTTGGGGAGGACGATGCAAAGGACAGGGTGAAGTGGAGAAGGTCGATTTGCTGTGGCGACCCGACACGGGACAAGCCGAAACTTCAGTAGTAGTGTCAGCCTACTGGCATGGTAACATGTCAATTATGAAAGTAATTCACTGCAGTAAAGATCAGACAAACATATTTTGTGGATGTCCATTTTTTTTTAGCTATTACAAAGGTAAAAATTAACTTAATTCAGGCATAATTAGTTTGATATCCTTAAACCTTAAAATGTTTCCCATGTGAAAGCAAGATAAAAAGTGAAGAAAGAAATGTGTTATTGGATTACAAAGTACAGAGAGGTAAGCGATGGAAAGAAATGATGTCAACTGAGTGTGACAAGAAGAAGAAAAGGTTGGAAGGGCATAAATCAGATTTCAGCAGAGATAAATGTGAAAGTTGGATAACAGGATCACATCGAGGGCCAGTCTTTCATTGAATTTGCCAACGAATAGACAGGGTGTTGCCAGGCTAGCCCTAAGTGAGTCTATTTTTGTAAGTAGATTATTTCTCCTTTTATACGTGCAACTATGTAGTTAAATCAAATAATTTCCCTTGTGTATAACAATAACAAAAAATACAAATATAAAAAAACTGCTGGAAAGAAAAGAAAGATCTAACCAAGACTGAGATATTCCTGCGATGACATTGCTGAACCAAGAGAGTTCAGCGAAGGCCTTCGTATTACATCTTATTTACCTTTAGGTGAATTTTCTGT
This sequence comes from Brachionichthys hirsutus, assembly GCF_040956055.1. Classification (NCBI taxonomy): domain Eukaryota; kingdom Metazoa; phylum Chordata; class Actinopteri; order Lophiiformes; family Brachionichthyidae; genus Brachionichthys; species Brachionichthys hirsutus. Next base: position 58,543 of record NW_027180359.1, on the reverse strand, counting down.
ATGTAGTTTGTATTTACGTTTAATTGATTTTGCTAAAACATGGTTGATTAAATCCTGATAGGAACTGTTGAATCCTCGTTTGTTAGTAGATGAAAAGTATCCAATTCCACTGAATCATTTGACATTTACACTATGACCCCTGACCTTTGTGCAACAATCCAGTCTTGAAATGGGATTAAAAAAGAAGGTTTGAACCAATCTGAAGGTATTTTCACATTGAGCAGTACGTCAAGGAAGCTTATGCTGAGTTCATCAATTCATAGTTTATTTTCTTGGCTGCTTTTTCCCCAGCTGTCTACAGGCGAGGGGTAAACAGCTGTTTCCAAATATATATATATATATATATATAAATATTCTGCTTGTTATATAAATTACTATGAAAATCCTTAACAGGGCTTTTACTTCTGGCTCAAACGCTGGAGCTTTTAGAGCTGATCGTCTCGAAAGTAAAGTTTCTGGTCTGAGTTTCTTCACGCAATGTCTGAGAACCGCAACGGTCAGCACAGCCTCACAATGGGTGGTAGATCCACATCCTCCCATCGGCCATTAAAACAAATATCTCTTTATCCAAGTGTGTGTGTGTGTGTGAGAGAGAGAGAGAGGAAGATTACGTGTGTACACAACGCGCTGTTGTACAATTGGTCAAAGAAGTAATCACGTTAAAGGAGTTGCTTGTGAGTATTTACAGGAATACTTTTATTCCTCTGATCTCTATGGAGCATATTTCAACTCACTGTTCTGGCTTGCAGAAAGTTTTTTTTTTTCCTTTCCCTGCAGTTACTTCGCCAAATGGATGCTGTTCTTTAACAGCCTCAAGATGTTCATGTATTTGGACTGGCACAATTTAGATTTCAACGTAATTTGGTCGTCTCGTAGTCGACGGTCAACTGGAGCAAGGACCCCACTACGTCATCCGTCCGTACAAAACTGTTTGTTCTTTGCCACTGCCTCCGGTGCTTGTTGCCTCGCTGTGGCGTGTGATCAAGCATCCAAATACATCATGCAACCTCCATTGTTTTCTTCTTCTGTGGTGTTAATTTAGTGAAATTAGAACTCCGGCCTCTGCCCTGGAATGCGTACTCCAGCATTTGCAGTCATAGTTGCAGAGTAATGTGTGCGGGGTTTAGGAACAGGCAGCTGTGCAGCAGCGGGTTCCATGGTGCAATGGTTAGCACTGTCGGCTCTGAATCCAGCAACTTGAGTTCAAATCTCGGTGGAGCACGAGTTTTGGCTGGGAACCGGTCACCGGTTCCAGTCCAGGCCCAAATTAAATTATCACAAGTTTTTGACAAATGAATTACATTTTTGGATCAGAAATGTATTTATTTTCCTGTGCGGAGTGAGTGAGTGTGTGAGCGTGAGTGGTTGTGTGTCTTTCATGTGGCCCCGTGATGAGCTCGCATCTCATCTGGGTTGTGCCCTGCCTTGCCCCGGTAGCCAGCTGGCATAGGTTCCAGCAGGTCCCTGACCCACCAAGGTGGATAAATGGCTGTAGGCGAGATGACGCCGATCGTGTCTTCTAAAAGAAAATGGATGGATGCCCACGATGTGTGTTGATGGACAGCTGCGGATAAAGTACGCTGTATGAAAGAAGGAGAAAACAAACAAAAACAACAGCCTAAGTGGAAGAATGACAGACTAGAACAAAAAAAGGACGAGCGAGAGAGAGCGAGAGAGAGAAACACCATGTGAGGGTTACCACAATCCTGCCACTGAATGGTCTGTTTACATGGAACCACACCACTAGGCTTTTAACCACAGAGATGGCACTGCTGTGTGTGTGTGTGTGTGTGTGCAGCTGTGTGCATGTGTATTCCCAATGACTGTAAGCTTCACCGCGCTCATGTCTGTGGGAAGAGATTCAATATGAAACCTGTAATTTTACAATCCAAATTTTGTTTGAAAGTCATCTTCGACTAAACCAGTTTCATAAACAGGTTTGTCCTTCATGTGGGCCCGTGACGGAGCTGGCGTCTCATCTGGGGTGTACGCCACCTTTCGCCAGTAGCTGGGATAGGCTCCAGCAGCCCCATGAACCGCAAGGTAGATGAGTGGCAAGGTAATGGATGGATGTCCTGTTCGTGTTTCCCTGTCCTGGATTTTTGGTGGAGAAAAGTCCTGGACTGACTGCCTTTTTCTCGCCTTGCTTTTTTGAGAAGAGCGCCATACAGGAGGAACTTGGTGAGAGGTGGAGTGAGCGCTGCAGGGAATGAATGGATAATAGCATGGGGAGGGATTAGAAAAGGAAAAAGTCTGGGAGGAAAAAGCTGGACACAGGGGCAAGCGCAGAGAGAGGATGAGAGCAATGAACCACTGACAATTTCTGAAACTTAGGGGACATAGAAGAATAAGGTTGGCTGACAGGAAAGGGTGTAGAGAGAAAAATAAAAGAGGAGACAGGAAGGAAAGGGGGGGTTAGCTAAAGAGTGACAAGCCAGCAAGGGAGAATTAAAAAGAGAGGGACGAATCAAGGAAGGAAGGGGAGGGAAACAGCGATAGAAAGAGGTGAGCACTGGGGGGAGGGAGAAGGTGAAAAGTGGGGGGGAGTGGACAAGGAAGAAGGAAGAGGTGGGGGGTTGCTTTCTGAGTTGCTTTCTGAGGAAAGCAGTTGAAGATAATTGGTTCCTGATGTGAACCTGAGCTGATTTCTCCAAATAAAAGCCTTTTCTCTCAGCTGTAATGGATTTTCCATGCCGCACCGCTGGTGGGAGCTCCATTCGCATCCTAGTTTATAATCTGCTTTAAATCACTGCGACATCCTGATTAGCATCGTGCATCACAGGCAGAGTTTGTGCAGCAATATAGGTGAATGCATCAGCTGCAGGACAGCATGCAACTATACACAGCGCACAACGCTCCATGGACTCTGCGTTTTCAGAGGATAATTAGATTAGCATGGCAGGAGTTTTCAAACAACCAACAGAGACGACAAAGTTAGGCCTATTTTCTTTTTTGGGAGAGTTTGGAGACTTCATGCATTTGGATGCATTTTCCATCATGACAGAGCTAAGCAAGCTATAATGTCTCTTGGGTGTAGCTTTACTTAATTAGAGTAATTAGATATTTGGGAGCTACGCTGGACTTTTTGTGATTTTAACAGGAAACAAAATGAATACATTTCTAAAAATTACAGAGTTTGAGAGAGAAATCTGACTTTCTGAAGACAAATGGACTAACATTATTGGGAACGTGTCACTCACTCCTTACACACACACACACACACACACACACACACACAGAGACAAACACTGACCCTGAAGCCACAGTGAGAGTCTGAGCCACTACAAAACATCAGACCTTGCTGACCTCGCTAACTCAACAACAAACAGCTGTCACACAAAATCCCCCCCTGTGTGTGTGTGTGTGTGGGGGGGGGGGGGGTTATTCATTTAAACTCGCTTTCCTGATTGTCTCCTCTGTGACTTTATGTTTTCTTACCTGTTTGCATGAAAAAAATCATGTAAGTATGTGTGTTTGCAGAGGTTGCACACATGATGGATGAGCAGTGAAAATGTGGTGTGAGGAAAAATCCACTTATTTATCTGGTCATGCTGTCTTTTCTGCTGATAAAACGCAATTAGGGCCATTATGTGTGCTGGTTTTTCCTTGCTAACCAAAAAGCTATTAATGATAATGCCATATCTTGTTTGTTTAATCTGTACAAACACCAATAAACCAAAAACGTTTGTTTTTTCTTTTGTGTGACCCCGTTGCACCCCACCTTTTGGCCAAGGCCCAGCTTTGGATTGTTTTTTTCATCAAGATCCATCCGTCTGATTTTCCTGTAATCCTGCTAACAGACAGACAGACAGACGGCCAAACCCTGGAAAAAAACACAACCTCCTTCTCGGCGGTAAAAATGGATGGATGTCTTCTCATTATTGCTTGTACACCACAAACAAATAGAGTGCTCTTATTTTATGTCACAATATTATTCCTCAACATTTTGAAATGCTCCTTTAACACACTCTATGCTGCGGGTGCCTCAAATTCAAACCTCTCTATCTGCTCACAACCTGAATTTTTCCTCAACTCAATTAAACTGGACTTCAGGATTTACATTTCTGAATTCCTTTCAAGATAACTTCCTGGCAACAATGACAACACTGTGTGGTTTTACACTCAGTAATGGCACAAGAGGCCGTAAAGCAGCGCCCGCGAGTCCATTACGAGGGGAACACGTCATCACTGATACGCTCACCGACAGAGAGAAACCATTACCGTGCATCACCACCTGAGACAAAGGAAGTCACCACGGCTAATCTGTCATCTCCATCTCATAACTCTCCCTCTGTTGCTATGCCGACAGAGAAATGAAAGGGACATGCTGACCGGAACACACAAACACTGTTAGAACTTCACTGTCATCGAGTGCATCTGCTCTGTGTCGTGTAGATTGTCTGAAGAGTAATCGTGGTAATAAAATCTGAGCCAGAGGGGCAGCATAAGGTAGAGGAGTGGAACGTTTAGTTTGCTAAATTTTGCAAAAGGGAATCATTTTTAATTTTAATAGTTATTTTTTTTGTATTGGTATAGGGTTGATTATAAAAAATGGTTATTTGCATATTATATGTATTAGGTATTATAAATCCAAATGACCAATTACGGACTGATGAATTCTCCTGTGTATAGCTTCTAAACTTTAGTTTGAATTTGTGCATGACACCATAACATGTAATGTTGCATTTCAAATGAGAAGTGTGTGATGTTATTTTTTCTCTTTTCTTCAGCATTTTTATCTGCCATTTATTCCACGCCTGGTTCTTCCTTATTTTCATACAGTTGCTCTAGCTAGACTTAGATCCATATCGGTGATCGCTCATAATCACCTCTTCTCATGTTCCTGCCTATTAGTTGTTTACTTTATGATGTAATCCATCTCCCTGCTCCCCCCTCCCCCCCCCCCCCCCCCGGGCTGTTTATGTAGCCTTTTTTCCCTCTTCTACCCCCTTTTTTTCCTAACTCTTTGCTCTCTTGCTCTGCTCCTGAAATATAGCTTTCATGTTATTCCCGCTCTTATTGGAATATTACGTCTATTTAATTCTGCTCTGTCCACTTCTTGTGGTAGCAAATGTGATTATTACACGCCTCAAACTCATGAAAAGCTGGAATAACTGTTGAGGTAGAGCAGGAGCTGATCCGTAGAGAAGTTTATGTGGAGAGGGAGGATCTTTTGCTTAAATACACACATTTGAAGTGTCGAGTGTCTCTTGGATGCAAATGCCAGATGGAGCCAGATGTGACCTGCTTTTCAATGACGAGGGAGAATCGAGACTTAACGTTTGTCCCACCGTTTGCACAAGACAAATACAACACTGCTCTTCCAGTGGCTTTTGGAAATAAGCAACTGCACTATATTGCTATGCTACGTCATTAACTGTGTGACTTTACTATCAGTTTATTTGGCACGTTTGAAAAACAGACTGTCCAGGCTAGCAACCCCGTCAGGTTGTACTGTAAGGACGCAGCAGAGTCAAAGTGAGCATCATGCTTGTTGCCACTGTATTTAAGATATTCCCATTATAGCAAGATAAAAACTGCATTTAAAATTTCACCCAGAAGGCTGTGGAATCACCAATATCAATTCACAAATTTCACAATTTTCTAAAATGCTTGCATGCCAACCATTACTAAGCAGCTGTAAATCTATACCCCAGACACAATAATCGCTTATGCAAACCATGTCAAGCAGCTGCTCTTCTTACCATGGTCACCGTATTAATTTAACCTTTGTGTATCAATGATGGGAAAGTATTCAGACAAAACGATGCACCATTAATCTGCAAATGATTTGACATTAAATATATAATATTTGACTGTCTCCAAAAGGGAATAACCGGGCTAGTGATCACATTAAATGCTAAAATATTAACAATAGAAAAGGGCTAAAGTGATTACTCGATGTCTGCGCTCCCAGCAAGCTTCAAGGAGGAAGCTTTTATACATCCTTTATAATCTTTTCTCTTCCCTTCCATCCTCTTCAATTATGTTAGTTTGTTATACTACAAACACTTCAGTAAATGCTACCAGATGGGGCTCAAGCCTGAGAATGTGACACATTAAAAACACTCTGGTGAATGACATGCAACAAACTACCTGGTGATCAAAAAAAAGCAAGGATACGTTCCAAAGCAGAGTTAAAAAAAAAAAAAAAAACAGGAAAAAAAGCACCAGACAGCAGAAAGATAATGCAGTATTTGACCGGACCCTAACCAATCAAAGGTCCACCCTGTCCAGATCTTATCCATCCCAGAAATAGTGTTGGGAACCACATGCAACAACTTCTGCACGCAGATATTTTGAATGGCAGTATGACTTTGCCATAATAAGACACACCTATTTTAAATTCCCGGTGTCGTTGCAAAGTGACCCAGACAATGAATGACCAGAAATTATCAAAGAAACAACTTTCATCATGATTGATGGGCCAGGATTTTGTTTTTATTTACAAAAATATTTTGGCAGTTATTGCAGAATTTCCACCTCTTTTATGAATAAAAACAGCAGTACACACACAAGTTAGCAGCCGGGTTAGCATCACGTACAGTAGGGGGATTCTCCTCTGGCTGACAGCGATGTGTTTGCTTTCCATTGTGGCGCACCACAGTTTAAATTTGGTCTGTCAGACTGTGAAACAGAGGCGCTTCTATCCTGAGAAGAGTGTGAATGTTGCATTATAATCAAGCAATTATTTTCAGACGTCGCTCGAGGCCAACAGATTCCCCCATTGCTGGATTATGTGAGGTTCCATTCAATCCCTCCGATGTCCTCAAGTTTGCGGGACACTATTAGAGACTGTAAAACATTCCTTATAAGGGCTTCATGTTACCTTTTGTTTTTGGCCCATCTTTTAACTATATGCCCTCCCTTTAAAATGGAGAAGAAACACCTGAAGGATATTGCCAGCCATATACTTGCTTGTAGACACCAACAAATGAATCACAGTAGTAAATCCTTAAATTATTTTTGGAGGAATCTGGCGAGGATCATCACAACGTTGCCAACGACCCCTCGGTCCACGGGTGGGAATTTTTCTTTTTTAATCCATAATGCACTTACGCAGACGTAATGACGAAGATATTTCAAACAAGTCCACGCCCTCAAATACAAACTGCCAAGTTGAATTAAGATTATATATTTCTTGGAAAATGGAAATAACCTTCAATACAATCAACATATTTAACTGAATGATATGAAAAATTAGACATATTATAATGTTCGGAGTATTGTGGCTTCAACACTCCATTTCATTCCTGGTGGCTGGTGGCTGCAAACACCTCGCTAAACATTCACAGATGGTGTAAAGTTGGCAGACGTAAGCTAAACTTGAGAAGGTTTGGATTTAACTTGGACACCAGCATTAGCAGGCAGGAGGAACATTTTTCAAACTTACTGCAGGTTAATTGTTGAGGAATGCAATATATGTCTTTGAGTCGGCCTCGCTCTCTTTTTTCTCCACCTTTCATTCCACTTCTCTCTCACTTCCTGTCTCTCTTAACAAGTTACAGAGAGAAAATGTGTTTCCAATTAGGTGCAAAGGGAAAAAGAACAACTCTGCTGCGAGCACTACAAGAAATGTCTTTGGTGGCAGAAAATGTACGTAAAGATTTGTCAAATAACAAATGACTTTACCTAAATGACTCGTCTAATTCAGTTTCAGTGACGAGAGCAGCTTCAAGTCACCGAAAGTCTCTGATTTAGCCTTTTGATTTCGCAGTAACAGAAATCGGTTAAATACTGACGATAAAATGATAATTAAAGTCCAGCTTTTAGTGCCACTGATGACTATTCTTGCAGTGTGCGGGTGTCTGGGTGCGTGTGAGTGACGTCATGAGCAGCCAAAGGTCCTCTCCTGGAGAGAGAGAGAGAGAGAGCGAGAGAGAGAGAGAGAGGGAGAGAGCTTGGCGCCAGCGCAGAGAGGCACGGAGACGCAGCAGAAAGCATCAAGGCGACTTCATCCGAGATAAATTAATAAAGACAAAACAACTCTTAATAAAATTGGGACAGACAGAAAACATCGGAGGAGACGTTGCCTCTCTACGCGGATCGTAAAATGACATTATTACCTGGCTGTGTATTACTTTTGGAGTATTTTATCACGCTGCTGCAGCTTTGACACGAGAGTTGCGCAGGGAAAAGTCTCCGGGAGTTTTCCGTGGGAGAAGTTTCAGGCAGCCGAATCAAACGTGGACATCCAGGAACCAGCCAGGGAGGAAGCTCAACTATACGCACCTACTAAAGACACTGTAAGTATTTGATTTCTTATCCCGCTTCTGGGACAAACCATCCGGCATGCGTCTTTGAGCGCGTCCCTAGATGCTTGATGTGGACATCTTGACATAATCAAAGCATACCTGCCACGTAGACGCATCCGTAAAGCGTTCGGTTCAGAAAACGGGTCGGATGGAATTAACAGAGCCGCCTGCGCGCACCGTTATTTCGATCGGAGACGCGCAGCGCGCAACGAGAGCGCGGGGACGCGGCTGAAACGAGGGACTTGTTGCGCCGGAGTTAGGCTCGTTATCAAACTATGGCTTTGGAACAATATTTAGGGAAGGGAGTGAAAATGTTTGACATCTGTGTTGATTTTCCACGCCGATCCACAGTCAAATAATATGCCTGGAACATTCATTTACATTTCATCCATGCACCTCTTCTTCTGTTCTTCTTCTTCCAGTTATAGTCCCCCCCCCCCCCCCCCCAAAAAAAGAAATATCCATAATTCCTCTGTTATCCACCAGAAAGCACTGGTAGATGGACAGCACTTAAAAATGTCTTGTGGGGGAATCATGCCAAAGTGTGCATCTTGATCCTTGATCCATCTGCCTCCAACCAGCGGGAGTCCCCCCCCCCCGTCCCCGTCCCCCCCGCTGCGTCCTGCATGGGGTTTGCTGGTAAAGATGGAAATGATTATGGAGCGTCTCTCCACCTAAACGGGATCAGACATTCTGGATGAGCTTTTGTATTAACAACATTTACCTGCAGATTATTCTCACTGTTTTTAAAGTCCATGATATCAAAACCACTCAAGGCTGATTCATAACAAAGACGTTCTGCTTATTTATTTTATTTATTTATTTAAAAAGGATCCCCATTAGTTGACACCGTGGCATCAGCTAGTCTTCCTGGGGTCCGGGATTACACGCATCATAACTCAAATCATGAAAGTACTGTATGTACATATACACAATACATATACACACTAGCTTAAGAGCCCAGAAAGGCTCTGCTGACTCTTATATGCATGGCACACGTTGTGTTTTTTTCTGAATGACATTTCAAGTTTTTTTTTTTTTTTCCCTGCACAAAATGTCACGGTCAATTTAGTTTAATTGCTTCACCCGCTCGACTCGCATGTGTTAAATTCATTTGGTTTAGGAAGCAGTTTGGGTGGCTTGCACACATCGCCGCACAAACCTGACGCCTTGTGCGTGAGTCAGTTCACATCCTGGTCACACTTAGGATGTCACTCCGGGAGTCAGGAGTCTCACTGGGAGAAGGAGGCATATCTCACTGGGTGAAAGGGTGCAGCACAGAACATAATGGTCACTCAGGGTCAATGTTAAAGATGCATCCCGTAATGGACTCAGCCTTTAATCTGCACTCTGCCCCCATTTCATCCTCATTTGGCACATTTTTGGACGCAACGATGCAGTACCACTGAATACCATCAGGGGCAGTGTAGCTATTATTCAAGAAACAATAACAAAAACAGGATGAGTGTTGAAGAAATTGCTTGCTCATACAATATCGCTATATATACATTCCTGTATCCAACTCTGCTTTCTTGTTAAAAACAATTCAACCTCAATTGCCTTTGTGATTTTCATCGTTGTGAGAAGGTTTGTCTCTTTACTGCCACCTTGTGGATGTAGAGGTTTGCAGCCATTGACAGATAGATATAAAGTGGATACATGTTTTGCATGTTTGAAATGCTTATATTCAGATTTTATACTGTAGCTCTAAATGGTCGACAGCAGTCGGGCACAAGTTCAGATAGGATTCCGTACATTATAGCTCTATTCTCTTTAACTGAGTGACATAATCTACAATGAGCAGGGAATGTCTACATATAAATATATACATAATTACAAAAAATAGGTGACGATAAAATATTACAAACTATTGATGAATTCTATGGTGTTTCATTCTCTAATGTCTTTATTTATTAATAAATAATGTACCAAAAACTAGTGGTTGAATGACACATCTCTACATTTATTGTAATCCCATTACTTTTTCATTCACCTACCTTTCAGCATGGGACCATTTAATGAATCATTTTTTTTTAACTAATTGCAAAGGTCTTCTGCTAAAACAACAAGCCATATGCTGCCCTTTTCAGTGTGTTTGTGTATTACCTGGAGACAGTGAAACCACTGTTTACCTACCACCCATTGCCCCAGACCTCAGGGGGTCTTTGATGTTGTAGTGGAGCGTGAGAAGCATTTATTCATGTCTGAGACAGGCTGCAGCTCCTGCTGTATAGGTGGGGTAGGGTAACTAGGGCATAGGGCCTTTGGTAATCTCTCTCGAGCTGTTGGTAACCTATGGTAAAAAAAAAAAAAACCTCAGTATTTATGCAGATTTTACCAAAAGCATGAATGAGTTGTGAAAAGATCCGGGAAGATAGGTGTGATTTGAGTTAAAAGCAGATGAATTCAGATGAAAACTGACAAAAGCAGAGATTCTGGAAATATTGCCCACATATTCTGGCTGCACATAATGGTTTATTGACTTTTAATGATTGGGAATTTATAAATCTATAACTTATTTTCATGTAGACTCTTATTATACGTTTCTGGACCACCGTTTTAGACTTCTTGGTGAACAATCACCCTGGTCTCCATGGACATGGCACACCGGTGCTGTGGTTTTAGGAGCTCAGTGGTTTCATGTTAGCACTTCTGACTGACAGATTTGACAGGATGCCAAAAACCGATTCATCTCGAAGTTCTGTAACATGCTGAAAATCAGAATCTTTGGGGGGAGGGATGAGTTGATACTTTTGACCTCTTACCTTCTTGTTGAAACCAAGCAAAACTCCCAATGCAGAGTTTTGGTCTTTGGTCTCCCCTCCAAGATGACTAGTTTATGCTTCCCTACATGAGCCCTGACATCCGTCAAAAGAAACGGTCCTTGAACCATCTGTGTTGTTATTAGAGAAAGTGCAATCCCCCCCCCTGCATTCCACCCAGTCTTCATCCCAACATCCAGATTGTTTCCACATTCATGCAGGTAACATTTTTTTAGGCTGCTTTCGAAGAATCAGTATTTCCTTTCAAGCATTTAAATAGGGAAATATTTCAAGAGAATGGATGACATTCTTAAAGATAAAATATAATTGCAACAACATGCAATAAAATGTAATTTTGTATGCAACCCGTTGCATATCTACATGACAATAAAGTTAGTCTAAGTCTAATTTCTGTGTACATCAAAAGAAAAATACAAAAGTTTCTTCTTTAGCTTCTGTGTTACCTAATGTGGGATTCTGTGGCCGGACGCTCCTTCTTTAACTGCTTATCAGGAAACCGTGAAAGCGTGATGCACCACAGTGATCACACTCTTGAATTACAGTGACACGGGACTCAGTGGAGCAACACACTGTGCTAAATCACTTGCATGCCAGCAGGGTACACGCATTTAGTTGACGTAATAACAAGCAGTAACAGCATTAAATTACCTAAAACTTCAGCAAAAATGTTTACAATTGAACAAAAGGATTCCGTAAAAAATTAAAAAAAATAAATAAAAATGGCAGTATCCAGAGCCTAAGACTGATTCTTGCAAATCTAGGAATTTGTTTTTGAGTAATCCTGCGAACAAATCGATATTTTTCCATCTACATTAGAAAATGCTGTAAATTACGGTCAACAGTCCTGAGCTGTCCGTGACACCACGAGCTCGACATCATTCAACCACAGCCAGACTGACCACAGTGTTTGAAATGAGACAATGTCAGACGGTCAGGCTGGCTGTCACTGGATCAGCCTGTAAAAAATCAGCTGACCTTGCCGCACTCATTCCTGATATGCCTGCTGCCTTACCATCAACTTCCCTCCTCCCAAGTTTATACTCACGTGTATTTTTTGAGCGTTTGACAGGCTGTGGATTCAAATCATGCATAAAATGTCTTGCACTTACATCAGTCACGGGAAAAAAAAAGAGGAACCATAATATGCATACAAGAGGAAATCATTTTGTAATGCTCAAGAATATCTCTGAAACTCATGAAGGTCAGTAAAGTGTTACAAGACTCAAGGCGGAGATAGTAACTCACATCATTGAATAATAAACCTCATAGTCGTGCTGTTGTGTTTATAATTTTTCTTTGGGACTTGGATAATCATAAATCTTGCATGGAAACAGAATAAATCTATTTAAAGGTTATAGATGAAATTCAGTGGTTCATTACATTCATTAGCCGTCAGTGAAAACAGGCCCAGATATGGATGAACTCGGTGCAGCTCAGTGAAAAGATTGGATTGAAATCCCATGGGAAGGAATAGTGAAAGTATCATACACAAATATAAAGATTTACAATACTTTAATAAACCACAATAAATCAAATGTTTTACTACTTGAACATTTACTTTGACAAGTATTTAAAAACGGCGTCCCCTCTGCTGAGACGAGATGCAGTCAAATATTTGAAGTAATCTTGCTGCTAAAACTCAGACCGGGGTGAACGTTCACTTTTAAACATGGCAGCTTGAAGCGTGCGGCCAAGACAAAAGTGGATCAGCCTCAAGAGACGTCTGTGCAGCTCAGCCAAACACTGTTTCTGGAAACACCTGGTAGCTCAGATGTTTCCCATCCCACTGACTGTGTTTAGCTTGGCCAGGAAGAGAATAGTTAGCCAAATGCTCCAAAAAGTTCATCCCTATATGTGCACAACGATAGTAATTATGACACTCCAGAACATTCGGAGATCAATAGTATGGATGCTTTTGAGGAAAATCAGAATTTTCTGGGGACTGCTCTAACGTAATCCCATTTTGTATTTGCTTCACTGATGCAATCGCTGGAATAACGGATGACCGACACGCCCAACAATAAATTGCATTAAAAACTGACACGCGTGGTCGGAGGCGGCGCATCTGCAACATGAGACTCTGTCGAAGCTTGGATATCATGGCATATATGTGCTCATGCCTAATCGTGTAAGCAAACGCGTCTCTAATATGTTCCAGAAAAGGCTCAAGAGTAACTGGATCTGCCTTTGTATTGCTGTAAGTCGGAGACCAACAAATCCTCTTTCACATAGCACACAACTTAGTTCTACTGTGTTTACATATGCTGAGCCAAACTGCAAATGCTGTCTTTTTGTGTTAGTAGAACAGGGAGGCGCTCATGTGGACATTTCTCTCAACCACCATTAGTAGCTAAGAAAACTCGAGTTCAGGTGTGAAGCGGTTTCCACCTGTGAGTCATGCAGCTTCGGTCGTTCCAGGTTGCATTTTGAGGGGTTTACTCCGTGATTCATTTTATTGATTTTTTTTTTTTTCCTTTCTTGCAATTTTAGCCTGAAAACATGCTTTAAAACATGTGGAACAGATCATACGCTGCAAGACCTTAAAGTAGATTACTACACAGGCCTTCGCAAAGGTTGCGTAATTTGCTTCTCTGGAGATATGAATCAACGAGTTGGATTTTCAGTTTCAGTCTATAGACTTTCTACAAATAATTTATAACCAGATAAAGATGTTTCAAAACATTGTTGTTATTGACATTGCCAAAACCAAGTGCTGTGTGACAGCACTTGGCGGCTTGTCCAGGGTGCACTTGAACTGGCGGCTTGTCCAGGGTGTACCCCGCCTCTCTTCCGTAGCCTGCTGGGCTGGGCTCCAGCAAAACCAGCGACCCAGATTTCGGATAAAGCGGTCAGGAAAATGAATGCATGAATGTTGTATATTGCAGACATGCATTATAGTCTCCCCAACAAAATAGCTTAGCAACAAAAATCTCACCAGATATTTCTCTAATTCTATTCTGTCCTGTTCTAGTTGTCTTAATTATGCCGAGTTCTGTAGCTAGTTTTACTGTATAATGAGCCCTCAAACATAATGACTGAACTTGCGATAGCGGTTCTTAAGTGGCTGAAGGGGTATCAGCCAGTGAGGAGCTGTGAATCACGCCGTCATGGTGGCAGACGCACATGACTCAACACCAACTCTCAATCCAGCCCTTGTGCTGAGCTCTGCTGCAACCGTTTAACAGGGTTCGTGTGTGTGTGTGTGTGTGTGTGTGTGCTTTGTGAGCACCCGCCCATGATGTTAAAGGGACAGTCAGAAAATGAAAGCATGTGTGTGTGTGTCTGTCTGTTTGCGTGTGTTCTGCGTTGTAGATGACTTCTTTTTCTCCCTGCCTATGGGGTGGGAGCGTGGAAACAATGGGCACATTGTGAAGAGAGCTGGCAAAGAGGGAGAGGGGTGATGTTGAAGGGGAGGAATGAGGAGGAGAGGAGGAGAAAGTTGAGGAAAGCTGAAGAGAAGAGAAATGACAGGATGAGTTGAAAATAAGAGAGAGGATGGATGAAGAGGAGAAGGGAAGGGTTGCTGACCTAATGACAGGGCGGTGTGTGAAGGAGTTAAGAGGCTGGGAAGAGAAAGGTTCAGAGGTGAGGAAGGAAGAAGCAACTATAGTAAGGAGGGGAGAAATAAAGAAGGTGAAAGAGGAGGAGGAATATAAAGCAGATTGTAAAAAGAAGAAGAGCGATGGAATAAGGCCTTCGAGGATCAGACAAATTTACCTCAGCAGGCTTTACAATGCTATATTCAGGCAAGATAAACTCTATACAAACCTCAGGGAATAAAGTATAAAGTAAACTCACAGGGAATAAGAGTTGGGGAATTCCTCTTTCAGAATGGACAAAAAAATAGACTAGATAGTAAAATTCCAGAGTGGACAATCACTGCAGCAGAATTCTACAAAGGTCGTAAACAGAATAATTATGTACAAGGTGTCGAGCAAAGCAACAGTGCCGCTCCGTACAACCTTCACTCCATACGGAGACCTAGAAAGAGGAAAGACTGCGCAAATACACAAGAAGCAATGCAATGCAGGTGGTGGAAAGGGAAACAGATGACTATAGGCTGACAGTATCTTCTCATGGAATAAAGGATTTGATTCTGAGTTTGAAACCTGCAGAGCATAGTAGTAACAGATTTGAAGTTGTCAGAGTGTGTAACTATCTACAGGCTGATGTTAAATGATGAGTTTCGAGTTTGGACTCAGACCTCAGCCGAGTCAGACTGTCTAATATCAAGAGGGAGGGCTATTCCAGGGATGGAAAATAATATTTCAGAAGATCAGAAAGCATTCATGATTCAAAGATTCATGTGGAAAACCACAGATTGATTACGTTATGGACTAGTTGAGGTGTATATCGGAGTCTTATCAGTTCAGAAAGGGGATGAAATGGCTTTTCTTTGAAAAAGGTACCAAAGTAAATGTTTTAATTGTGCCTTTCGTGGTATTTAACCTGACTCAGTGTAAACGCCTGCTTTGGAGGTTGTGCAGACACGTTAACGGATGCTCTCCACAGACTAAACATGCTCTCAACAGAGGAATAACACGTCAAACATGACATTCAGTTTTTCTCTTAAATATTTATTACTCTTATGACTGCATTAATAACATCGGCCATAAGGTTTGGTGATGGATCTTAAAGAGTCTCATTAAGCATGTGTGCTAGCAGTCTTTTAGCCGACTGGACCTGCACAGTTTGTTTCGGTTTCTGTTATAACAACGTCAGAAATACACATACACAAAGTTTAGATGGAAAAGCCCGAGCTCTTAAAACAAAACACAAAACCATACAAAGGCAAAAGACATCCTGACCTACACTCTGTGAAAAATAAAATACGGTTTTTGGTTAAAGCGTATATACAGAATTAAAAATGCTGAAAATAATGTTTACAATAATACGAGTTACGGCCAGGGACTTACAGAAACGAATCATTCCCCTGTTAGAATATATTGGCCCTATTCATCAATCAAAACCCTTATAATATTGTCATATTGTGTCACAATACTATAATTTTGGGGTAATGTATGAAACTTTTTTCACTGGAGTCTCAGATGTTGAATTTTCTCATTCATTCTCATTCTCTTGTAAAAGTTCATCCATTTGAGTTAAAATGTTCCCACATCTTTGGTTTCTGCTTTTTTTGCACCCCATCTTCAAGATTTGGTGAAAGTATATTGTGAAGTGTGATGAACTTTATTTGCAGCTGAGTGTGGGACCTGTTCACAGAAATGTCCCTCAGAACTATGTCGTGCAGTAAGGAATTGTTTAATTCATGATGTCAGCACAAACACAATAGAGTATTTGCATGTGTTTGTAAGATTGTGCAACAGTAGAAAATAATGACAATGATAAATGTGTGTGTGTTAGTTGCAATATTCAGACTCTAACTCTTGAGTTATGACCTCACTTGTAAGGACTCCAGGGTGGTCCTTTCACACACGCACACACACACAGTCTGGCTGTGTGTGTGTGTGACACTAACAAGCATGAAGTGAGTGTGTCGACACACACTCAAGAACAGCAAGCATTTTGTTCTCTGTCTTTAACACCCAGGGTTCAAAACACACACACACACACACACACACACACACGCACACACCCCGAGGCAGGAGCAGAGAAATATAAAATCCAATTTATCTTGCTCAATGTTTTCCCTTTGCTTAATACCCCCCCCCCCCCACGCACACACACACAATGACAGGATCTCCCCTTGCATGCTCCAAGGGTCTGGTGGAATTGTTGGGTTGTGTGTCGGGATGCAACTGAAGCTTCCTCCACTATCCAGTGACGGCAATTTGCCTCAGACTTCTAATTCCCCGGTTCATGCTCCTCCCAGACTGCTAATGGCCGTAAGCTACAGACGACAAACAGAATCAGTGGGATTCCATCCGCGCCGGTACCACAGAGGCCTCTCTCCTGCATTATTGATGCTGAGCAGCTCTTCTTGCCCATGTAGTAATGGTTCTATTAGTGCTTCCCCTGCTCAAAAGCATCAAGCAGGCTTGAAAATGCTTGAATTAAGACGTTTGTTTCAGAAGAAGGAAGGCAGAGGTCTGTGTAGTCCTTTGATGCGGCTGAGCCCAGTTACTTCGCCCAGCTGGTGCCCATCTGAGGGCCGCTACCCGCATTCAACATTCTTTGCTTCGCCCCCTTCTGCCCTGGAAATGAAAACCTTCTCCGCCACACCTCCTCCCTGAAATTCACGTAGCTGCAGCGTACAGCATCCGTGGACTAATGGGTCACAAGGAAGGCAAGGGCAGTGCTGTTATTATGTCTACTTTGCACAGAGGATTGGAGCTATGCTCGCTACGTGTTTGCCACAGTTGCAGTTACCAAAAAAGCCTCAGAATGTGGGGAGTGAACTGATGGCAGCGTTTCAATCGTGGGAGAGTCTGAAGACAGCGCTTTATCTGACCGGCCAATGGATCGGTCGATGATGACTCCCTCCCATGGCAACGCAAGACAACCTATGGCCGACAAAGCTGGAATTAATAAAGATCAACAGCGTGCATCCAGATGAATATAGCTGAATCACATCTGCAGTAGGGCGGCAGTTCCAGCCTTAATAAAGGAAACGTCATCATTAACAGAGATTTGATCTGAAGCAGTCAAACGATCGAGTTTCATCAAAGTCAGTGATGATGGTGTGTGTCGAGCTCTAAAGTGTTAAAACATCAAATCTATGTTTCAGCGCTCATCGAGTGCTCTCTGAGACTCTAATTAAGAGATAAAAGTCTTTTTATCAGAAAATATTTTGATGACGTCAAGTTGACATATCTAACGGCAACTAGCACAATGCAGAATGACTGCAACACACACACACACACACACACACAACAAACTAAACGTGTCCTTTAAATTATCCCCGCTATTTTGTCAGCTGTCATTTTAAATGTTTATTTTTAAATGACATTATGTATTAATGTGAAGTAAACCAACTATAAAACATGTTAAGAAATAAAAGTTTCCCCACTATAATGACTGCTGGCCGGTATTTTTGTTTTGTTTTCCGTGTCCGTGCAGAAACGAAGCAGATGCATATGGCACATCTGGAACTAGGTATTATCTGTAATATAATGTGCCATCATTATTTCAGTAAGTAAAACAACATTTTACAGCCACTCCAATTTAACATCGCTGATGCCTTTTATCAGCCCGAGTCATGGAATAAAAGGCACATTGTCAAGAAAACAGCTTATTGAATTGAAGGCTTCCTTTATAACCATGTCTATGACTATATGATGCAACAGCATTTGGATCCAGAATGTAACGTGTCACATTGTGTTCTATTGAACAAAAGCATTGTCAGGAATTAATTTATGGGTTATGGCAACCAACAGTCAACATTTGGTAACATGTCTTCTACATCGTGGATTCTCAAACCCAGTATCTCACCAATAATAGTTTTGGAAAACTTTACTTTAACTTTGGCAAGCTTAACACCGCATCATTTCCCAGGAGTGTCTTTTATTTTTCATGAGAAGTTTTGGTACTTTTTCTCGAGTTACAATGAGGTCTGTCAGTTGTGTTTGTGTTTGCAGTTCAGTCTATAGAGGATTAAGAGACTCCTGTAGGAAAATCAAGAGTCGATGAAATGCTGGCGTCTGGATCAGAACATTTGACACTCACAGCTTAATTTCTCACCCCCTCTTGTTTTTCCATTTGCTACGCCCTTACACTCCATTGACATGCACACAACTTCAAAAACACACACAGACCCCATTTGGCTTGAGCCTCGACGTCTTGTATCTGGTCTGGGTGGGGCTGGAGCTTACAACCCCCCACCCGACACACACACACACACAAATCCTCTAATCATGCTGAGTCCAAACTGAAGGGGGGTTATTTTTGTTTTTCCATGTTTCAGAAACTAGATTCAGTCCACATTTTGCTAAGTATTGGTTTGTGTTGAACTTCTGAACTTTACCACAAAGTACAGATCAACTTTTGAAGCCTAATAATTCGCATGTGCTTAGAAAATCAACCGGAGAGGCTGCTCTGTACGGACGGATTCTGTTCTTTGCACTCTAATCCATAAAAATGCATCGTTTGAATGATATTTTTCAAAACATATATTTTCAACATATAATGGCTTTTTTGAGGTTGGTTGTCGATAAGTGAACATTTCCAATCTCCGACCTTTTGCACCATACCTTCATATTTGCTTTTTTCTAATATATAATCTATTCTCCCCTTCCAGAAAGCTCCATTACCATCATGGAGGAGGAACAGTGCTTCTACAATGAGACGATCACCTTCTTCTACAACCGCAGTGGTAAAGACCTTGCTACGGACTGGAACACCGTCAGCCGGCTGGTGATGGGGCTGGGCATCACTGTGTGCATCTTCATCATGCTCGCCAACCTTCTGGTGATGATCGCCATCTACGTCAACAGGAGATTCCACTTCCCCATCTACTACCTGATGGCCAACCTAGCAGCTGCTGACTTCTTCGCTGGACTGGCCTACTTCTACTTGATGTTCAACACAGGACCCAACACGAGACATCTCACTGTTTCAACATGGCTGCTGCGCCAGGGCTTGATCGACACCAGCCTGACGGCGTCCGTAGCTAACCTGCTTGCTATCGCCATCGAACGCCACATCACAGTCTTCCGCATGCAGCTGCACACACGCATGAGTAACCGGCGCGTGGTGGTGGTGATTGTCATAATCTGGACGATGTCCATACTGATGGGGGCCATCCCCAGCGTGGGCTGGAACTGTATCTGTAGTGTCCAGTCTTGCTCCAACATGGCGCCACTTTACAGCAACTCCTACCTGGTCTTCTGGGCAGTGTTTAACCTTGTGACATTTGTTGTCATGGTTACGCTGTATGCCCACATCTTTGTATACGTGCGCCAGAGGACCATGAGGATGTCACGGCACAGCTCTGGACCACGACGCAACAGAGATACCATGATGTCTCTGCTGAAAACTGTGGCAATTGTATTGGGTAAGGAAGAATGAATGAATCCATCCATCCATCTGTCCATCCGTCCATCCATCCGTTCATCCATCCGTCCGT
This sequence comes from Brachionichthys hirsutus, assembly GCF_040956055.1. Classification (NCBI taxonomy): domain Eukaryota; kingdom Metazoa; phylum Chordata; class Actinopteri; order Lophiiformes; family Brachionichthyidae; genus Brachionichthys; species Brachionichthys hirsutus. The sequence goes on along the minus strand of NW_027180359.1, from coordinate 38,480 downwards.
CTGTCATTCTGCATGTGTTCAGTCCACGCTGTGTTTTTTATCTTCCTGATCCAAAGGGGGGCAATTGACTTGTTCCCATCTGGAGAGGATACATGCATACATAAGAAGCGGAATACATAGATTGCATGTTAGTACACCTTGTAAGCAGTTTGTTGGTTGTTTATTTTCCTTGTTCCTGAGGAAAATGAAAGTGGAGATGTTACTTATGGCCAGATATTTTTTTTTTTGCAAAGGACTAATGGTGGAAAAATAATGAACACAATTCCAGGGAGAATATCCTCACGGCATTCCGAGTGAAGCGTCCACATGACCATGGCTACTGTTTGCTGAAACAATGTCTAATGTTCAGTCATTGTCTTGTGTTAAAACAAAACTTCTGACCGTGACCGCATTCATCTTTTTTTAGTTTTTCAAATGAAACAATATTTTGCTGCACAGATACAACACCCTTTGATCCACATTTTTCCTCAGCGTTCCATCCAAAAATGTGTTGTGATCAAACGAGTTGGGTCTGATAATTGTGAGAGACATGCATTTATTATTATTTTCCAGAAATGTCCAGGCTTCCTCAGCTGTGTGTACTGAGATTCATATGGACTTACAATATTACAGTGGCAGGCTAACTTTTAGTTGTGTACATACTTGGTGAGTGCGAGTTGTGGGAAAATGACGGTGACTGTCTGGAAGCAGGATGTGTTGGTCCTAGACAAAACAGACCCGAGGATTCCGTGAGATCTGTCTCCTACGTGATGTGTTGTCTCATCCAGTCCCCTCTGTAGTCTTTGCTTCGATCTTAATTCAAAGCAGTGGACAGCAGGATGTCGTCTGCAGCCTTTTAACGCGTTTTCTATTGCTTAGAGAAGCTTTCATGGTTCAGGTTGGAAAGAGGTGGCTCTCAGTCTAAATCTGCAGATATTTGCATGCCTCTTATGGAGAAAGGGTGACGACAGATAAAGTAAATGTGCAAGTGTGTGTGGATCACTTCTGGCTGCACCTCATAAAGATTATTCTGGGATGACGGAAGGATAAGGAAGGGAAAGCGCTGGCATTTTCAAGTATTAATTTAAGTAGATGTTCAAATTTTGTTCCTCAATATCTTGGTTGATTATTGATTGATGTTTATGGAATTTGACACAGGCATGTAAGGTGGGGACTTCTATCTCACCACAGAATTCCCTCCGCATTGGATGCGGTTTGCGGATACTGTCGGATTGTCCCGTTTACTTATAGTGCATGTTTTAAAAAAAAAAAAACATATTGTAAAATATGCGTTCAATTTTCTCAGCATAAATGACAGTCATGAAGGTGTCCGATATGCACCATCATGCTAAATGTCTTCTGGATCTGATCCAGCGTGAGGCCAGGAACAAATATTACTTTTGAACATTAAACCCCATTTGTGAGGGTTGCTATGGTGACTTTTGCTGCAGGTTGATTTCTGCACGGCGTCCGGAGCTAACAATCAGAGAATCACAGCCACAAATAAGAACAATCTAAACTCTTAAATCAGGTCTATGACGAGGGCGGGCTGGAGCCACAGAAGGAAAACTAACAGAAATACACAGCCGGATTACCTACAAACAATATTACCAGCAGGTCCATTGAAAAAACAAAGACAGCGACCGGGAATAAATATGGGAGGACACAGAACTACGGGATGGAGGCAGAAGCATAATCTGTTAGATGAGCAGGGGTAACTAAGGAGCTGATGATGATGAGCTGGGATGTGGAACAGATGCGTCTCGTTTGGCTTCATCAGCGCACCTGTAGCTGTGTCTGAAATCACACGAGGACATACTATAAGTGCGGGAGAGCAGAGAAGCATCGAGTAATGATGCCAGGACAAGGACTATGAGAACCCCTTTTAAAAAGAGGCATACTTTATTAGTTATCTTTGTTTCTCAATCTTACTCTTATCAAAAGGAGTTCTTGTTGGTCACAATTAAACCCTTAACAGAACAGTTTCATTATTACATTTTCATACAAGTAAGATGAAAAATGCATATCTAACTGGATGATTCAACGCCAATGCCTTACTCAAAAATCCTTTATTAACGGGGCTGTATTTTAGATGCCTTCCTAAACGTTCGAGAAGAAGCGTCCTTCTATTAGTCATATTTGCGAGTATTATTGAATACTGTGCCAAACTCAGTTCTGATCTGGAGAAGAAGAAAAAAAGCCAGTTTGAATGATACGAACAGAAACTCTCATCTTCTCTCTTTAATGATTCAAAACCGGTGCCAAATCGACCATGACCCTTGTTCCCTGGGTGTGGGCCTGTGCGTCAGGTGTTGGCTCATGTAGGGGTTCTCTGAATGATTTCATTATCTTAAAGCCTTATGTTGTTGCACACGCTCACATCGTCAGACAGCATGGAGCGCCAAGACATACCATGGCCAAACAGATGCACACAGATGTCTTATCCCTGACTCTTGTATCAGAATCACACTGTATAACCAATCGATGTTCAGCGTGGGAGCTGAATGATTTTTATCTGTAGTGCCTGTAAGAGCAGAACAAATCAGAGCTCAGCACAAGCCTCCAAACCTGTCACCTGTTTTCTGTGTGTTCGAGTTCAGCATCTGTCCTTTTGAAAATGTTTCCAGCAGTGATTTGCTGATTTCTGGCGAATTCAACGCGCTCTGTGCCACGACAACACGTTTCACTTGTTCTATCGGCTTTTCCTGTAAGCCTGGATTTGTTAGCTTGGATTAACAGCTATAGGGTTCAAGTATAACCGAGTATTGTCCAGTTCAGCTGTGCCTGTCGGGAAAGGAATTTGTCTGTGTGTGTGTGTGTGTGTGTGTGTGTGTGTGGTGGAATTTAATTGGTTTCTATTTGAAAATCAATTTTAATTTTGTTTTTCTCATTAGAAATTAATAATCTACTCATAAAAACTGTTATGTTTAGCGCATTTCTGATAAATAATAACATGAATGCAAATTGAGCAAACCCTGATTTACAGTGCTGCTTCTTAATTGTCAGATATCAAACATATTGATTAACAAGGAGCTGGTGGCAGGAAAATTTTATAAGAAATGTCTTAAAATACATTCTAACATATCCTTTTTTTATTGTCTCTAACTTTACATAATTTCAAACAAAGCTTAAAGTGTATTGGGTGGTGCTTATTCTGGAGTTGGGCAGGGCTATGTATTATCTGGTCCTTGATTTCATCAGCAGCCTGTCAGTGTACACAACAAGGCCATTGTGTCAATAACTTAGACACTGAATGTGAACTCTTATCTTCACTCCTGTGAGCACAAGTGCTTATATGGAAATAGGAACACAGGAAAATATGTAATTCTGACAGCAAATTACAAACCATCTCAGTAATATGTTTAATGGTTTCTGCCCACTAATTTATTTCAGTAGGATGATATGGCTGTGGCCGCAGATGATCGGGAAAATGATAAAGAGAGGCTGAGCGATAGAGAGGAGGGTGGAACTGGGAGAGAAACAGGAATGGGGTGAGAAATACTAGATAGAGAGGTATGGCTGCACTAAGACAAAGACAGGAGAGATTTAAAAAAGGGAGAGAGAAGGGGAGTGAAAATGTCAAGATAGGGTGAAAAGAAGGAAAACTGTTATAGGATATAAAAAAAAGATAAATGGGGAACATGAGACATCAGGAAAAGAGGAAAAGTTTAATGAGAAAACCTCTGTCAAGTATCTCATTTCCCACTCAGGACTTTACGCGAAATAAAAAAATAAAAAATAAAATACAAGATGAAATCCATCCATTTTCTTGACTGGATGGATGGAAATTGAGTTTTCAATATTCAAATTTAATATTTGTTCCTGACCTCATTCTGGTTCAGCTCCAGAAGACATTTTGCATGATAGTGCATACTGGACCCCTTTATGACTGTGATTTTTGGTGAGTGAATTGAATGCATATTTTACAAGATATAATTTTTTGAAAAAGCCTCCATTACGAATAAATGGAAAAATCCAGATGTTTTTGTTTTCTTTATCCAGACAGGTATCCAGATCGCTCTCAAAATTAAATGGGATCTAATATAGACCAAGAACCATCTTCAGGTTTTTTTTCAAAATACATCCAGCTGTTTTTCCATAATCTTGCGGACAGACCGATGCCATTACTTTCTTTGCCAAAGTAACGTCATGTAAAGGTTTGTTGGCCACGGAAGACACCACAATACTAGATTACGTGTGTGAAAGCTTGTAAGCATGTGGGTTACATCAGCACGATGTAAAGAATGTCAGAGGTGAAAGGCTCAGCATCAGGAGTCTCAAAGGGCTGCATGCGAGGTTTTGCTATTACGCATTATTTTTACACCACAGCAAGACAATTGCAAGTATTTTATTTTATGGCGTGAAACTCATGTCATCATCAGTTGTCTAAACACTAACAACAAATTTACTTAATTTACTTTTAATGAAAGACATACCAAAGTAGAGCACGTTAACAACTTGGTTTCATTGCAACCGTATGTCCATTACTTCCTTCATCCCACAATCATGGGATGGGGGGATGGGAAAGCTTCCACCTGAGTAAAATAATCCTACAAGCCAGCAGAGTAGTAAAGTTCAAGGCCTGTTTGGGGGGATTAGATAAATTTGTGTCAGAAGGGAGGCCAAAAATGGTTGAAAGCGAGTTAGGAGGAGGAATGGTCTGGCCATATGCTTGGCTACGTGTATCAAAAATCTCCCTCCAAAATGCACTCAGTTTAGGGCAACCCCAAAACATGTGGACATATTACAAATGTTGGATACATTTTTGACAATCTTGTATTTGTTTAATGTATTTTATAGAATGCCTTACACTGGATCAAGGCATGGCGGGCACTAATAGAGGACGAATGAATTCATTTTAAAGCTTTAACCCACTGCTGTTCAGACGAAGCTGTCCGTAGCTCATTTTTCCAACTTCTTTCAGTGGCAGAAATTGTCTTTAAAATTACTTTATCAAAGTGTTTTATACAAGACTGAAACGCATTTACTCTGTTGAGGGACTGTTTTAAGTAGATGGCCCAATTATGTTTCAGGAGGTCTGTTGGGGGAATGAGGTAATTGTTTGTTCACAAAATCTCTAGCCTGTAGATAACGGGAAAGGTTTGCATTTGGCAGACCAAATTTAGATGAGAGGTCAGCAAAAGATGAAAAAAACGTCATTCTCATACAAATCCGTAACCGTCTTGTCGTTTGTCATGCCAAATTCTGAAGGCCACATCAGCTATTGAAGGTATAAACTCACAGGCGTTAGTACAGATGGCCCAAGGGTTGCGGGATGTTTTCCAAACTGCCTCCAAATGGCTCCCTTTTCCCTAGCTGTTGGGTTATCTCCAACATGGGATAAAGACAGAGCTAAGTACTGATAATAATGAACAGAGGCTATATGACATCCCCATTTGTACCCAGAATCATCCTCATCACACACCCAATATAAATGTTTCTGTATATCGGCTGTCCAATAATATTGTCTGAAATTGTAGCATCGCGTAAATAGTATAGCTTTACGGACTCTAGGGGACTTCCAGACCCATACAAATTGTGAAACCGCTTTATCCAGCGTGTCAAATAATGACTTGTTACGGAGAATGGGGACACGTTAAAATCTAGGGAAATCACATGCCCTACTAAAGACAATGGTAATAAAGACCACCGGTCAAAATCCTTCCCAACACACTCCAATAAAGATTTTAAAAAAAGTTATGTTTCACCATATCAGATATAGAGGGAGAGGTGAAGATCCCAAGATATCAAAATCCAGTACCCATCTGAAAGATGCGATTGAGCGAGGAAGCTGCTTGGCCAATGAGATGAGAGGCAGTGATATTTTATATTTTGCAGATTGTATATTCTTTTTATCAGAGGAAAGCACCACGTGATCATAGCTCTGTAAAAACGTTTAGGGTGGCTGTTGTTTGGAGTGGAAATTACTGGTAGGGGTTACGCTTATAGTGATGACAGCTCACAATTCTTACTCGCAGTCCAGTGCGGCCACTGCAAGAAAAGAAAAGGCTTTATGATGAGTCATTGATGTGTTTATAGTTTTGGTTAGGGGTTAGGGAGACTGCTTTGCTCGCTTTGTGCGTTTGGCTGTCGGTCATTATAGGCATAAATTACATTTGGGGCTTCGCTGTGTTTCATGGAGATGCTCTAAATGTACTTAGAGCTTTGCAGCACCCAGACAGTTACTGAATGCATGGTGTAAGAGCGGCAACCATTGTGGATACAGACAGAAAAGACAGACAATCACGCCTTCGTCTAATTTTTATTCCGCTACACTTGTGACTAAGTGGAAAAGAATATGCTGCTGCAATAAGACCGAGAAACGGCAAAGCCTTTCCGCACAAACCCTCATTGTGATTAGGGGAATAGATCCCCTTTTCCCAAGCTGAAGGAGGAGGAGGTGAGCAGAGGAAGAATATTAACTCAAAATAATTGTCCCTAATGGCGCTGGACAAAGTGCTTTAGTGCTGAAACCGAAGCCCTGCTATTGGTTAATGATCTGATTGTTGATTGCAAAGAGAAGGAAGCTGAAATGGGCAGCATTCTCAGACTGCTTCCTCAACACGACTAAAATGTTCTCATGCTTGTGCATCATAGTGCGCCAGCGTCTGCCTTTGTGCTGTAATGTTGTGTGTGGAGTTGTCTGATTCTCATTATTCCCTTATTTTTCTTCCCACACTCTTCTGTTCTTTGTCTTATGGAAACCCCATTTCCGCTGTGACAATAAAAAAAAAAGAATGAAGACCAGGAATGAAAATGCGACAAACTCTCATAAATCCTTTTCTATTTGTTTTTCCAACAATCGCATCTGCCCTGTGATGAACTGGCGGCTTGTTCGGGGTGTTTCTTTTTTATTATGATGAACTATTAGCCAGTATTGTGGCTAAGTCACCGTGGAGCTGAGGATGATTTTGGCAACAAATTCATACGTCTCTTGTTTGTTTTTTATCAATGAACGTATCACAGCAGTTTTCCATATATTTATTTATCTCTCTTCCCCAATAACTTTCCATCTCTCTGGTTTCCTTTCCCTCCATGTACCATCTGCAAGTTGTGAAAAGGTTTTATTTAGGTCCAAACAGAATTTGTTTCTCCTGTAAACATAAAAAACGAACAACCTCAGCTTCACCTCATGAGAAACGGCCAGCAACGAGGCAGTCTTGTGATGAACTATGTATAAAACTTGTTTCAAGTACCACAACCTTTTTCTTCATTTAAGCCTTAAATTTTAAGGGAAGGTCAATACAAACATCCAATAAATATATATTTACATATTTAAAGCAGAAACCATGATGGCACAGAAGAGAAGTATTATGACCTTGGATGATTAGTTGTATTGTTTGCATACGAAGAGACGAATATTTGCTGTAATTAGGGTAAAATCCGTGGCTGGATTAGTTCATCGCTGACATAAAATGAGACGGTGTTCCTGAAGGCAGGAAATACGGTCGTGCTCACTCAGAGTGATGTTTCAATGAGAGACAAATACTTTGGATAGTTTCTCTGCTGGGGTGCGAGCCATTTGAGAAATGCATCAAACGCCGGAGTGTCTGCCTGCATAGCAGGGGAGTGAGGTCAAGCCGCCGCTCCAGCTGCCGCCTGTAACACTAACAGATAGCAGGCCCGTCCCTCCGCCCGTCGATATCCCCTCTCTGCCTCTTTCTCTGTCCGCTTGCCTCATTTGTGAGCCAGACTTTTTTTTGTTTTACAAGCCTCAAGAGAGCAATGTCCTACAGTTGTCTTATAGTTAAGACAAATAGCATCTGTTGAGACACTTGAACTTGATGCTTATGAGTAATGAGTTAATGACACCCCCCCCCACACACACACAGACACACACAAACAACTGTTGACACGCAAGAGGCTTAATAGAGGATGCGGTGTGATTGGTTCCCTGATCTGACTTCCTGAGACATCCTGTCCCATCTCTGACAAACACTCTCTTTTCTTTTCCCTTCGTTTCTTTCCTTTTCTCTTCTTTCTCCATATGAAACACTTTGTAAAGGACTGTCAAATTACGTTTCAGCAGATTGATGTGGTGCATTTTGGACAGCAGCATTTTTGGCTGTAGGTAAAGAGGACTTTTTGAATTTGCTGGAAGAAAATAATTTGATCGACATTGAGTCATCTTTATATCACTTTTTTATTCTATCTGAGCCAAACTGATTTACTGGCATCTCATTTATTTATCTGACACTGGAAAGTTTTATGTGGAAAGTTTGCCATTATTTTTGTGGTCCATGTACAGAGACCAAAAAGTGAAAAAGTTACATACAAAACATTCAGATTCAGATTCAGATGCATGCCAAAATAGAAAATGCATAATCTAAATCTTACATCAGAAAAATTATTCAACCAAATAATTTTTTGTCCTAAATGTGCCGTTGAATGGTTCTGGACATTCTTTGTGTGAGATGAGCGTTTTTCTTTGATGCACAGAAGGTGGGGCTGTAAAGTGATGGTGATGTCATGGTTACAGTGTGATTTTGTCTTTTTCAAACACAGCAAAAAACAACTTTTGATTCTCAGACTTTGCTGCCTCACCCAAGCGTTACATCATCCGGTCGATGGTCGAGGACTAAGCTACAGTTTCAGTAACAAGATCTAAGATTAGTTTTATTTCTCATCTTGGGTAGGTTTCGTTCGTCGCCGTCGAAGTGAGCCTGATTCAAACACAGTGTGTTTCATTATCATCCACATCATTACGTTGATATCAGAGCAAAGTTGCAACAGCAGGATTACTCCCATGTGTGGGACGATAACTAGGATCATAAAAACCCAAGTGATGAGTCGTCACTATACTTGGTCAGTGTAAGTGAATATATTCTTTGAGTCGGCATGATTCAAATATCAGTCAGAAGGAAATCATCCAATGTCATGAGGCATGAAATTTCAAGCTGCAGGAATAAAGGAAGTCGAGTAATGCCCCGGTAATGCGCCAAGAAATAAGAGAAAGTGAAGAAAAATTCTAATTGCATTCTATTTTGTATGTGAACTAAAACTGAATAGCATCATTTGTTGATAATTGAATGCAAACATAAAAAAAAAAAAAAAAAAAAAACATTTTTCCCTTTGTTGTGTCTCCTCAGGAGCCTTCATCGTCTGCTGGACACCCGGCCTGGTCCTGCTCCTCCTCGACGTTTTCTGCGCCAGCTGCACCGTCCTCACCTACGAAAAGTTCTTCTTGCTCCTCGCCGAGTTCAACTCGGCCATGAACCCGATCATCTACTCCTACCGTGACAAGGAGATGAGCGCCACCTTCCGGCAGATCCTGTGCTGTCAGAGGCAAGAGAATGTCAACGGGACGGCAGCGGAGGGATCTGACCGCTCGGCGTCGTCCGTCAACCACACGGTGCTGAGCGGAGGAACGCACCAGCACCAGCACCACCACCACAATGAGCACTCAGTGGTATGAAGGATGCATGGAGAGCTGAGATTAATTCAAATGCCTCGGATGGGGTTAATCTCTTGGGAGTCTGACTGAAAGAAGGGAACCGGAAGCATAGGAAGTTCGAGAAGGACAGCAAACTTGATAAGAACTGACGGCGGTATCTGGATGACATTGGGGATGAAGATGGTGAGATCAGATTTATGAAGAAAGATGACTTTCTGGGTGGAGGAAGACGAGCAAAGGAATTGAAGCCGCAGGAGTTAATTGGGAGGCTGTTAGTATTTCTGTTTAGTCGTTTATTGTTTTCTATTTGTGTGAAATCTGTTTTGGCCAGCGCTGATGTGAACTATTTAAATATAATCTGTGAAGTGAAGGGAAAGTAGTGTCAGTACAGCCCATCGTCATTCTTTTACCAACCTTTAAATCTAAAATCTGCAGGAATTCATTATTTCACCTTTTTTCCCCTCCTGCTAAATGAAACAAAACATTTGTTCATGCATCCAAAGAGTTTCTGCCTGTTTTCTAACCTAGAAGTTTGTGATCTGCAGAAACTCTGCGTTTTTTCCCTTGAAGGAATTGGAGACAAGTTGTTCCAGGGGTCGACCCTAAAAACAGAGGAGGATGCTAGTTCCATCAGAGCAAAGGTGGAGGTCACGCCTGGTGAATGTTAACAGCAACAACATGACATGGAATCATGATAGAAAATGCTTCTGCTTCTCATGGATATACTGAGTATCCACGAGGCTGACTGAGGAATTTTGAAAATCTAACCAGTCTGTTCTTTAGAAATGCACAATTACGGTAAATTATGTAAATGTAGAATTGGGAAAAACACGTGTATCATATTCTAAAAGCTGACTCATGAATTTTCAGTGCAAAGAAGGGAAAAAAAAGGACTTTTAAAGTATTAAAGCTACATGTTGCCATAAGAAACAAACAAAAGCAAACAAAAGCATGAGCTCTTAGACACTGACTTTGACTATTTACTACCAAATGGCCAATATTTTGACCAGTTAAATAAAGTGGACAGAATATGCCCACAACTACATTAGCGACTTAGTGTGGCTAAATCATTAACGTCAGAAAGCTAATTGGTGCATAAAGCATTGCTGTTTATCACCATCTGGTTTTAGCTGTTTAAAAAGCTGATTTCCTACTCCGCACTGAACACTGGAAAGCGATGGTCGGGGCACCAACACTTCGATAATAGTCGGAGTATTTACACCTCATCCAGAAACAGACATTAACGCTTCACCCAAGACTTAAGTATGTGCAGACCAAAAAAAACCAACATTTTTTAACCTGAAACTTAATCGTGTGTATACGTATGTTTTTGCAGTGTCAGTGTTCTTTGTGATATGAAGTAAAACAGATATCCCTCTGTGTTTTTTTTTTCATTGAATGAGGTATTTCACATATAAGTACACATATTTCTGGTCCTTCTCTTGTCGGCCCTGCTTGTGAAATCATTCCTCCTGACAACCGCCTTCCTGGGGTCAACAATGAACTAACCTAACCACACTTATTTGAGCATAATATATAGTCTTCTTACATCCATGCTATGAGGGGCTTTCCCTTTATTTGCACTGCTTCATCTGACCACATCTCCATTGTGGAGTAAGTTGTCTTATTCCTTTGGTTAGTAGCAGCTTGTGCTGCATTTGAGCCAAACAGAGAATCTTTATTGAAAAGAAGCAAAGCGGTCTGTCAGTCTGAAGTTTGGTTACCCACTGTCAAGGGTCTTGAACAGAGGGTTGCTCCACCAACACGTGTTTTTAAATGGCCAATGTTCAGAATTCAAGTCTAAACTGGCATAAACCACGTTTTTACAGTCCAAACCAAACACTGGCGTGGGTGACATAAAGGGTGTTGGTAAAGACATTACATATTATTCTTGTCCCACACAAAACCTGCATATAGCAGTAGTTGTTTTTTTATGTTTACTTAAACTATACGGTGCATTTTTGTCAGTTTGTTTTGCTTGCAGGTGAACTTCCCACACAGATGATGAAATGTATGACTTACAGTAAAGCAGTGTTATTATTTCCTCGAGTTCACTCCCCCGACTTCTACTGATAACTTTGGAGCTGAAAGACCGGCAAGTGTTATAACGTACATTTTTAAAGGTCTCCAAGAACAGTTTATAGGTCCAGAATTCTAGGATGAAGCTTGATACAAGAATCCAAACGCAGCCAAATGTTTTCTTGGAATCGCCTTGTGCATCAGGGGACGTCTGTCAAAGCGGCCAAAATATTTACCTTTCCACAGAATGTTACTTTAATTGTTGTTTTTAAGTGTACCTTTGTTATTCAGACTGGGGTGTGGCTGTCGTATCAACTTTCTCGAGTTTCCATGATGTTTTTCAGGTTTTTAATCCTAAATCTGTGCTTTTCCACTCTCAACATAAAGAATATCAGATGTTTTCATAGGCAATTTAATTCCCCGTTTAATTTAACATATATTACTATAAGTAGCAGCAGTGCCACTCATTGTTCCAAACATTGTCAGTCTATGACTCTGGATCCAAGTCTATTCAGGTTACATTGCGAACCAACTCAACTGTTGTTGTTTTTTTCCGGTGTGTAGTTCTTTTCACACTGTTTCAAGTACTTGTGTACAGCATGTATGTATATAAATATATTATTCAGAGTTAATCACCAAAGGGAAAGCGTTTTGTGTCTGTAAAGTTAACTGTGTTATACTCCAAATGTCCAAACGTACTGTTGTGTTTTGTTTATTGCTTGTAAGTTCACGAGCTTTTCTGAATTGTGATCAAAATTGACAATTTGCTTGTAGACATTATTGCAGTTATTAACCTGTTTGCAACCCACAACTCTGTATTTATGTGTGCAGTGCCTTCGAGTTCTCCTCAAAGAATCAATTAAAAGCGGGCTGAATAACATCGTTGTAGGTCGCCCTGTTCTACCACACCCACGCCCACACTGATGCTGAACATGATCCACACCCACCCAACGGTGATGTCACAGTGTCCTGACGAGTAGAAGGTTCATGTCAGTGTTATAGAGCAATATTTTACTTTAGTATGACGATGGCATGATGGTGTAGTGGTTAGCGCTCTTTCTTCACAGCAAGAAGGTACCGGGTTCGGATCCTATGTGGAGTTTATTTGTTCTCCCCGCTTCGGCGTGGGTTTTCTCCATGTTCTCCGGTTTCGTCCCGCCTCCATAAAACATGTAGAGCGTGTGTGTGCGTCAATCGTTGTCTGTCTATGGCACCCCGATGCGCTGGCGACGCTTCCGGAGTGTACGCCGGAAGCTGGGATAGGCTCCCAGCAATTCCCGTGTTCCGAAAAGCGGTAAGAACATGGATGGATGGAACGTCTCCTCAAGAGCGCTTGATTTGATGAATTTTCACATTACGAAGCACATCCCAAAATAAGGCTGAATCAGTTTTAAAGAAAGGTTTTAAAGGCTTTAAAAACAGTCAAATTGTTGCGTCCCGTAGGGCTAGCGAGCAGAGAAGACCCCAAAAATGCGGAGACAGAGCCGGGAAACAGAATAGAGACTTTAATCGCTCTTAAACAAAAAACAGTCAGTCTAAAAATGGTACTGAGGGGTGGACGGGCTGGAAGAAGAAACAACACAAAATCGCAGCCGAACAAAAGTGCAAAAAACAACAACAGCTGAGCTGGTAACTAATCTAACAAACAAAATAAAAAAAAATTGTAACCGATTAAAAAAGGCTGTTGGAGAGTCTGTGTGCAAAACAAGTAATGTGGAAAAATGCTTTGTTCTAGAACAGATTAAAATAATAACATCGTTACATAACTCCTTGAGGCACAGCAGTGTTCTTCGTGTTTGTATTTGAAAGCAGTGAAATTCCCCTGGAAGAAAACGTGTGTTATCTGTGTTACGGGAACGGCCCCGTCACACTTTGCCTTTAGTCTAAAACATTGCATCAGTCGGGTGTGGCCAAAATGATGAATACAAAAACAGACACTAACATGATCAAGAGGTTGGTGTTTTTCTCAAATTGAAAAACCTTCTTCTCAAGAAACTCTTGACAAATCTAACTGTGGCCTTGCAAATCTCACTTTTCTGTTAATGAGGGAAAAAATGAAGCAACTTGACAAAACCTATTTCGACCAGCTGGTGAGCGTTGCTTCATATTCAGTAGTAAATCCTGAGTATTTACACATATTTACCCTGTGGAGGTAGATGAAGATGGGATCAGTTCCATTCTTAGTGGTCATAACCAGAACAAGGCCTACATTTGTGAGCAACAAAGGAAAGAACCGGTTAAATTAAAACCCCTGGATTTCACATAAGCATGAATGTTTTTCATCTTCTATCAAATTCAATTGTCTCACACATTTGAAGGGCTGTCAGGATCTGTATTGTATCAATGTTAGCTGCTGTGTTGGGGGAAGAACAGTGCACATTAGTGCACACGCACTAACAGCAATGAGGCTTTAGGGAATTACAGAAAGCAGGGAAGGGGGAACGAGGTCTATCCGAAGGCTTCTTGATGGGACCCGGGCGATAAATGACCGTGTGAAATCTTCAATATGTTAATAAAAAAAACATACAAAAACATGAAAAGTTCTACAGTCTGTATCTGATATTTCAATGTGTGTGTGTGTGTGTGTGCATGTGTGATACTGTGACACAGGGTGTTGTGTGTTATATGAATTTAGCTGCACACTGGACAGCGGCCAAAAGTGTGTTTTATAGGACAGAATGTCCTCCCTCTCTCTTTTTCTCTCACTGTGTGTGTGTGTGCGTGTGTGTGTGTGTGTGTGTGTGTGTGTGTGTGTGCGCGTGCGTGCACACGCGCGTGTCAGATGCACACTCCTTTATGCTTATTGTTCCACAGCATTGGAGTGTTAGCGTCCAGCTGACTGATATACGTCTCCCTTCCGTCCTGTTGCTCCAAGAATGAGCCAATCAGAGCTGATGCAGCCACACAGGAAGTTCCCCTGTGCCGCCGCTGAGTGACGAGGATGTTGTATCTTCATCGCAACGTCAATAAAGACACTTTCCGTGGTTCTCTACACGGTTTGCTGATTGACAAATACGGCCCCTTGGTCAAAGGTCCCACCACATGTGTGGCACATAAATTTGAGCTGCTGAGTGTATTCCTGTTTTCAATTTGATGCATGATGCATGGAAATGTGAATAAGATAACAAAAGCAAAGCTGTGTCCATGACAGGAATCCCATGACCTCTGGCGAAAACGTCACTGAAGTTTCAACACATGAAATGCATCCAAGAACTTACTCTGAAACATGATGAAGTTTCAGAGCCAAACGAGACGATGACAATATGGGAAGTGATTTTTCATTCCAGAACCAGCAGCCTCCAAACACTGAGAATCGTTGTTATGAGATGAAGGAAGGTTTCAGTTCATTCAGATAAACCCTTACTGCGGCTGGCTGCATGCTGCATGTTTGAACGGAAACATTTCAGAAAATAAAGCAGATGGAGACAGAGAAAAGAAACTAATCGCGACTAATGATATGAAAGGAAACGGGGGGGGGGGGGGGGGGGGGAGAGAGAAAGAGAAGCTCGAGAGAAGATTCCTTCCCATAAACCAACCATCAATCCATATTATAGAGCCAGTAAAGTACAGACAGCCATAAGGACTCACTTAAATGCAGTACAGACAGAGGAACCTGTAGGAAGTGTGAGGAGGAAAGTGTGTGTGTGTGTTTGCGTGTGTAGGTGTGTGTGTGGCGGGGGGTCTAATCCACAGTTTAGATGAAGAAGAGGGATGACTGGACCAGGCCAAACTTCATGCTGCCGAGTTTAAACAGTTTACATCTGGTATCCCCAAAACACACACACACACACACACACACACAAACACACAAACACACTCACGCACCCACAAGCAGATGTCTTTCATAAATGAAGGCACACACAAGTGAAGTAAACACACACACATTCACAAAATTGAGAGGGACCAATGGATATAAGAACACATCACCCACCACAGAAACAAAGTTGATTCCTCCCTGAGCCCTCTAGTGGTGAATAGTAGAACTACGCGTACAAGGCTGCTCCGCCTGTGTGTGTAGGGTGGATGCCTTTGCCTAAATATCTAAATAAACAGAGCGCAAGAGGCAGTTAAGCAGAATTTAGGGCGACAGAGACAGAACGTGTCCTTCCATTTCTAATAACTAACATTTTGGAGGTTGAAGTCAACACATTTGCTAATTCTTCATCCTCTTGCCTCTACCAGGATGCTTTATTTCTATGTTTGCCTGCGCTGCAACCCTCACGTTAAACGGAGGTAAACGAGTAATGTTGAGGTAGTTACAAGGCAAATATCAGTTACTGTGGGTACATTTGTGTATCCCCCCCCCCCTGCTATGATTCTACACACTTGACATGAAGCCGCACCATAAAATATCTTTGATAGGAAATAGTAGTGTTCGTCAGTTTGATACACTTTGGCCGAGGATATTAAACATCTTGAATGATTTTTGTGAAATTTTGTTTTTGAATTGTCTCCAGATGATTTTCAATTTGCAGGAGAAATTTTCCAACTGTGCACAAGAAGTGTAGAAATAAAATGGAATTATTATCATTGTATTTCAAATATGCAGGGATATTAAATCTCCCTGATGGACACTCCATGAGGTTTTGTCATCTCCAGAATCAATAATGATTCACAGCAGAATTTGCAAAGAGTATTTTAATTCCACAAAAGCTATTGAACCCAAAAAAACATTTATGAAACCTCAAATCACATCAAATATTTTCAGATATTTTATCGAGGCATTTTGATCGTTTAAGATGGAGCACATTCCTAGAAAACAATATTTTATAGATTTTTTGTTTGGATTCCTGCACACCTTAATGCAAAAAATATGATATTGTACAGCTCTCAAATACAAATACACTGATGTAAATATTTAATTGCAAGCAATACAAAGAAATATAATAACAGCAGGTCCAGTGTGTATAAGGGAATACATTATATTTAATGACAAAAAATATTTTAATTAGTATTTGATAACCTTAAAAATGAAACCTCTTCATTTCCAGAGTGTGAAGGACATCCGCAATACAACGCCATGTTTTTACAGCAGTCCAGATCTGACAGACCAAACACCACCTCTAAAGAATATTCCACGTTAGTAAGGCCAAAACTGCCAATGTGGGTTTTCCTCTGCTCATGAAGAGAGAGGCTGAGGTGAGGGGTGTTCAGATAGTTGCTATCAGATCCCATACACTGAATATTTAAGAGGAAATAAAGGAAATCCTGGATCATTGTGTAACAATCAAACAAACAAAAAAGGCATCAAACCATAATAAAACACACATTTCATCTAACAGAAAAGTCTCATATTCAAATTATTTATTTATTTCTTAATAAAAGAAAACAAACACTGTTTTGATGATGATGATGGAAATAATGCTGTACGTATTATGTATGGCATGAGCTTCATGGTGTGCATAATCAGAAAGATTACCAAGACTGATTATATTTGCATGAACTGCAAAAGGAAAATGATAATTGTAATACTAATATTAATAATATGAGCAGGTAGGACTGAGGGCTACAGCTGGCGCACAGCTGCAGAGTGCAGCCACGCTCTGCACATGACAGCGGGGTGCACAGCTGGAACCTCTGGAGGAATTAACAGCCACTGCTCTTATTTGGAATTGTTAATGACAAGGAGAGCTCAGTTTACTTTGAAACTATTGGGATTCAAAAGTGGATGCTTGTCAAACTACTTGTAGCGGAGAGCCGCGGACGTAGCTGCTGTGGAGTGTTTATGTGCTGCAGGCCGCTGACTGGGGAAGAGCACTTTCCTTCATTCAACTCCAGGAGAGGGAGGAGAAAAAGAGAGAGAGAGATATGCACACACTCCCTAGCCGATGCTTGCCATCACGTGGCTAATGCACAATAAAGTATTCTGGTTATTTGGAATTTAAAAATACTTGTGCTAGAATAAATAAGTAAAACACTTCACTTTGTGTCTGAACACACCCTAATCCAATTTAGCTCAGCTGGACTGAGACCAGACAGCAAATCTGATATGCAAGAAAGACGTTTTATGAAGTCCAATTAAATATGAACTCTCTCAAAGGAGAATTCTGAACATACAGTAAAGGAGCTCTTGGCCACTTTTCACAAGCCTATTTTAATAAACCAGATTGAGTTCTGCAGAATCAGAATAAAGCAAATGTGTGAATCAAATAGTACAACTGCAACCAAAACACGAGTTGTATCAAATACAGTCAAAGTATTTGAATGTATTTGAAAAAATGTGAAAAAAACCCCAGAAATCAACAAGAAGGAAAAGACAAAAAAATAAGAATGCCCAGAAATGGAATAGCGACTTGTCAATAAAAACAATCTTTAAAGTGATTGTGTGCCACTGTGGAATTTGATTTTACAAAACACATTTTGAAGCACACACTAAAATGCTGGAATCAGAAATGCAGAAATCCGACGACTCCACATGCGATGGATGAAGCATAATGCCTGAGTGCAGCGTGATGGTGCGTCTACATTGTTAGCAGCTTTAAGTCTTTCAACGTCAAAGCTCTGGCGTCAGAGGTCAAAGGTTGGCGTCTGTTCCAGTATTTTACTGTTACAAAATCATCTTGAATTCAAAAATTGTGTAACAAAAAATGACCGAAAAGGACATTTGCACTGTGAAAGTGTTCTTTCAGGCATCAGTTACCCAATAAAACATGTATTTTTTTCTACACATGGACGCTTTGTTGTGGAAATCTTCCTGGTTTAGCGATCAGCTTCTGTGTCTGCATTCACGCTCAGTGTGTTTTGATGCATCCGCTCCAGTATCCGGTGTATGCTGCAAAAGCTGGGTCTGTCTGGCGGCTGTGTGCTCCAACAGAGCCTCATCAGATTGTACAGCTCCAAGGGACAGTTCTCAGGACAAGAAAGGATGTGGCCATCTCTGACATAGTAAATCACCTCCTCGTGACCCATACCATAGTACGGCTGCATCCCGTGGGAGAAAATCTCCCACAGAACCACGCCGTAGGCCCAGACATCTGATTCAGTGGTGTAGCGGTTGTAGAAAATCGATTCTGGGGGCATCCAGCGGATGGGGATGGCATCATTCTCATTGGCTTTGTAGTAATCGGCTGAGTATATGTTTCTGGAGAGGCCAAAGTCTGCAATCTTAACTACCATTTCCTCGCCGACCAGGCAGTTTCGTGTTGCCAGGTCACGGTGGACAAACTTTCGCTCTGACAGGTATGCCATCCCCGCAGCGATCTGCTTAGAGACAGACAGCTGTTCAGCGCAAGACAGAAGTCCCGCCTCCAGCTCAGAGGAGAAACTGGGACCCGATAGGCTGGCATGGCTTAGGGAGCGCACAGATTGGCTGGGAGATCTGCGGCGCAGAAACTCGTTGAGGTCGCCGTGCGCCATGTACTCGAACATCAGACACATGGGTTTTCCCACTGCGCACACACCTGGGAGAAAAGGCACATTTTATTTCATGATCTCGCAGAATATATAAAGATCTGTGGAATTTTTTAACCCATAAACACATTGATTCCATCATTAAAACCATAACAAAGAGTATACACACACACACACACACACATACATGAGCAGCCCTGCGAAGGCAAATGTAGTGAGGTAAAGAGTTTACATTTAGCAGTGGGATGATTGAGGCTGCACCTTGTGAATCTCAGGTACCATCAAAATGCCTTAAGTGGAACGCCACAGTTCCCATAATGCAACATGTTTGCCTGCAGTTGAAAATAAAATGAATGCATGATTTTTAAAAGAACGACCCTCCTTTAACTAAGGTAATAAATAGATAATAATAAATGAAATTGAGATTATGCTGAAGATCAAGAACTCTCACGGAGTTACAGATTTTCTGACTTCTGACTCGGAGGCAGTAAAAAGGAACACAATAAATGACTAACAGGAGCAAAGCAATATGCACAAACATTTTAGGGAGACTTTTTGTCACGCTTTATTAATGGTTATCACTTGGACTTTTGAAGGGAGGCACAGAGGTCAGGCTGAGTTTGTCCGTGTCCTTTGTGTCACAGAGTGGAACAGTTCCCAGATCACTGCTCTCTGGAGGGGGGGGGGGGGGGGGGGGGTGCATGTGTATGTGTGCGTGTTTGTCCACAGTCAGGCCTGTGGTTTTACAGTAGCAGACTCGGATGGAGGTTGTAACTGGATCAGCGTGTGTCACTTCATTGCTAAATATAAGGAGCACAGAGGCCCCGTTCCGTCCACACACATCTGAAAACATAACGGGCTTGTAAGACATCTGATAGCTCTCATTTAGAAATATGAAACATTATGGATGTCACATATATTTTTACACATGAAGGTGATTAGAGGTTAATGAGATAATGAGATTAACTCCGGTGTCATGTGCATCAGAGGCTTCAGAGTTGCTTCTGTCTCTGGAGGAGTCGCTCAAAATAAATGTGAGGATACATATGTCTTATCATCTCTTGACTTTCTGCTGATTTAAAACAACCACGAGAGCAGATCAAAAAATAATGACACATCTTCCTGCTCAGTCAATGGCCGATGGATTTGTTTCGTCTCTGACAGTGGAGTGTTCCGTATCGCTGCATATCTTCCTGGAAGTATATGTGGATATGAGCTGTTTGTATTAGATTAGATAGGCTGTAATAACGTAGACGGACAAACCTTAAGGACCTTTGTTCGACGTAGGTCAATAAAGGTCCCATTAGCTGTCAGCCAGTGCTTGATTACTTTGAAGGAATTCTATTTGCCTCTTAAGTGAAGGACATAATTAATTACTTCAAGGAAAATTTAAATGCATAAAAAAATACTTTACAAGAAATACCACAAAGGAAGACAATTGCTAACAGGCATGTTGAGTGGGATTCCTTTTTTTGTTTTACTGATTGAGCAGTTGATGCCGCGCAGAAACACAAACCCACCGAGGAGCCGTACAATGTTGGGATGATCAAATTGGGCCATGAGTGCCGCCTCTCTCTGGAAGTCGTTCTGCATGTCAGCTGAGGCTTCCTCCTTCAGCATCTTCACGGCCACCATCGTGAAAGGCTCCAGTGGCTGCAGACTCGGAGCTCTGCAACCAAAACAAAAAAAGTAGGGATCATTTCGGGATTGTAAAATTACAGAAGCTTATGTTTATTGCAATTCTTTGCAAATTCTAATAATATTAATTGTCTATGTTTGTAAAGTGCCAAGATATGGATTATAAGGTATCAGGGTTTTTTTTTCTTCTTCTGTGATGTGAATGAATCAAAATAAAATAAATAAATAAAAATAATCCTTTTAATATTTGGCTAGTGGTCATCATTTATTTATTATTAACATTACTGAATATGGCAATATTCTATTAGTAATGCATTACACTAGTAACATAGTGTAATGATATTTAATGCTATGACACAAGGTTATGGCTGTAACCAGCTTACCCACCACCAGATTTATGTAACCAAAAACCCGAACGAATCCTTTGAGGGTTCTCAGAAGTCCTGCAAACATTTCTTTTAATGTTTTCCTGCAACGTAAATCTGGAACGTAACGTCAGTCACTGGGAGGAAACAGGAATACACAAACTTCCTGCGTTAGCTCTCTGAAGGGACAAACTAAAGTCATCGTGTTTTTTTTTTGTCTGTATAGATTTATATAAAGATTAGAAACTATATGTTCTCCCCCCTCCTAAACCCCTCAGGGGGCGAAGCTGAGATATTTTATGTGGTTCTAATGGAAGTCAACGGGACCAAGAAGTGAATAACGCCTGTTCTTCACACCTCGCACTCGAAGGACAAAAACAAATCCTGACCACAGTTATCTGTTAGACTGACTATTTATAGATGTGTATATGTTTAGAATCCAAAAATAAAAATCAGGGAAATGAGTATGTTTAAACGATGGTGAAGGTGAGTCAAGAGGGTTAAGTGTGCACATTTGTGACTTAAACTCTACAGCGCCTCAACACAGGACGCTCACGACTCATCCATAATCAGATCAAGTCCAGTCATCTGCTGGCATTGGAACGGATCAGTTCATGTAATAAACAGTTAGTAACACACAGAACTGCAATGGACATTTTTTTGCTCATTTTATTTCAAGTTGTGATTATAGTTCAGGAGAAACATTTTCCTTTTGACACCAGAGAAGCCCGTTCTCCTGCTTTGGCCAGAGCTTTCTGGTGTTTACAAGTTTACATGTCCATCCATCCATCCATCCATCCATCCATCTTCATCCGCTTATCCGGGGCTGGGTCGCGGGGGCAGCAGCCTAAGCAGGGAAGCCCAGACTTCCTTCTCCCCGGCCACTTCCTCTAGCTCTTCCGGGGGGATCCCGAGGCGTTCCCAGGGCAGCCGAGAGACATAGTCTCTCCAGCGACTCTCCTCAGTCCATCCCAGTGGTCTTCTCCCGGTGGGACGTGCCCTGAACACCTCACCGGGGAGGCATCCAGGAGGCATCCTGAATAGATGCCCGAGCCACCTCATCTGACTCCTCTCCACGCGGAGGAGCAGCGGCTCTACTCCGAGCTCCTCCCGGATGACTGAGCTTCTCACCCTATCTCTAAGGGAGAGCCCAGCCACCCTACGGAGGAAGCTCATTTCAGCCGCTTGTACCCGGGATCTCGTTCTATCGGTCACTACCCAAAGCTCGTGGTCGACCATAGGTTCCGAGGGTAGGAGAACGAGGATCGACCGGTAAATCGAGAGCTTCGCCTTTCGGCTCAGCTCTCTCGTCACCATGACAGATCTGTGCAGAGTCCGCATCACTGCAGACGCTGCATCGATCCGTCTGTCGATCTCCCGCTCCATCCTTCCCTCACACAAGACCCCGAGGTACTTGAACTCCTCCCACGTACATTAACCTCCTGACCCAGCCATGCATGTCAACGGGCTGGGTCTGGGGAGGTTAAAGAAGTCATTTTGGAACATTCTGTTTGGACCTGGACCATTTCAGTCTGGCCAGCAATCTCCTGTACCACTTCTTTTTCTTCTGTGGCTTCTGTTCTGGAACGGGGCTCTGAAGATCTACCATGTTGGTTTTGTCTGTGTGCTCCAGCTCCTCTTCATTTTCTAAATGAGGCCCCTGCTCCTTCACACAGTTCTCCTTGTTCTCCTGCAGATCAGCTTCATTGCAGGCTGAGGATCTCTCCTTCTCCTTGAGGTTAAGCTCGGGTGTGGCGGCCACCTCTTTCTCCTGCAGGTCCTCCTGCTCCTTCCCCGGCTGAACGTTTGTCTCTTGGAAAGGAGACGACTCCACTTGCTGACTTCTGGATGCCTCCATCTCTTGTATCAGGGAGTTCCTCTCCTGCTGGAGTTGCTGCCACAGATGATGCGATGCCTTCAGATCAGCTTTTAACGCATCAATCTCTGCGCTGGATGCCTGACGTTGGGCTTGATGTTCGGCCTTCATTCTTTCCAGAACGGCAACCCACTCATTGTCCCCCATCCAGGAAGCGGTGTGCAGATAGTGAAGGGCTGCCCTGTCGTGATGCAGCTGCTGCTCCAGCAGCTCCTTATATGAATGCACCTCCGCCAGCTGTTTCCTGAGGTCATCGCAGTCGGACGATGGAGCATTCTGCTGCATCTCACAGAGGGCTGTGACCTGATCCTCCAGAAACTGGACTTGATCTGTTTGGCTGGCCTGTTTAGCTTCAGCCAGCTCGGCTTTGAGGTGCCGAATCTCTTTTTTCTGGAGCTCCTTCTCTGTGCTCCATGGGTGGCAATCTTTTTTTGCCTGAAGCTTGTCAAGGAAACCCGCCAGCAGATTCTTGTCCAGTTGGATGCTGTAGCGCCCCACAAGTTTACTCTGGGAGAGAATCACGGAGTCGTCGCGCAGCTCACGTCGAAGAAGTTTCTCAGTGGCTTGCATCGTCTTCCTATGTCTCAACCCGAGGAAGAACAGCAGCATCTCCTCCTTAATCTCAACGTTGACCCTGTCCATCAGAGGGGACATTTGGGAACTGCGTTCAGTCATCATCTCTGTCAGAAGCTTCCACTCTCAGCAAACGTCTGGACCTCATACTGGGGCGGAATTTATAGCGTACATGAAAGGAATGTCACAGCTGCCTTTATGGCTTTGATCTTGAGTTGCTAGGATTCCACCTTCAAAGCACATGCACGCACACTCACACACTGTGCATGAGTGTGTGTGTATGATCTCCTCTTCCTCGTGATCGTAACATGCTTTTGCACGCTGGAGAGACATAGTCTCTCCAGCGTGTCCTCAGTCCATCCCAGTGGTCTTCTCCCGGTGGGACGTGCCCTGAACACCTCACCGGGGAGGCGTCCAGGAGGCATCCTGAATAGATGCCCGAGCAACCTCATCTGACTCCTCTCCACGCGGAGGAGCAGCGGCTCTACTCCGAGCTCCTCCCGGATGACTGAGCTTCTCACCCTATCTCTAAGGGAGAGCCCAGCCACCCTACGGAGGAAGCTCATTTCAGCCGCTTGTACCCGGGATCTCGTTCTATCGGTCACTACCCAAAGCTCGTGGTCGACCATAGGTTCCGAGGGTAGGAGAACGAAGATCAACCGGTAAATCGAGAGCTTCGCCTTTCGGCTCAGCTCTCTCGTCACCATGACGGATCTGTGCAGAGTCCGCATTACTGCAGACGCTGCACCGATCCGTCTGTCGATCTCCCGCTCCATCCTTCCCTCACACAAGACCCCGAGGTACTTGAACTCCTCCACGTACATTAACCTCCTGACCCAGCCATGCATGTCCTTTGTAATGGACATATGTGCATTACAGAGGACGCATGTCAACGGGCTGGGTCTGGGGAGGTTAAAGAAGTCATTTTGGAACATTCTGTTTGGACCTGGACCATTTCAGTCTGGCCAGCAATCTCCTGTACCACTTCTTTTTCTTCTGTGGCTTCTGTTCTGGAACGGGGCTCTGAAGATCTACCATGTTGGTTTTGTCTGTGTGCTCCAGCTCCTCTTCATTTTCTAAATGAAGCCCCTGCTCCTTCACACAGTTCTCCTTGTTCTCCTGCAGATCAGCTTCATTGCAGGCTGAGGATCTCTCCTTCTCCTTGAGGTTAAGCTCGGGTGTGGCGGCCACCTCTTTCTCCTGCAGGTCCTCCTGCTCCTTCCCCGGCTGAACGTTTGTCTCTTGGAGAGGAGACGACTCCACTTGCTGACTTCTGGATGCCTCCATCTCTTGTATCAGGGAGTTCCTCTCCTGCTGGAGTTGCTGCCACAGATGATGCGATGCCTTCAGATCAGCTTTTAACGCATCAATCTCTGCGCTGGATGCCTGACGTTGGGCTTGATGTTCGGCCTTCATTCTTTCCAGAACTGCAACCCACTCATTGTCCCCCATCCAGGAAGCGGTGTGCAGATAGTGAAGGGCTGCCCTGTCGTGATGCAGCTGCTGCTCCAGCAGCTCCTTATATGAATGCACCTCCGCCAGCTGTTTCCTGAGGTCATCGCAGTCGGACGATGGAGCATTCTGCTGCATCTCACAGAGGGCTGTGACCTGATCCTCCAGAAACCGGACTTGATCTGTTTGGCTGGCCTGTTTAGCTTCAGCCAGCTCGGCTTTGAGGTGCCGAATCTCTTTTTTCTGGAGCTCCTTCTCTGTGCTCCATGGGTGGCAATCTTTTTTTGCCTGAAGCTTGTCAAGGAAACCCGCCAGCAGATTCTTGTCCAGTTGGATGCTGTAGCGCCCCACAAGTTTACTCTGGGAGAGAATCACGGAGTCGTCGCGCAGCTCACGTCGAAGAAGTTTCTCAGTGGCTTGCATCGTCTTCCTATGTCTCAACCCGAGGAAGAACAGCAGCATCTCCTCCTTAATCTCAACGTTGACCCTGTCCATCAGAGGGGACATTTGGGAACTGCGTTCAGTCATCATCTCTGTCAGAAGCTTCCACTCTCAGCAAACGTCTGGACCTCATACTGGGGCGGAATTTATAGCGTACATGAAAGGAATGTCACAGCTGCCTTTATGGCTTTGATCTTGAGTTGCTAGGATTACACCTTCAAAGCACACTCACACACTGTGCATGAGTGTGTGTGTGTGATCTCCTCTTCCTCGTGATCGTAACATGCTTTTGCTGCGAACTTCCTTGAAATATTCTGATGCCTGAATTTGTCCGACTTCCAAAGTTTCACTATTGTCTCCATCTCTTGCTGTCTTTTTCTCATATAATATACGCCAGTCGCTCATCCATGTTCTTCACTACAATAGTGTCCAAGTATGATATTCATTATCTTCCTTTGTCTCTTCTTCCTCACTGCCTGTTATTACACAACACTCTGTGAAGGTGTGTGTGTGTGTGTGTGTGTGTGTGTGCGATTGCCTGTGTTTGTGTGTGTTATCTTCTCCAGGGTGTCTCTATATGTCACCGTTTGATGTTCCGTGAAGGCATTAGCAGGTATCAAAAAGGACACCTCTCATTATCATTCAGCATAGCGACTGTTAGACTGCCGTCGGCTCCCATAATGCAGCGGTGCTGAACGTTTCATGGATTGTAACTTTATTTACTATTTATAGTAAAACGAAAGGTATAATCTGTTTCATGTCGGACAGTAAATATCTGCACTGTCTGATGAAGTTTAGGCCCTCTGTTGGGTTTAAAACTATTTTAATGCCACCTTTGACTGTGTAAAAATATATACAGTATATATATATATATTCTCTCTTTTTCTCTTGTTTTTCTTCTCTCACCTGGCTTGGAAAACTCGTCCAAAGGCTCCTTCTCCGATATCTCTAACGTATTGGATATTATTGCGAGGATACTCAAGGGCCAGGAGCTTGGCGTTCAGCAGCAGTGGAACCCGCTGGTACATGGGGTTAGGGTGGAGGCGATCCAGCAGGAGCTCCGATGGAAGAGCACTCAGCGCTGAGGTGTCCATCGCCCTGTGGGGAGAAAGGCAGGGGGATTTAAGCAAAAAGGTAGACACACAGATGAGGAATTGGGCATCTCAACTGCATTGCTGTCACCTCTTCCGGTTTCTCCACTGCCTCCTACGTCTGCAGCAGGCAAGCACGGCAATAGTGAGGAAGACTAGAGCTGCGAGTGTGGTGAGGAGGATGACGATGACAGACATGGAGTAAGCCGGAGATGATGCCGTGGTTGTGGGAGGGAGACGGGCGGTCTGACGAGGACCTGGTGTCTCTGGCTTCATCTCTAGAGAGAGTTCATATCAAGGCGTGATGTTGCATTTACAACATTTCCAAAGTGGGCACCAAAGATTAGTGTCACACTTCAGCAAATGTTTCCATCCCTTGAATAATGACCAGATCATTACATCCTGTGAGAGATCAGTGTGGAATGTTGAGATAATTTGTGCTCAAATTCTTGAATGGTGGCTAACAACATGTCTTTAGAGGCCAGGGTGACCTTGGCCTTTGACAACTACATCAGTTTAGGCAGTACTTAAGGGTGAATGGAAGGTTCTGGCAAATAAAAAATGATATTATGTTCTTGTGAATAAGACAGGATGTGTGGAAAGGTTTCATTAAACCATACATATATTTAATTAATTATTTGTATTAGTCATTTTCCGGTCTGCTTTATCCTCATAATATTATAGAGTCCAACAGGTGTCACGGGTCAAATAAAAAATATATATTTATAATTAGTAATTTAATAAAATAGCAAAAATATTAATCATATTTATTATATCATTATCATTGATATGCCTTCCAAAGAACAGGTAATTAAAGAAATCTACATCTAAAACTGTGTTAAAACTATTTCTACATTGATGAACAAATTGAGAGGCGTCACAATAAAAGTGTTTCACAGATATAAATCCAACTCCATAACTCTGTAGCTGCACCAAAACATTTACAAGATCATTTTCACATTGTATTCTGCACTTTATAATGTTGCTGCAACAACATCCAATATACTATCACAAATGCATAAAAAAATGAGAGCCGATCAATCGATTTGGGTATAGATTATGTTAGATGTCATGATGCAAGGAGCCTCTGCACGCTAAAACCAACTTTGAGCTGCAGATTGGCCTCCTGCTCAGATGACTGTTAGCAAACCTCAAACCTGTGGGAGCGCTCTGGTTTTCATGGCTTTACTGCAGCATGGCTAACAGCCCAGTTTGCAGTCTGAACCAACGCTGCTGTGAAGACTGACATCACAGTAATATTACATGAACCAGCCTTATTTTTGTCTCTTCTGTAGCAATGAAGGTAATACACATCCAGTGACCTCCATGATGCTCCCTGAACTCATTGAGACTAGAATTAGGAAGTACCTGAGAGCATTCGCTGCTCCCCGCATTGTGGCACAGTGCAGTACTCCCAGCGTAAACTGGGATTGGAGGTGTAGCACCAGGGCCTGTCGTTGACTCCCCCGGGGTTCCTGCAGTAGTTGAGAGAGTTCTTTAACTCTGGGATCGCATCCACAGATAGCCTGTGCTGGTGGGGAACCTGCAGGTGCACGACAGCATGGTACAGGAGAGAAAGTCACAGTGAGATGCAACAATAGTCACAAACAGGCCCAGTTTCAAAGGAACGGAGGAGGTGGAGTGCTCTAAACAAGCATTTTAGGAACTTTCCCTCAGATGGTTGCCATTTTGCCTTTCTGATTTCCGGAGCAGTGAGTGTCCTACATGTGTCCAGAGGTTGTTACCCTCGCGAAGAGGAGGCGAGGGTATTGCAATTGGGTGCGTTTGTTTGTCTGATTGTTTGTCTGTTTGTTTGTCTGTCCGAGCGCATAACTCCAAAACTAGTAACCCAATCAACTTGAAATTTTTACACAAGCAAGGTTCTGTCCGTGGCTCGGTCCACCCCGATAATGGAATGATCCAGATCTGGATCCAGATTCTAGAATTATTTTTACATCTGGAATCGTGCCTGTGCTGCAAACTGCCACTTTAAGAGGGAGGGACACGAATGGCATGATGGGAAAAAGAGTCCAGAAGGAGTCTTGTAGTACGTTCCGGAGCAGCAAGCTAGAGCAGGTTTGGCCCCTCTGATCCGGAAGCCCTGTTTACTGTCTCACAAGATCGAATAGTCTATTGGAGGCGAGGGTCTGCAATCTCTGACTGTCTTTCTAGTTGTTGTTGTTTTATTAAAGCATTGAGTCGTGCTTTGATCCGACCCTGTGATCTGGAGAGCGACAGGGGAAACACGCTTGTCTTAAGGGATCAATAAAGACCGCACTATATCTTCCTTGCTTTCAAGAGCTGCTGGAGAAATTTCATCGCGTTCGTTTTTCTGTGGCTTAGAGTGCCAACATAAACACGGAACATCTGGTATCCGTCGGGTGAGCTTCAGAAATCAAAACTGCAATCGTGTAGTCACATCCAGAGAGACGTGAGACTACGAGCTGAATAGAGCAGCAGGAATTTGTACACTTGAGAGGATTCATTGAAAAAAAATGTTGTGATATCTCAATGACAAGATCCTTTGAGCATTTCCTGTTGTTGTACACAAACGCGTTGTTTGTCGGTGCTGCCACAACAGTCCACCACCCGGAAACTGCTCTGTTAAGCGAAACCACCTGTCAGCTCACGTGACCCATATGCTACTACACCAGTGTGGTTAATAGTAAACCGATGATAACTAGGATCCTAACAGGGACTCTGGTGGCATATTTTGTCAAAAGCAGTGTATAAATCAACATCTGACATTGAGTAATTTATCACATTTCACGGACTTTATAATGACAAGAAGCAGCTGCTGTCCTGACCGATCAAACAAAAATGTAAGTTGTCAGAGCAGCCTTCAAAAAACCAAAAACCCAAATACCACTGACCATTCGGCTCCATATATCTACACACGTTTTGAGTATGTGCATGTGGAACATTAGCATTTTGTACTCATTTCCTATACATGTGCGATGCATTAAAATACAAAAATCATGTATTGTGGAGTTTCTACAAACGATTGTGTCTGTTCTAAATACTGGAAACAGTTTGCCTTCCTGTGACTCCAATGGACCAGATAGTGGACGAAAGCCACACTTTACATCCCGTCAGCAAGAGAAAAGCACGATTCAGCTGAAATCCATAGATTTTGTATTTATTATTTATTTGAAAATAGAAATGAAATAGGAATGAAAATATGTGTGAATGACTTATTCTCTCAGTGACACTAGTATATATAAATATTAGTTTGTGCAGCATGTGCGTGTGAAAACTAATTGCTTCCAGGGGCAGGATGTGACACGACACGGCCCTCCCTCTCTGCTGACCTGGCAGACGCCAAAAAGAAAACCACACACACACACACACATCTGCACACCAACTGACGCTGCACAGGAGAGCAGCAACAGATCACCCTAACAGACCCTCTCCCCGAGCCAAGCCATAAAAACACGGAGGCTTTTGGAACAGGGAATGTGCATGTTTGTGTGGGAGCGCGTCCGGCGCTCTGAACCGAGCTGTAAGCACTTTCCTGTCCTTTTTTGGTCGGAGGTCAGCAACGTGTGAAATAAAACAACATCCACTCACAAAATATCAGCGAAACTTTACTGTGTTACGGGTTTAAATCTGCAGAGCACGCGTGGAACCTTAAATATCTCGATGAGCTGCATCGATGGCCTTGCTGAGGCCAAAGCCCTGAAATGTTATCAACACTCTTCCACAGCTGTGTTTTATTGTAACGTCTTTAATCTTGATTTTGCGGTTTCAGTTGGAAGTTCATATTAATGTCTTTTGACCATTTTTTTTTTTTTTTTTGTAATTTAAAATGTCCACCTCACTCTGTTTCTGCATGCTTTAATCAACACTGCGTATTTTATCTGTATTTAAATGTGTGTTCTCCACTCAAGGCACAACAATACCTGCTGGCTCCAGGACTGACACGGCGTCCCAGATCTGGTTGCGTTCGCGCTTCCTTGGTAGAAACGGCCTCTGTCTTTGTAACACGATGCTGTTGATGGCAAAGAACATTTAAAATAGGCTATGAATCGTATTTATTAATTTACCTAATTGTTCAAATTATGTTCTGATACTTAACGCGGATATATTTTTGTTCCATGTCAATGCTGTTGACTTACTAGTAATTTGATCTGTCTTGATGTCTGAAATGTAGAAAAGAAGAGATGAATGCATTACAGTGTGAGAGGGAAATGGATGAAGCCTGCAGGTCGTTTCAGTCCACTAAATATTATATTACAAACAAGTTGTGTACTGATGGCTGTATCGTTTGTCTCAGCCCTCCTAATGACCTCATCACTATCCGTCTGATTTGGCACCTCAGTGAACAAGCACCCGGCCAACATAATGCTCCGTTTCCTCTCTGCTTTTATGCTCCATTTCTTTCTGCAGCACAGAATGTGCGAATGTCTGTCTCAGCATTTTCTATAAACAGGATACTTCCGTTTGTTGTTGCTACAGCACGCTGGCGCTCCAAGATTAGAGCTATCTTACCCACAAATGGGACATGAGTACAAGCATCAGGGTCTGTGCGAAGGCTCGGTAAGGTCTGACAGTTGGGCAGCAGTGAAGTGGGAGTGTGGGACCCAGTGACGGCGCTGAAAAGACCAGGCTGGACAGAACTGCTGCCCTCTAGCAACAGCCACTCCTTATGGCAGTACAGCTCCTTCACAGCCAGGCAGTGCTCTCTGATTGGACAGAAAATAAGAGATGGAAACAATCCTTATCATATGCATTCATTATTTTTTTTCAAAGCCAACAAGTGAACCAAAGATCTAAAGGATATGTCAGCTACCTGCAAACAGGTTTGGCTGCTGGTCCGAGTCCTGATGGGTTGCAGTCGGGAAAGGAGGAGTGGCAGAGGAGGGAGCGAACTGCAGGGCTACACAGCAGACTCAGTCCTTCCAACTCCGTCCACCTGCTCTGAACCAGGTACTCCTGCATTTCCTCGGGGTCAGAGCGGGAGGAGTTGAAGAAAACCAGCAAATCGTCCTGCAGCACAGTTCGGCACACGTCGCCACGATACGCACTGCAGTAGCCCGTTGCGCTCTTGTAGAGCCTGCAGGAAGAAGACGCCACAGAGAACCTGATTTTATTGCTTGATGCAATTCAAATAGTGCGCGTATCAGGAAAGGAACACTTTTGCTATAATATTTCCAAACATGGCTTTAAACAGGTTTTGGGGCCAGTAGTTTCATGAAGCGCCATTGCATTACTGCATCCATTGTCAGCAGCATATATAGTGAACTGTGAATCTGGAGCCATAGTTACATCAGGAATAATTACACAGGGGGCAAATGGGGACTTTGGACCTGGAACCACGTGTCTGTTTATCACCCATCCTGCCACATGAGAGCAATTGGGTGTGTCCCATCTGGCTCAGCTTTTCCTAACCTAACTAATAGCATGAGGTGGCTGCATGGTTGGTGGTTTGATCCCCGTCCCCTGTGCGCTACACGTCAAAGTACCCTCGAGCAAGATGGCGCACCTCAATTTGCTGTAATAGCTACAAACTATGTGTGTATGTGCGTCAGAGAAATGCAGACTGTACTTTTTAAGTATTTTAGGCTGGAGTGACTCGACATTTTGCAGACTTTCAAAGGGTGACCTGACAAAAATGACAGGTGACATCAACTGCACTTGACCAGCTATTGAGTTTATTTCCATTGGCTTATGAGCTATATGTGCTGAAGAAAGTTGCGGCATTGTCTTTCGTCTGTAATTGTGATGTTTGGAATTGGAATTGACTGTAATTTACAAAGGCAACAGAAACTGAGAAACGATTGTTGGCCAAGTCAGCAACATTAAAGCTGTGGTTGACAATTAATTAACTTGTGTGGAGGTGTGTGTTAAATTATCGTCTACTTCTATCATATTAAATTATTGTCTTAAAAATCATTCAGATATTGTTAATGAAAGAGGTTGTAGAGGGTTCATGTGAGATAACATCGCCCTGCCTGATCCCACCACCTCTGCCTTCTCTTTACTTTGCATCTTGGGCTTTGTGCATCTACCTCCCATAAGCATGTTGTACATTCCGTTTCCATGTAAGATGAATCCATTAAACCTGATGTTTTCATTTGCATCCTGCAATCCTCTTTCTCAATTTCATTTTTTTTTTGTCTTTCTCTTCCTTTATCACATTCTGCCACTCTCCCTTCCCCGCTCTTAGAAGTCAAGTAGTTTCCCCGTCCCCGGTCGTTTTTTCCTTACCTCCACTCTATGGGGAAGTGGCAATATCCAGAAGACGATGGTTGAAGAAACACAAACAGCAACAAGAGACAGAAGAAGCGATCCAGAGAGATGAAAGAAGGAAAAAGGACAAAAGGTCTCAGTGAGGAGATAAAACCAACCATGACGCCTCTGTCACCAGTTCATTGCTGGCTGCAAGCAGACTGGGGGGTGGCCAGGTGGAGGGACATTGTGTGTGGTCAGGGAGGAGGTGTGTGTGTGTGTGTGTGTCGTTTTAGGTGACAGTAATCATTGGGAGCATGGGGGATTGTGTCTGGGGCATCAGCCTAAATGGAAGGATGGGGGATGGAAACACACAGCTGAACCTAAACAAAGCACAACTACTATATCTGGGAGTAAACATAACTTAAGTGCTGGCAATCTCCCATAACACACAGAAGCGGTGACTTCTCATGTCTATATGTGTGACATGTGTGACATGTTAGTGTCAAAAATGACCTGTGACGGTGACTTTAGCGGTTGCCTTGACGGTGTTGGCTCCGGCGCTGTGTCTGTTGGAGGCAAGGCACGTGTAGAGGGCTGGTTTATTCACCGTCACCTTAAGAACGGACAGGATAACCTCTCCCAACAAAGTTTCGTCAACCGACGCACCAGCAATCTGGGGGGGGGGGCAAGAAGAGTGTCATCATGCAAGGACATATTCTGAAATTAATATTTTACAAGGAAAGACTTGTTTTGGTCTTCTTTAGGGGTATAGTTCTTAATCTCAGATCTCTGCCACAGTATGTGCGGATGGATAAATAAGACCTCATATGAGTATTTCTGTAATGCATGTTAGCCTTCCTGATAATCTGTTCTGTTATTTTCACAGCTTTCCAATTAAGTCGGGCTCTCCAGCTGACAACGTGTCAAAATGTCAGCTATACGTGATACATTTTCTCTGATACCGGCTGCGTTGCGTGGCATCTGAGAGGAACCGTCGTAGAGGAGACAAGAATATTCCCAAAGAGCAAAAAAAAAGCATTTAAGACAGGCAGGAAAAACAGAGATGGATGAATGGACGCACAGAACTGAAGTAATTATGTGGGTTTTTTTTTTTTTACATGATTCGGAAGAATACCAGCAAACCCATGCTGGTCAAAGATTTGCTTTCACATGGAACCTGAGCACTCACAGTATTCCCATTTTCCAGCCAGGTGATTGCTGGGATTGGATTTCCTGTGGCGCGGCACTCGAGGGAAATCTGGCTGCCATATGCTACTCTCTTCTCCTTCGGAACCTGTAGGATTCGTGCTGGAGCTGAACACACAGAAACACACAGTAGACAAAAAAAACTTCCATACTGATACTCGACAATTGCTTTTGTGGGCAGAATGCTAAAAAAAAAAAAAAAAAAGACATGCATGTATACATGCAAAAAAATAAAAGGAGGCATTTCGATACGTACCCTGTACCTCTATTGTCACAAGCTTTGAAAAGGCCAAACCAAAGCTATTTTTGGCCACACAGCGATATTGGCCCGCATCCTCTTTCTGTAGGTTATGTATCTTTAATGCACCATAGTCAAGAATGGTGACACGATCGCTGACCTGGAGGAGACGAGATCAGAAAAACCCTTCCAATCCTTCCAATCACTTCATATTATATACGTAGAAATACAAGTAAATGGTCATACCTTGATGAGATCATCGTCCTTGAGCCAGGTGACTGCTGGTTTGGGGTTGCCGAGGGTAACACAGGGCAGCACTGCTTTGGATTCTAACAGAAGTGTTAGATTGGTAGGATGGCGTTTGATCTGCGGCTCTGATTGAGAGACAGATTTGACATGTTCATCCATTGTATCAAGATGCTGGCAGTGATTTTAAATTAATGTAATTTCCTGACTATAAGCCGCTAATTTTCCCCCCACGCATCGAACCCTACGGCTTTTACAACGATGCGGCCAATTTATGCATTTTTACAGGCTAAAATGCCACCAATACATTTAGCCTCTTCACATCAGACCAATATAAGTCCAGACAATAGTCCAGAAATTACTGTAACTGTGCCTCCAACTCTAGACTGGCACCAGTATAGAATGACATACTCATCTTCAGTTGCAAAGCGCCGCAGCTCTTGGCTGGTTCTCCAATGCCGTTGCTAGCGATGCAGCAGTACTCTCCATTGTCTGACTCTCTTACACGAGGGATGATTAGCATTTGCCCCTGCTCTCTGGTTATGTACCGGGGATCATAGTACCTGGTAGGAAGCAAAAAAGTCAGTCAGGAGAAAATAAATAGCAAGAAATGCCAGGATGCAGCTAGAAATGTTTATATTGCCTTAATTAATTATTAGAATTGTGAGGCTTTTTCAATTATGTCATTGAATTGTAGCCTCATAATTATACACTAATGGTATATACAACTATTAAGCAATTATTTACCCATTAACCTTGTTGATAAGAATAACGTTGCTGACATTGTTATTTTATTTTAACATTAATCCTCCAATGAGCAGAGCATTACCAATATACAAGAGGAAAAAGTGTTTATTAATTTTATTTGTCTGATTGTAATACTTTTTTTTACACTAAATATATCGCTATATATATATTATTTTTTTAAACAAATTGACATTTTATGCTTACATTATTGGGTGGTTATTCTTAGTCCAAGTGACTTCAGCGGGAGGGCGGGACTCCACCTCACAGATCAGGGTGGCATTATGGTCCAACAGCACATCCATTGTCTCCAATGAGGTGATGATACGAGGTGCTATAGGTGGTAAACACAGGCAGACAAAATACGAAGTCCATAAAACAGTTATTTGAAGATGTTTTGACTCCTGCTTTTACACTTCTCTTGAGCTTAAGTCACTTTTGTAATGTATTTACAAAAAAAAAAACCTCTAAAAGGTAAAGGGCAATTCATACCTTCTTATACCAAAGAAAGGTCTTAAAATAGCTATGTTGTTTACAACAGCTGTACTTTTTCAGACAAATTATTTGCCATTCTTCACATTCCTATTTCCCTTGGTGTCATCTGTTTCAGTCACTCAGCTGAATGTGTCCAGATAACAAGGTTCATGATTCGTACAGCTATAACCTCAGCAGGGGTAGAAGAAGAAGAGTGACTTTAAGGGAGAGATCAGTGCAATGACTTCTGGGGAGCTTTTGTAAGTTTAAATAAGAACTGCATGTGAAGGCTTTTTTTTATTTTTATTCGAGGGTATTTATTATTTATTTAGTTCATTTGGTTATTTGAGAAAGGGAGTAGAGGGAGAAAAGGGGGTTACTGTCAGAAAAGTGAGACAGGGGTAAAGCAGAAAGCATCCCTTGATTCATAAGACGGATATTTGAGAGCTGCAGACAAGAGCAGGAGTATAAACAGAAAGAAGATGTTGAAAGGGGACAAGGATAAAAGACGATAGCACGGGGCCGAGGCTGCAACTGATTATATGTGGATTCAGATCAGAGACATCAGGGTTGCTTTAAACTCTGCGTGAACTCCAGGGAGGAAGAGAGTAAAAAGAGTGGAGAAAGAAAATATAGGACCAGATAAGGACAAAAAAAAACCCGAAAGCCGACTAAAGGACAGGTTTAGAGTTTAAAGGACATATGCTAGTTCTGTCTTTAATCCGCAACGCCAACCTCGGGTCACTGCTGCTGCTTGACTCGTAAAAGGAGACAGAAAGCAAGCTACTGTCAATCAAGCAGAAACCCTGACATGACTGCTTTTTAAAAAATGGTCTTTTAGTTCCTTCTGGAGCATTTACAGTCTATTAAAGTGGAATGGCCCCATTGAATAAATGGCAAATAAATACAATTAGTCAAGTTCAACGTTTTTAAATGGATTGCCACATAGACATTTCACCCATGCTCATTCAAAATGAACTGTAGATATGAGGAAAATACGAGAAATGAGATTATATTATATATATTATATATTATATATATTCATCCATCCTTTTTCTTGTAGACAAGATGACACAGCTGCTTTATCCACCTAAAGGTCACTTATTTGTATTTTTTTCTTTCCTATATATTGGACCTGAAGAGTCTGTAACTTAAACACAGAAATGAATCAAGAGATGTTTATTACCTACAACAAGCATTGAATGAGGTTGATCACTTGTGTTTGTTTGAAATTATTATTTATTTGTTTGTTTGTGTGTTGTTTGTAGGATAGAAATCGCCAGCCTTGGAGGAGACAGTTAAATTTTGAGACAGAACAGGGCACAGATGTGGATTCTGGATTGCTTTTCAAATTCCTCAGTTTTGTTGGATGGGGCATCCAACAAAATCCACCCTTGCTTAAAATGTATTTCATGTTGGAACAACGTCCACCCTGCATGCAGACCGCAGCAGCATTAGCACCACCTGTCCCTGTGAGGGACCCGGCACCACGTATTGTACATCTTGGCTTATAAAGCAGGTGTTGTGTGTCGGTGGGTTGAACTGCAGGACTCTGCATGTGTCAGTAAGATTGTGGCACCATTTGATATGGCACCCATCGCAGATGAATCTATAATATTTCATAAAGAAAATGTACCACAGTGTCGGATGGCCTAAACTCCTTCTTTTCCCCGTAGGATGTGGTGGAAAAGCATCAATCTACATTTATGTGTGCTGGGAAAGTTCATTTGGATTCGTCTCAGGAAAACTCTTTATCCGGAAATTCAAATGTAATAATTTGCTCTATTTAATATTTGGACTATCCAATGTTGTGTTTGCCTTCAGCCAGCTGAACGCATCGTATTCATTCATGCTGGACTGTCTCTAAAATAGACGCACAATGTTCATATAGTATACAGCGCAACACTGCGTGAAAGCTCTGCGAATGAAAGGATCTGTCACGTACCTTTCTGTAGTCCATAACTTGAGGTGACTACAAACAGCAGAAATACTGAAATAGTTTCCGTCTTCATCTTCACCTTCATCTACAGCGATCTTTCTTGACAAGTCAATTTGACAGGTGAAGGAGGTTATATTTCCATGCCAGGTAAAGCAGTGTTCTTGTTTGTCTTGTTCATGGTGTGCGTCAATGTTTGACGCAGCCAGGCACAGCCGTGAGTTGTGCGTGTGTGTGTGTGTGTGTGTGTGTGTGTGTGTGTGTGTTGTGATGAATGGGGACAGCTGCCGGCTGTCCTCATGTGGAGTCAGGTTTGGAACCACACTCTAAAGCTCCAGTGCTGGAGAGATGCCATTCTCCTTCATCAACAACACTGTTTAGTTACCAACCATGCAAAGACCTGCTGTGTCGTCCATGTCGGTATAAACGCTGAAGCTGCAAGGAGTCAAGAGAGAGTTAACCAGATAACACGCCCCTCTTCAGCTCTATATATCTATGCATCTGTGCATTTGCGTGTTCTTTTCAACACGTCAAAACTGCAATGCAGCACAGCACACACACAGAGAATCATCACGCACATGTGAATCCCCTTCCCGCCACACACAGCCTTCGTGTCCACCTGTCGCCTGCCTGTGTGTCAGGCTTTATTTTTGGAATGGAATGGCATTTCTGTTCATTTGCTGCTTATCCATTCTGCTTTCGATGGAGTCCACTATTGTATTACCTCACCACACGCAGCAGCCATGCAAATCTGTCTGATGGAAACACTGCGGGAGTTCTTTTTACACAGCGTGGCTCAGTGAGGTTAGTGATGCTGCAGCGATGTCTTTGTCTTTTAATGTCTCCTTATCACTTCTGTACACTGCTTGACTGTCATGTCCTGTCTTCATGCCCTACATTTGACAACACATTCAAACGTGTCGTATAGTGCGTAAGTTAAAGCAGCACACCACTAGATGGCGCTGTCACACAGGTAATACTGTAAGACATGGCAGAATCTCGTGTTTCAGGTTGAAGTTTGTACTTCTGTTCTGCTCCCAATCCTAAATCACAGCAGAAAATGTGCAAGACTTGATTTTCTGTTTCTTTCTTTCTTTGCCATCTTTGATTTCCACTGGCTCTGAGAATATCACAGCTAAATAGCGCCACCAGGCTTTTGCCCAAGGTGCGTACATGTTCTTGAATTGAATCCTCTTTGAAGTACAACTTTGGTCTCTGCACTTCTCAACAGCAGTTTTCTCTTCAACGAGGATAAGCATTTTGCCATTGATACACTTAAACTGT